>NC_092204.1:75609526-75763742 GCF_043381705.1 Parasteatoda tepidariorum
ATCGCGATTCCGGATAACTGATTTTTCCGGTTTTCTGAATCGCTACAAAATGCCGTTTTTTTAATGTTTATAAAACGAAACTAAAAAATTATTTTGAAACAGTTTTAGAAATAATAAAAAATGATAAATAATAATACACTTAAGTTTAAATAAGGAAAGAAATTATGAAATAAAAATTATATACAGGCTTATATATGTTATTAATGTTATTATTAACATTAATAACATATGTAAGCTATTTGTGCTTATGTGAGATTCGTCTACAAACGGCTTTTGATCCGTCCTCTAAATCAGTTCTTTCGTCAACTCGATACGCTGTACGCTCTAAATTACAAAATGGGCTCAAAATCTTGCAGGAAAAAAAATTTTTTTTAATGGAAGAAAATTAATTTCCGGTTCCGAATTTCATTCCGGTTATATGGTTTTCCGGTTTTCTGATTTCCGGATAAGAGGTTCTGCACTGTATTATGGAATTTCTAAAAAAAATTATTGCTATTGGTACTCAAGTGCTTTTTCTAAAAATAAATTTTTATAGAGATGTAATCGATTTGCAATAGAAAATATTTTATATTTAACAAGAAGAACCTAATATTTGGGGTTATATGCTACTCCTAATATGTGGGGCATAGAAGGGCATTTGAATAAGGGGCCCAAAAAAACAAACTATTTCTGATATCACAGAAATGTTAAAATACTATAACTATCGTATTAAGTAACTTGATTTACAAAATTTATAAAAATGTTAAGTTTTCTTTAACAAGCTAAATACTGTAACTACTGTGAATTTTTAAAAACTTTAAACTTGCCTTTTCTAATTAGCGAAAAGAGTCCTATCTTAGTAAATGAAGCTCGTTGCAACAAATTATAACATTATTCTTTGTTAGTCCATGATATTTATTATCAATAAAATAATAATGGGTAACTTGTGTTAGTTTTGTTCTTTAATTTCACAAGTATCCTTTTGTATTTAAATGGAAAGCGGTTTATTTAGTAATTTTGACATTGACTCTTTTTAAAGTCTTCTTCTGATAGATTAAAAGAAGGTATATAAAAATATTTTATTCATAGTTATAAGAATGAGACAAACTACAAAAAATTATTTCTAAAATTGTGTTAAATTTTTTCAATAAGCTTCAAATTTAAATATACATAGAGTCCAAACCCCCCCCCTCCCCATAATATCCTGGGCTACAGAGTGAAATTACATTCAAATCAGTTTGACTCTGGGAGAAACAGAATCACATAATTAAATTCGTTTGAAATAATTATTTTAAATTATTTACAATTTTTATCTTTTAATGATTATTACCATGGGCATATATTCTTTTTATTTGGAAATTCACCCAAAATTCAAAACTCATATATAAGCTGATGTAAAAAAATAAAGCATGCTAAGCTTAGAAATAAAAATGTACCCCCTCTCTCTTATAGAAATAGTAATGATTACGCAATGGATAAAGAAGCATGGACTTTCCGAATTTGTAACAAGAAGCTTTGAAAAGTAATAATATTCCTATCAGATCATCTTTTTTATGCATTTTTTTCAACCTTTATATTTAAGTATTTTGTTTTCAACTATTTAATGTACTTTTATGATTTGTTCAAACGTTTTGTGATATTTACTGATTATCGCTAAATGCTCAAACAAACGAGAAGCATTTCTTTTGGCGATATCCTCCTATAATTATTTAAAGTTGGTGAATCCTATTATAAACAGGCACCCTAACTTTATTTTTCTAAATTCTTGACTTACATTCGAAAATAAACGGAGCATGTAATTAAAAATATTGAGAACACGTTAATACATAAATTAAGGAGAGGTTTCCGTATCGTGGTCTTTGCTAAAATAATAGCCAAGTCTTGGCAACTTCCAGGCAGTGGCCCGTGAGGACAGAAAAGGACTGACTCGAAAGGTATAACTCATAGCCACACCCCAGGCAAACACAGTTTTTTTTTTTTAAAATATTTGCAAGTTTAAAATATATTTGGCAGCTTGGCGATTGTAGTTGGAGCAACAGATTACGATACAGAAATATCCCCTTTTGAGGAAAAAGCAAGCGAATCAAACAGAAATGAGAAAATAAAAAATAAATACATGTTTTGGATAGCTTCCAAAAACAACATTTTTAAAACAATTAAAAACAGGCTTACTTCTTGAATATTTGGCATGTCTAATAATTCTCCAAATACATAAATACCAGGAGCAACTAAAACTTGTTTTATCAATTCAACAGCAGCAGCTCCTTTAGCAGATTTTGCTAAAATTAAATACTGTTCCAACAAAGCTTGCTGATTAGCAGTAGGTAGATTTTTGTCACTCATTTCTATCAGAATAAAAATTATTCAAATTCTAAAATATATAAGACACACAAGATTAGCTATACAATTTATATAGGACTTAGAAAGGTTCTAATTAACATATAATTTTACAGAGAAGACAAAAAAAATATACATTTTTTGATTTCACAGTGAAGAACTTACTTTAAAAGCGAAAACAGTAGATACAAAATTGCCTGGTAAAATTTATTGTTTGTTTCCTTAAACACCTATAACTTTCATAAGATTTATTTTAGGTAAACTTTCCTTAGAAATAAATCAGACTTAATATTAAAGTATCTTATGTAAATGACGTAAATGATCAAAATGCGGCGAACAAGAACCAGATTAAAATATCAACAACAATCACAAAAATACTTGCTGATTGCCAATCAATAAAAAATTTTAACAAGATAAAATATGTACCGAAAAATATACGCAAATAATAACTAATAGCTAAAATAATATTTTGAGGGGTTCAAAAGAGATCATTTTTAGTCGATAATATCTTAAAATAAGTTCTTATATGAAATGCCAATTTGATGCCAGTAAATTGCAAAACTAAAGACTTCAACTTCTACTTTCAAATTGTAAAATAAAATAATAAATAACAAATCACGTAAAACGTAAATAAACTGGGCATGGATTCGTAAACTTTAATTTGCTGTTTTTCATATCAATCATGGCATTTAATTTCGCTCGTTCTTTAATTTCTAATAAATTCCTTCCTTTAAAACGTAGTTTTCCATATAAAAGGTCTTTACCTTGTATTGTATCTACGAGATATTCACATTTTACTTATGTACCCGATACCGTATCAGCATCAGATGGTATTATTTTTATTAGGTTTTAATTATTTACTGATCGTAAAGAGATAATTATTTGTGCTCTTTGTGTGTATTAATTAGCTTTAATTATACTAATACTGAGAATTCGTAGAAAATTCTTTTTCATTTAATTATGAAGGATTAAAAGTTTCAAAGCGAAATAGTGAAAGCATATAGTCTATAAAATATTTATTTATTTAAGTAATGCTAATAATTAGAATTAAGAAAATCCCCCTATTACATCTTTATTTATATGATTAATGCTAACAATTAGTAGATAAAGTAAGGAATATTATCTTAGATTTGATTTTGAAAGAATAAGAGAAAGCAAAAGAGTAAATGAATATTCTTTTATATTTCATTTGTAAAAGTAGAAAAATTTGAAAGAGTGTAAACATTTTGAAGAGATATGGTCAAGGAATATTCTTATACATTTTAATTTAATTTTTTAATATTAATAATTTTTAACTTATCTGGAATTAATTGCCAAAATAAATTTAATGTGGAATTAAGAAAGAAATTTTGACAGCTAACCATTGCTCTTATTGGCTCAAAAGTCTCTTTAGTGGATATTTCTATATTATGATCTGACACGTCCATATCAACTGCAATTGTCAAGGTGGCAAATGAATTTTAAACTTGCAATTTTTTTTAAAAAAAACATGTAGAGTTTTAATAAATATGGTTTTCCCTTTTCTGCGTAATAGATATTCCCTTTGAGTTGGTTTCCTATGATGTTCTTTTTAGTTTCTCATCGATGATTTTGCTACTTCAAATCTTCCCCTTTTTAAAATCCAACTTAATCAAAAAAACAAAAACTAAAGCGTTACTTTTTAAAACACTTTTAGAAAATCAATTTTAGCATATCCTTCAGAAACATAAACTCTTATAACAAAAGATTAAAATGCTCTCTCAATATTTGAAAGAGGAATCTTAAGAACTATCTTCTTGGAACTTATGAAAATAGTGTATGGAGAAAAGGTACAACTTTGAGTTATACTTGTATAAAAATGACATCATAAAATCAATCAAACTAAACAGAATGAGAGAGGCAAGCTTACTGCTAAGAATGGACTCACGCAGAACTACCATGAAAGTATTTAATATTACTCTATAATAATAGACCCAAGAGGAAAACAAAAAAATTAAAATGATGCACAGATTATTTAGAATAAGACCTTCCTGTTATTAAAGTAGAGAACTGGAGTGCAGTTGCTTGCAAAAGAGTGGACTAGAAAAATCTTCTAAAAAAGGCAAAGGCCTATTCTGAGCTATTGTGCCAACAATGACGATGAATATATTAATAATTAGTGGAAAGAAGTAAAGGAAGATTCTTTTACATTTAATTTTGAAAGACTAAAAGATTAAGAGAAAGTAAATAAGAATATTCTATGACATTTAAATTTATTTTATTAATATTGATAATTAGTAAAATGAGTTAAAAGTTTATGTTCGTATACAGATACGTTTCATATTGAATTTGTTTGCAAATAAAGTCATGAAATAGTTTTTGGACGTAATTCATTTTATTAGAATTGAAAAGAAATAAGAAATAAGTTGAAAAGAAGTAAGAGTTTTTATAATTATTAGTAAAAAATAAAAGTAGGAAATATTTTTTCTTCATATAAATTTTGTTTAAAAAATCTTTATCTTTGAATCTATATGTATTACATAGAATATTTTAATAAAGCTTTCATTAACTTATTATTTTCTTTAAGGAGAAACTGCTCGTATGAACATGTTCCAGGCTATAACAAATGCCCTAGACATAGCACTTGCAGCTGATCCTACTGCAGGTAATTTCACAATAACTTTTTGCACATACTTATTTTATTTATTCTTTACTGATTTAATTTTCAATATAAATTTTTGACATTATTACTGCTATATTTCTTTGACAAATTTTTGTAACCTTGTTCATCCTGCCCTTTCCGCACATGTTACAATCGTTAAGGCACCAAAGGGTTTTTGAATTTACAAAAAATTAAAAAATGATGCTTAATGCTGTGGCATGCCTGGGAGGCATGCTTTAGCATGTTAGAAATTATACTCTTCCAGTTTGAGCTATTTTGTGATTTTTTTTATTATTTTAGTTTCTCTTGTCTATATCCTGGTTGTTGCTAATATTTGGCATTATATTTAGTGCACTTACCAGTATGGAAAACTTTCCATCTTTTATAAATAATGAAAATTTTGGGTTATTGAAATTTAAATTTTTTTCCAGTAAAAGAAAATTGATGTTTAATTTTTTGTAAACTACTCTTTTAAAAAATGTTGGAAACAGGTTTTTTTTATTCATTTATGAGCTGAGTAACTCTTGCTTACCTATCAACCTAATAGATATAGTAATATGTGGGGCAAGAGTGAAAAAAAGACAATAATTAATATAACATATAACAATTTAATGGAAAAAAAAGTAGAATAATTATTGAAACAGAATCAGATGTTGGTCATCAAAAGTATAAACCTGCTTACACACAGCACTGCCAGAGAAATAATGTGTAAAGTTTTTAATCTGTAAAATGTTAATGAAAGTTAAACTATGGGAATTTTCCCTTCATGATTCCCTGGAAGTTGTTGTTTTCTTTAAGGATAATGCTCATTCCTTTTGCAGATACTGAAACAATTAAAAATCCTATAATATCAAAATTTGGTGCAGTTGGAATTGTATGGTATAATTAACTAATTAAAAATTGTGATAAAAACAGGATAAGGAAATTGGCAGTTGATGAAAACTGGATCATAATTATTATAAAACTTTTATTCAGTGTTATTTGTAGAACTCGAGATACAAAATTAAAAGCATATTTTATCCATAAGATTTTCTAAGTGAAATAATAAATTTTGCATAATAATATCAATAAGGACAGGCCATAAGAGATAATTTTCCCATACCCAGCATAATCAAAAGCCAAATTAAATAGTAATTGACTTGATCTTAACAGACAACTAAGAGCATGGGAAGAGATTCATGTTTAGTGATATATTGAAAAATAAAATAACCAAAACCAATCAATTTTAAGTTTGAAAATGATTTGGCTATGGCTAATCGCTAAAAAACTGGGAGAATTAGTATAACAATGTAACCAAAATATTTTTGTGGTCAGAAATAAAGAGTTAAAAATAGATTTTGATGTTCGACTTAGTTGCGGCAGTGAATTAATGAGTTTTACATTTGTATTGTATTAAAAAATTAGCCGTTACATTGATTGTTAAGAAGAAAATGAAATATTTATATTAGTAATAAAAATTAAATAATTGGTTTAATTTAATTAAAATTCAAATAGGAATTATTAAAAAAACTAATTTACGAAATTAAAGGAATTTTAAAAGCTAGGAAATATGTAATGCCTATAATGGCATCACAAATCTACATAAATGTTTATGACTAAAAATTTAAAAAATAGTAGTAAATCTGGATTAAGATCTTTCACATTAAAAATAGTTTGGCTAATACTAACTAGGTTCAAACCATAATTTTTTTATTAAAAATTAGTAAAATTAAAGAAATATTAAAAACCTCAGTAAGTTTAATTCAAAAACTATAAGTAAATTTAAAAGAAAATATGGCTTTGTGTCCTCTACTCGTAATATATATATAGAATTCTGTTAGTAAACTTACCTACTCAATAATTTACCTTTTTCATTTGCAGTTGTGTTTGGTGAAGATGTTGCTTTTGGTGGTGTATTTCGGTGCACAGTGGGTTTACAGGATAAACATGGTAAGAATAGAGTGCATTTTTTTTTTCAATTTGTTTACTTTTAAACTCTTAATTTTGATTTTGTATAGTTTATTTGTAATCAAATAAAAAAATTTCTGTCTACAAAGCAATTTCTAAAAAAATGTATCAAATTCTTATAATACTTGTGAAATTACAGGCTGTAATAAAATGCTGTAAATTAAAATAGGGAGCTATATGCATAACTATTAGCAAAATTAGTTATTTAAATACACTGCTAGTCTCAAATATATAATTCTAAACAATAAAAAATATATACAATGTTAGCTGTGAAAGTAGTTGTAATTTTTTTTCATATAAGCAAGAAAAGTACAGGTTTGACTACCCCATAGTAACTTGTGATCTTTCTCTTTTCTTTCTTCTTTTTTTTGTTTCTTTTTTATTGCCCTTTTATTTTGTGTCACTCTCAGGTGAATATATGTTCAATTAAATTTTCCAACGTTGTATTTTTTCATTTCAGATCTACTCTTAATTTTTAAAGGAATTTTATGAACTTATTGCTAAGGATGTAATTCTTCGAGAACAGTGGCAAACATATTTTTTTGCTGCATAAAAAAAATTAAGAGGCTTTTTTTTAGAATATTCTCCTTAAATCAAAACTATGTTCTCTAAGTTAATCATTTGAACTTTTTAATTTGAGAAGGTGTATGCCTTTGAAGAGAAACATGCTTGTGGGGATATGCTATGTCCTAATGAGGTGAACCAGGATCAAGTACTGGCGGTGGCTGGTTGATACAAATTCTAATTCTGGCTCGTTCTGACCTAAAAATATCCTCAGTGGTATATGGATCATGAGTTGGACTCCTTTTTCCTTCAGGGTAGCTATTGAAGGTTTTCCTCTCCTTGTAATGCAAATATAGGTTAATTCCATCAAGCAATCCTCAATGAAGGTTAGTTGCTCCTAATGCTTGATCTAACAGTTTCCTTTTCTTCTGGGTTGGGTTCAAATTTACATTGAAATTTAATTTACATTTAGCTGAACATTGAAAGACATAAATTCAGAATTAGGTCAGTTGTTCAATGCTGGTTACAAAATAAAATGAAAATATAATTACCTATTCTTGTTCTGGGGCAGATGAATGTGTCAAATAGCAAAATTACCCTTGCATTTATGGCCTCAGTGTTGAGTGAGGCATTTATGGCCTCAATGAATTGAATAAAATATCACCATTGGCCATCTGTATTTACCTGGCGTAGTGAAATAGTTAGGAATAGAGAACGTTGTGTTTTCCAGTTTATTCAAATTCCCCTGTTTATTTGTCAATCATGTACGGGAGAAAGCATAGTGACCTTTTTTTATTGATGCTAACTACAGTTAGTGAACTGTCACAATAAGAAGCATGGAATCTAGCTATACCTCCAAACATGGCAACTTCTTTGTTGTTAAAGAAATAATGACCGTAAGAAATTTTGAACACTTTTTTAGGTGTTGAGAGTTCATAACTTGAATGCAAAAAGAAGCGTATGTCAACATTAGCATGAGAATAATTTCATTTTCAAATTTTATAAGATCTTAACAGATCTTGCACACATTCTTCCAAGTTAACATAAAATAAACTAATTTTCAGAAATTTAATTGCTACATCTAAGTATTTTCTTAAATCAGAGTTTGCAATAAAATGCTTAACTCTTTTATCCATACTATATCTTTTATCAAAACAAATAACAAATGTTTTATCTTATTCATTTTTATCAGATTAAGAAGTTTTTTTACTTATAATAGAAATTTCTTTAAAAGAATGTAAAAATAATGTAACTTTTAAGTTTCTGTTATAATTTTTTATTTAAAGCTAAAATAATATTTTCTTCATAGGTAGAGATAGAGTTTTTAACACTCCACTTTGTGAACAAGGTATTGTGGGATTTGGAATTGGTGTAGCTATTGGAGGAGCAACTGCTATAGCTGAAATTCAGTTTGCTGACTACATATATCCTGCCTTTGATCAGGTAAGTAACTAACTTCTTTTGTGTGTGTGTATATATATATGTCATGGTGTGTAGCTTTTTTTAAAAGTGCTTAAAGGTGCTTATTTTCAATTTTCATTATTTCAAATTTCGTTATTGAACACCCAATGCTTTTTTCATTGGGTGTTCTTAAAAAGTGCTTAATTTTCCCTTTTCAAAAATGAGATGTTTTTTTTTCATTACCATGTCGATTTTTGCCACATATTATGCAAAAGTGTGCTTTTCACATTGTTCTATTCAATGTTTTCGCAATTAATTTCAGTGTACTGTCAGTCCATAGTGTATGAAAGTGTCAGTCATTTTTCATGTTTGATAAAATACTTGCGAGTCAGTATATGCATCTACTGAACTGAGTTCTGTGAGATTCTAGCACTCTCATGTGCAACTCTGCTGCATTTTGCATGATATTCCCAATTTCAGACTTCATTTTCCACCTTTTGATATCGAACTGAAAATCTCTCGATCATTTTATAACTGCTAATATAATCAAGGAGAGAGTTTTTTGTCGGAAACTAGTTATTTTATCATGATCATGTAAAGTCTTTGAAAATTATTTTGCATTTTGTTAATGTATATAGTGCTTAAAAATATTTTTTCAGTGCTTAGAAGGTAGTTAAAATGTGCTTATTTTTTGTTGAAAGATTTGGCTACACACCCTGTATATTATTGATGATTCTTTATTTTCTTTCTCTTTGGGAAAACATATTCCTTTTGTTTGTTTCATTTTAAAAGAAGAAAAATCATTTCCCCCTTTTTTTTTATTTTTAATTCTTTTGTTTTAATGTTTTATGTTTCAAAGGTATTGGGAAAATTTTTTCATAATGTGGAGTTTAAAGGCTATTTTTTTAAAATCTCTTTTGTATTTTAATTGATTCTATTGCAATCTACTTTTATTAATCTCAACTTGAAATTATGAAATTTTTTTTATGTCACATTCCAGTGCATATACTTTGCTGGTAATTGAAAAATTCTGTTGTTTTAGCAGACAGGGTTTATTGTTTATTTAAAACATTTCTCCCAACAGGAACGAAAAGAAATTTATTGTCTGTTAGTTTCTTTTAGTAGCATGAGGACTCTGTCCCACCATTGCAACAAAGAGTGCACAAGTCTTTATACGAAATGTGATTTTTTTTAAATTCTAGTAATAAGATCTTTTTTTCTTTTTGTTCTTGCAAACTAATTTTTTTCTCTGCTTATAGATAGTAAATGAAGCTGCAAAATTAAGATTTCGTTCAGGGAATGACTTTAATTGTGGTGGATTAACTGTGAGAGCACCTTGGGGAGCTGTTGGTCATGGTGCTATGTATCATTCTCAATGCCCTGAATCATTCTTTTCTCATGTTCCTGGTTTAAAAGTAAATATATTTACCTGTGTTTTCTATCAGTCACATGGAAATAAGCTTACTTTGACTTCTATTTTAATGTTTTTTTCTTCTTCTTCCAAATAATATTAGTGAATGAATTTGATAATTTATTTCAATTGAAAATCTCTTCATTTAATGAAAATTTTTATTTTAATTATTTATGATTAGTATTCAGATTATTGTGACAAATACTATTTTTAATGTGATTTTTTAAAAATGTTAATGAATATATTGGTTCTACAATGTTATCTATTAAATATTTTAAACTTATTTTATGTCATAGGTGTATTAGTGTATAGTTCATTTTTATACATTAGTACTTAAATACACAAAAGTCTTTTTTTTTTTTTACTTATTGTGCTTGTTTTGAAAGTGGTCTAAAAATATATTTTTACCTCTTCGATCCAGCCATAATTCTGCATATAGAAAATCGTAATTTTTTTATCTTCCCAAATGGTCATGCATGTAAAAAAAACTCTTTATCTTCTTGCACACAGAAAAACCCCTGGATTTTTTTTCACGCTGATTGCCCACCTCTCTGGAATACTTACTTCGGCTCTTCACACTATTTGGCTTTTAATGTTTCCAACCTATTTCTTCATGCCCACGATCCTTGGCTTAGAGTCTGGTTTTTTCTAATCCTTTAGGTTTTTCTCTCTTGAAATCTACCCGCATTTGTATCTGCCAAGTCATTATTGATCTTATGTTATCAAGAGTGCAGGTCAGCCAGTTAAATATACAAAAGTTTGCTAGTTAAGTTAAATATTTTTAAGTATAAAAAAATAAAGAAGTGCTAACTTTGAGTAAATTCAATAAATATCTAATTGTATGTTTTACCTAGAAAATGTGTGTGTGTTTTTTAAAAACATAGATGTGTGTTTTTTACGATCTTTTTTATCTCTTTCTCTATCATTTTTTTTCATACAATAACATGACTGAAGATCTAATGAGGAATTTCAAGATGGCAATTTTAACTTATATGTTAGAAATAATCAGCTTTTCCTATTTAACTCACTGGCGGTTTAGCAAAAGGGCAAGATTGGAAGAATGTTTCTTCCTAATACACTATATCCTTATCTAATAACATAGAAAAACCGGTTTTGCTATGCGGTGAAAACTGCAGGTTAAAATACAACTTTTTACATGTAGAACCGTCAGTGGGTTGATACAAATTATACTTCAAGCTGTTTCCATTTAAAAGATTAGCACTTTTATATGTTTTCAATACTTGTTCATGAAATTTTTAATTGCAACATTTTATTTTGTATGGTTTGTCATGCACTATACATGAGAAAGACCCGGAGTTTGAAAAATAAACAAAACTTCGTTATAAGTTCAATATCCACAATGTGCTAATAGAATTAAGGACCAGAATTTGATATAGAAAAACTCAGCTGCTTACCTTCTACTAAAGGCACATTCATGTAGAATAGTTTGTTTTATATAAAACATAATAGCTGTATACCAGCTTCTATGGACACCAACAGGCAGAGCAATTTATTATAGAAGTAGCACAACTGCTCACCAACTACTATTGACACATGCAGGAAGAACAGTTTGTTGTAGAAAAAGCGCAACTGCTCAACAGCTACCATAGGCATATATGGGAAGTACAGTTTATTGTAAAAGAAGCTTAACTCAACTACTATAGGTTTATATGAGAAGAACAGTTTGTTGTATATAAAACACACATGTTCATCAGCTACCATTGACAGCAACACACAGAAGAGGACATTGAGAAGAAGCACAACTGCTCAATAACTAGCAGTTCAAAGAAGTTCTAATACTTAAACTTTCCACCTACAAGTCCATTCACAAGTTACCGGGAAGAAGATTCAAGGCTGATTCTTAGCAATCATCAACTCTAGGATATGAATGCCGCAGCTTTAAATCATACAAGCGAGAAGGAAGCATGACAAATGAAGTTCATGATTCCATCTTTTCAGCAGTGCATCTATTAGTAGTGGCCGGTTGACGAGCAAAACATTTCTGCCTATTACACACATCCGTATTTATCTTACTGTCTAATTTACCTAACATTTGTGCTAATAATTTGCTTATGAAGTATGATGTAACGGCTCTGCTTCCCTGACGAATCACATTGCAAATACCCAAAGAGATGTACGCAAAAAGCTAAGTAAACTGTACCCCCAAATTTTAAGTAAAATTTTACACATCCAAATTTTGGCTGATTGACTTACTGTTACAAGTTTCAATATTTTTATCTTGCATGCAGTAAAACCCCCCTCAAATAGCCTCCGTCCAACCGAGTATTCGTTTGAATGATGCTGGAAGAAAAACTATGTTATGATTAAATATATAGAACGTAGCAAGACACATCACCCAAATAAGTCAGCATATATTTAATCTTAAACTTTTTTTTTGCATTCTTTTTTTGTTTAAAAATAAATATGACTTGTTCTCGTTTCATTGAAATCCTTAATCTTCCTTTTCAAATTTTGTTCATAGCTGAACCCTGCTTTTCAGTGAAACAAATTGATACACCTGCTAGATTTTTTTTCACAAATTAGTGTAGGTAACTTGGCAGTTAAATTTTTAAACAATGTTTTTCCTGTTGCACTCAATAATGTTCCCTTTTTTTCCCCTTTCTTGCCTTAACAATCTTTTCCATTTAGACCAGTTGAAAGAAAATAACTCATGTATATATAATTTCTATTATTGCTCTTAAACATTATTTATAAACCTGTAAATATTGTTCTTTTCTTAAACAGGTAGTCGTACCCAGGGGTCCCATTCAAGCAAAAGGACTGTTGTTAAGCTGTATAAGGGATAAAAATCCATGCATTTTCTTTGAACCCAAAATACTTTATAGAATGGCGGTGGAACAAGTTCCTTTGAAAGACTATGAATTGCCATTATCCACAGCTGAAGTGCTTGTTGAAGGTATTTTTATCATTTTTAGTATTTAAAGTGGTGTACATTCATAAAAAATAAATGTGTGAAAGTTTATCCTTTTCTCCAATTCTATTTTTTTTCCCTTAAATTTTTATATACTTGGAATCTAGTGAAACATATTAAGCATATATTTTGCATGTAAAGTAAAGTGTTTTATAAGAAAATTATCTTGTATTGACATTTGACTGAGTAAAATGTAAATGTCCTGTGAATATACAAAACAAGATTCAAGAGTATGAAGGTGATTAATCTGTTCATCTTTATTCATTCAATTTCCCTTGATTATTAAGCCATAAGCCACAACACAGGAGGCTCTAGCTGTTAAAATTTATAAGAAGAGAGCTGGGTTACTAAATTTGATTTATTTTTACGCCTAAACATAAAATATATAACATTCTATATTGTTGTTGTACTAACTTGTAACTAACAATGAGTTTTCAGTTTAGTGAATATTTCTAGATCTTTCTTCAAAAGAGAAGTAATTGAAACTTATATTTTAAAAAGGCATAAATGATTATTTAAGTGAGAAAATCGAAATCTAGTGTGTCAAAAAATTTCAAAATGTAATGTACGCAAATTTTGATGTCATTTTAAAGAATGTAATTTGATGAGGCAAAATACAAAATTTTAATTAAATCCGTCAAGTAGTCCCTGAAAACAATGTTATAAATGTACAACTTCTTTAAAATTCGATTTCTTAGAAGCTATTTGACTGATTTTGTACAAATTTAGTACGAAATTACATTCTTTAAAATTACATGAAAAAATTGTTTACCTTTACATTTTACAATTTTTTCAAACATTATTAAATTAAATTTTAAAAAAATGATTAATAATTATTATAAACTTTTTTTGCATGGAATTAATTATTCTTCAATTCTTTTAAAACGTACACGAGATATGCAGAAATTAAAACTACAATTTCAACCATTCTTTTGACAAAACTATTGGCTCAGTATTTCCCAGATTGCTGCTACCCCTATATTTTGAGGGTCACAGCTTAAAATATTGTCTGCACTGATTACTTACCATGTTTGATGTCACCCCTTCGAACGATTTAGATTGAGTCCTTGTACATGACAATCCAATCATCAATCAGAACTTATTCAGGGTATTTCAATTATTTTTATTTATTTATTTATATTTTTGAACTCTGTCCAAGGCTCTGTAACGTATTTTGTATCTTCATGTTGAATATGTTTTGGTTGTTGTTAATTAGTGTGATTATTAAAAATCTTTTCAGGTGATGATGTTACTGTCATTGGTTGGGGTACACAGGTTCATGTTTTAAGAGAAGTGTGCCAGTTAGCAGAAGATAAATTGAATATTTCCTGTGAATTAATAGATCTGACTACTATAGTTCCTTGGGATAAAAAAACTGTTATCAATGTAAGTTTACGTTAGCAACATTCTTATTTGAAATTGAAATACATGACATTTTATATTAAAAAGTATAAATTGTACTTTCATTTGATTGTTAAAAAATAAGTTAGATATCTTGCTGCCATTTAAAAATATGTATACTTAGACTTTTAAATATACAGTAGGATCGGTATATAATGGAGACTCGTTAAATACAAAAATGCTTGTTAAATCCGGTAGCTTATTAAATCTGAATTCAAGGTTATCTAGCCAATACTTCTTCAACAAATTGCAACTTTAGTTCTTTAACCAACAGAATTTCATGATGAATGGGTGCCTATGTTTTATTTATGTATGAAATATGTTATGCCCATAAATTCTAAAGAGAATGAATACTACTGAAGAGCATCAATATTTTTTATTCTCCTTTGGACTGGAAAGATAAATTCTGTCGGATTGCTGATAGCCATGGAAGAAGTTTGGATTTACAAAATATATTTTATATATTGATTGTATGTTAAGTTAACATATTTTATTCTTTTCATTTTAATTATGCTTCTAACTAAAACATCTTTTAATTTAGTTGTTCTATAAAATTAATTCTTCTATCTTTTTTTTTTTTTTTTTTTACACTTTGTGAGAAATTGGGGTTCTTAAAATGCTTTCAGTTTCAATTTCCTTTTTTTTTTTTCCTACTTCATTTGATTTAAAATGATATAAGTAATGATTCCAAGAAGAGTATTTTTGCATACTATTTTTGAAGTTTCTAATAAATAACTGCAAGATTTATCCAATTTTATGTTGTTTTTTTTTATTTTAATTCTTTATTAATATTAATATTATAGATAATCTTATTCTATCCATCATAGTTATACTTTTTTAATTTGCAAATTAAGAGGAAAAAATCAAACTTAATAAAAAATTTAATATCAAAAACATTAATGATGTGACACTTTGTGTTCGTATAACACTCATAAAACACTTTGTGTTCATAAAAATTAGACTTAAATCATAAATTTTTCATTTTCTGCTGCTGATTTAATTTGTTATTTGTATTTTTTGAAAATTTAAATCCTTAAAAATAATGTATCCTCAAGTTCTTTATTTATGCATTTTTTTAAAAAAATCTTTTACAGTCTGTAAATAAAACTGGACGTGTACTCATTTCTCATGAAGCTCCTCTTACTGGAGGATTTGGTGCCGAAATCGCTGCAACAATACAGGTAAGCAAAGTTATTTTAGTGCTAAGTTGAAAACATGTTAAGTGATATTTTGAAAATACTCATATTTTTTTAGTTTACTTACATATTATTGAGTGAACTGTAAACATATAATATTATTTTAATATGGATAATCTTTTTTTCATCATCATGCAATACACTTTCTGAGAAATTTTTTTTATAAACAATCTTTTTTGAACTATAATATATATATACTATATAAATATAACTATATAATTATAAAGTTATATATATACTTATATAGTATTTTTTAAAGTGGACTTACTTTATAACTTAATTAATTAAAGGGTGGCCATTCATTTGCATAACACGCATTAATTTTTTGATGGAAAAGGTACTCCATACATCTTTAGATCTTCTGGATGTAGCAAAGAAAAACACTATCAAAATCTTATGATCATTACTGAAAAAACGACAGAATTGAATATCAAATATTTAAAAACAGAAAAGCAGCTTCCATCAAAAAATTAAAATCAGGGAAATCAAAACTTATCAATGATAATCATTTTCTATAGTATAGAAACTAACTGAAGCACTACTCGCAATGTGGAACATGTTTTGTGTGTCTCACCTAATTGATAACACTGGGGAATGAGTTGTTTTGTTTTCACGTGCTTGAAATTTTTTTAACAGTTCTCAGATTCTTTCATTTCACTGATTTCAAACTGCAATATGTTTCTCTCTCTGAGCTACATTTTGATTTTTAATTAACATTTTTTTATTGAAATGTACAAGTTTAAAAATGTTATATGTATAACAGGGGATCACTTAAATGTTGCTGCAAATTTCTCTGCAAGTTCTGGCACATCGTCAGAATTAAAATTGCATCAGAGCCTATTCTCAGAAATGTCGTCATAAGCCTTTAGGGGCACTTTCCCTATTATGAACTGTGTGTATTTTGTGTGCTTTGGAACAGGTCATAATAGGGAAGTGCTCCTGATCCTGTAAGACTACATTTCTAGACATGGAGACCAAAGAATTTTAATCTTGACAGGGTTCCCACGGGTCAGGGTAAACAGGGAATAATCAGGGAAAGATGCAATTTTTTTACAAAGACCTGGAATGTTCCTCTATCATACCTGGAAAGTAACCAGTCTTAAAATTGTCAGTAACAGTAATCAGTTATTGTGATTCGAGTTAAATAATTCTAATATCTATTACAATTATTTGTTGTTAGAGGTTCTCATTTTAGTCAAATAGAAATGTTCCTTTCCTCATTTAATATTATTTTACACAGAAAATCTAATATTTCTCTTTGCAAATAAAGGAATCAAAGTTTCCTGATGAAAATATGGTCTCAATTTTTATTGAAATTTACCTTGAGTTTGAGTGGGAACCCTGCTTGATGATGTGCCTTAACTCCTGAAGAAGTGCATCACAACACGTAATCCCCTTTACATAATCCCCTCTTATGTATATTGTGTTTAAATTGTACATTTCGACAAAAAATAAACTGAAAATGTCGTTTAAAAAATCTATTTCTTTAGAAGCGAAACTATTTTCAGATTTGAAATCCCCACTTGAGTCAACCAAGGTCGGGTATTTGTATAAGTTCAAAAAGTTGTTTGTTATTGAGTGATATTAAATACAAAATACTGTTAAATGACAGCTTAGTACAATCTTAATTTCCATGCTTCTTGAGCAAATTAGTTGGCAAGTTTTCCTTCGCAGCAGAGTTTTCACGTTAAAACAGGAACGCAATCATATTTAACTGAGTTTTGATGCAGCAGTTAAAGGGTTAATGTACATTATAAATTTTTAACAATGGCATAAGTAATAAAATAATTTAATAACAAGAAGTAGAAGCCAAGTGTTACTAATAACTGATCATTTAAAAAGCCAATTTAAGAAAAATTAATTAAGATAAAAGCATCAGGTTATAACTGTGTTCTATTAAAGAAAATAAGTGAGTTATTTTTATCATATTCCAAAATTTGCATCATCAGATGGCAGTGCAAACAGGAAAACTTTAAAAAACAATGTTTTCTGTACCTCATCTTTGATGTAAATAATAGTTGTGAAAACATTGTTTAATAGTGTCTCTAGTCCAGTGTACATACTTTGTCACTCATTTTAAAATCTATTGAGACCATGTTCTTCCTACACAGAGCACATCAAAATTTGTGATTATTTTTCCTTCTGTTTTTCTTTATTTCATTGTTCATATTTTCAGCCATTATTTCTGGTACCTGGTATGAGATAACCAAACTGATATATGCTTTTATATTTTTAATTAAAAAATATGCCATTTCACATTGTAATATATCAATTTCAAATAAATAAAGTTGTTAATACAAAAAATGCAGGGTTAAAACTGAAGCTTTTAAAGGTTTAAAAAATATAATTAAATAATTTGATTTTTTCTTTCTTTTTTATCTAATTTAAAATTTGAAGTATAAAAAAAGAAAGTTCAAGCAAATCCAGAGTAAGCCATAAAATGTCAATTGCTGAAAAAGAAATTTCAAAGCACAAACAAATTATTGAGAGAGAATTTCCATATTGTATAATACAGAGTTATCCTCTTATAAATTTGTTTGTATATTTCAATATTTTGAAAATGTCTATTCAGTGTTTGAAACTTTATGGTTTACACTAGGTTTGCGGGAAATCACTTTTTCTTTACTTTAAATTTTGAATTACTTAAGAAGGTGAACAAGAATTTATGATGGAAAGTTTTTCCCGTGGTTCGCATTTTCTTAACTTGAAATGTAGTGTTTCTTTCTGCAGCTTTTTGGGTTGTTCAACATCTAATTAAATCAAAGTTTTTCCAGTTATTTGCGCTCTGAAATAGAATTATTAAGTTTAGTATTAATATGAACCAAGTAATAGTTTATTTAATTATGCATTTGCTTAATAAATTAAATTGATTCAAACTTGATTTAGTTTTTATAATCTATAATAAAGACCAGTTATATTTGATAATAGAAAAACTTCATTAGCTTCAAATATTATAAAGATGGAAAATTCTGAGATGTTTCAAGCACTCAAAACAAAGAGGCTCAAAACTCAACGGACATAAATATGGAAATCTACACAAATTTAATAAGCAAACCCAAAATTGATATAGAAAAAATGGAAAATAAATAACGTTGACAAAAACCTGTAGTAATTGAAAGAAAATGACCGAGTATAAAAAAGGCAAATCAGAACAAAATTCATTTCCGAGCGGTA
The DNA here is from genome assembly GCF_043381705.1 of Parasteatoda tepidariorum. Lineage (NCBI taxonomy): Eukaryota > Metazoa > Arthropoda > Arachnida > Araneae > Theridiidae > Parasteatoda > Parasteatoda tepidariorum. The sequence continues at coordinate 75,628,429 of NC_092204.1, forward strand.
TGGAGGGCTAAAATAACTCATGTCGTTTACTTGGGAATCAGCATTCATATGAACTAATTTTGCCAACAGGCTAGAAAATGACTTTAAAAGCAAAATTGGACAGGATGCTATGCAATGATGTGAAAAGTGAAGGAGAAAAAATGGTAGAGTAACAATTTAACTGTTAGAGTTATAGTAAAAAGAGAGATTTTGAGGTCCATTAAGTTTGACAAGAAGAGAGTCATCAATAGACTGGTTAAATCCATGGTTAACTGGAAATTAAAAGATTAAAATGGTTAACTGCCAGAGAGTTAAACTAAAGAGGTAGAATCAGAGCAGACGTTAAGTGCACAAAAGTATAAAATGTAAAAAATTTTAACAATTATTGGGATTTGAATAAACAATGTGAGGCAAAAACGGCATAGTAATTGCAGTAACCAAAAGTGTGAACACAGTTTGTTGTTACTAAAACATCTGAAAAAGGTGAGCTAAAATAAATTTCTGCGTCTATAGTAAGTCAAATGCTCTGGTCAACCAAGTTGAAAATAAAAGCAATTAAATGAACTAACCATGATTCAATTGTATTTCATTAAGATTTAGTTATTGATTTAAATTCTTTCGTCTACTATTTCTATCATGCTTTTAAAATTATACAAAATGATTTAAATCTATTCATTATTCTTTTCTAGAATGAATGTTTCCTGACTTTAGAAGCTCCTATCCAAAGAGTAACTGGCTTAGATGCACCATTTACGCATGTCTTTGAACCCTTCTATATGCCTACCAAGTGGAGATGTTTTGATGCTATAAAGAATCTTATCAACTTCTAGTTTTGTTTTGTTTTTATTTCAGCATTTATTTATCATTGTTACAAATTTCTACCTAATTTACTAAAATAGGTAACTATTTTTATTGACGCCATATATTTTTGATAAATCTCTTATACGTTTTTGTTAATAAAAAGTCATATTTTTCTCATGATTTCTTTCTGGCTAAATGTTTTTACTTTTTTAAAAAATTTTTAGTATTTTTCTCTGTATGCAAAATATATACCACCATACAATTGAAAAGGGTAGTTTTCACTGTAGATTTTAGGAAAAGAGGCTTGAAATTTTTTTTTTCTATTGCTAATGCTATAAACACAATCGAATTTCAAAACACTGATAAACAATATAATTTTGAAAAAAATATTTGCAATAAATAGCATATCATATAAAAATGCTGAATATATAAAAATGACAATTTATAAATTTTTTTGTCACCTGTTTTGATTTTTCCATTGCATCAGCAGTTTCCATTACATCAGCATCATCCAATGGATATCAGCAGTATAGTATTTGAGTACAAATTTCAATTTCTGATCCCCAAGATGTAAGGGAAACACGATCAGAGAAATAGTGTCCTAATAACTTGGTCAGAAGAGCATTCGAAAATTCAGACCCCTTATTATCAATTTTACTTTTTGCATATTGTACCAAGTCTCAGGAACTTTTTGAGCTATTCCAGAAATTTTACTCAAAATTATTAATTGTTTATCCAAAGGCATGTAAAAAATAATTTTTATAAGTAAATCAATGTATGTAAAATCCATGTAAAAAAAATTTAATATTTTATTTAATAATATTCAAAAAATTTTGAATTACTATGTATATGAATTTTTAAATCATTTCGCGAAATGCAATTTTATATGGCGAAATACAAAATTTGGATGAAATCGGTCCAATAATTCCTAAGAAATCCAATTTTAAATATCTAACTTTTTTAAAACTTGATTTCTCAGGAACTAATACACCGATTTTTTTCCAATTTTGTCTTTTATCTTGTAAAATTATTTTCCTTAAAGGGATGTACAAATTTGTATACCTTGGTACTGTTTGTTTGTATACTTTGTTGCTGTTTACAGGGTTGCTACCGGCGACTTAAATGCAACTATTTTCAGCATGAGGCGACTATGGCAACTTTTTTTGCCTGAAAAGACTAAAAGAGCAACTATTTTCAGGAAAAGGAGACTTTTCTGTACTCGTAGCAATGTTTTTTTAGCATAAATTGAGTTGAAAACGTGCAGTCCTGAATTTCTTTTCTTAAAAAATGTGAAATAAAACTAATAAAATGTAAAGAAATTAAATAATTGAAACATTAAAAAGTGAGAAATTTTAGATTGCATATTCGAGTCATCACATTTTAATACGTTCAATTTGCACAGATTCTATCGTAAGTCTATGTCGTTTCTCGATCGCCATTTCAACAGTTTTTGCAACGAAATTCTGCGTGATTTTAAAAAAAACACAATTTTTTATACGATATTAGGATGCATGAATTTTGAATTTGAGTAATTACTTTTCACAATATATATATATATTTGCTAAATTAATTATTGATAAAGGGGAAAATTTCTTCGAATAAGTGTGTTTTTTTTAATGAAAAAGTATTTTTTCAACGAATTCTAGTAATTAAAAGTATTTAATTTTCTGCAAATATTACTAGACTAGTACTAGAACATTAACGTTTATATAAAAATTATCATATTTGCCACCAACTTGACTAAATGGATCATGGTATANGTAATTAAAAGTATTTAATTTTCTGCAAATATACTAATTTTTTTATATAAAAACTTAGTACTAGAACATTAACGTTTATATAAAAATTATCATATTTGCCACCAACTTGACTAAATGGATCATGGTATATGACAATTAAGTCATTTAATAAAATTTTAGTCTTATTTTTGTTCTTATTTAGGCAACTATTTTCATGCTTTAGGTACGAAAAGCAACTATTTTGTTAATTTTTTTTCTGTGGCAACCCTGTGTTTACAACATCATGAGCACTTTTTTGTATGTTTTTTTTTTCTGATGTTATTATTTTTATAGTTCGTGCTTTTTCTCTACAATTGCTTTGAAAAATAAAGCTTTTTATTTCTTCAAACAAAAATATAAGATTTACTTACACTGATGAGGAAGATGCTCACTCACAATCTATTATGTTTACTTTGTATACTTCATTGAAAATCAAAGAGGAAGAACGGTTTATTTCCTTTTTATTCAAAATTACATTTGAATTGCCTACTGTGGCATCTTAAGGATTACTACGTTTTGGTAAATCAATAACGTGCAAAGTTGGTACCCCCCCGAGAGTTATTGCAAAGTGAATATGAGTAGTGCTGACGAAAAGCCATGTGAGCCGTTTTTTCTCAGAATCGGCTTTCAGGGATATTAACCGTTCTTCCCCTTCACCTTCTTAAGATTGTATGATAAGAGATAAATTTGTTTAGAAGATTTATATTTTATGTAAGCGCATTTTATTAATACGTCAATTGTAATGAAATGAAAGGATAGCTGGATTTGAAAAACATTTGAATTGTACTTGGAAAAAAAAAATTAAATTTAGGAATACAGACTGTGCGTCATAATAAGCAGTAATATACGAGAAGCAATTTACTTGTTTCCAATTTATAACAGTAACCTTATATCATATTGATGTTGTTCTTATTAGATCTCGCTCTTAAGTCTTTATATTTTTCGAAATTTTGATATCAATGTTAAGATTTATATCTGGGAACATCTGATCTTTCTCTTACTTTTTATTTGTATTGTTTTTGTTTTTTTTTTGTTGTTGCTTTTGACATCAAGTCACTGTAATTGCATTTCAGCGTATAGTAAGTAGATCGACCAACCTTTTTTCTTACTACGAGTTGAACAATTAATAATTTTCAAACTGACAGTTGAATCGTTTCTTTTTTTAAAATTTTTTATTCTATATTTACTATTTTTTTTAACACCTTGTTTTAACATAAAGCAAATAAAAGTGAGAACGAATTCGTCGAAAAGCATTTAAACTGTAATAACTTTCAAACAAATCGAATTTTTTTAAAAAAGAAAAAGACTAAGTGTTAAGTTCATAAACAAATATCGCCCTTTTAGCAAGCCAAACTTCAACTCTTTAGTAGCATTCCTGTGAACTGTAGAGTGGCCCACATGTTATTTTTTCCAACTAGTTAAATGGTTAATAATTTTTCAACTAATTATCGAATGTTAATTTTTTTATTCCATCAGAATCATTTTACACTTTTCTACACACCATAGTAGTTATATTTTTTTTATGTCATATAGTTTTTGTTTTTACGCTTGAAAGTAACGTTAAATTTATCACCCAAAATAGCGTCAGCGACACTTACGCCTTCTTAATATCGAGAGATTTAAAAACTTCATTCAATTATCTAANTAGGATCCAGTTTTCCCTCATTAATTTTCATATTGTTTTGGTTCTCACTAGCATAAAAATAATAAAAGTCATAAAAGTATTGTTTTTCTATAAATATTTTAGTTTGATTAGATACACATATAATTTAATAGGGTAGTATTTTTTATTTTCAATCCCACGGACAATGCGACGGATTTAAGGTTATGTCAAGGTACGTCTCTTGTGAATATCAATTGATTGTTAGGTATGCTCTTTTATAATTGCCATTTATATTTCACCAAATGCAGCCATGAGATATTAATAAATGCAGATATTAAATTATTTATTGCAAAATCTTTATTGCCGCTATCTACTGCAGGTTCACAAGCTCTGGCAGATGTTACTGGTGAAGAAATTGATTATTGTGAGTGGCCTGTGATCCTTGCAGGAGATTTTAATGTGAATTTTTAATTACCTGAAGTTGAAACATTATTAACCTTCCTTAAAGACAAATTTGGATTGGAAATGATAAATGGTAGAAATGATCCAACAATCAAAGGGGTAACTACCATTGATGCAGTTTTTGCAAGAAATATTGAAAAAATAGAACTCAAGCATTTCGTATCTTACTTTAGTTATCATAATCCCTTTGTAAATGTTATAGATTTGGATATTTCTCCACTCAAAAATGATAATTAAAAGATGCGATCAATTGTGATTTGTAAGCATTGTTAATAAAGTTTGTCTTAAAGAAACAATATGATTTAACTAAAAATAAATTTCTACCCCTTCCTATTTTCATTTCCACATTACGAAGTTTAACTTCTTACGTGCGGAAGGACTCCACGCACTATTTTTTTTTTAATTTTTTATTCTATATTTAATATTTTTTTATTCTATATACACCTTTTATTCTATATATTCTTTTAACACCTTGTATGTAACATAAAACAAATAAAAGTGAGGACGAATTCGCCAAAAAGCATTTAAAACTGTAATAACTTTTCGAATTTCGAAAAAAAAAAAAAGAATAAGTGTTAAGTTTATAAGCAAATATCTCCCTTTTAGCAAGCCAAACTTCAACTCTTTAGTTGCATTCCTGTGGACTGTAGAGTGGCCCACCTGTTATTTTTTTCCTCCAAGTTAAATGGTTAATAATTTTTCAACTAATTATTGAATGTTAGTTTTTTTATTCCTTTAGAATCATTTTACACTTTTCTGCACACCATAGTAGTTATAATTTTTTATGTCATATAGTTTTTACGCTTGAAAGTAACGTTAAATTGATCACCCAAAATAGCGTCAGCGAAACTTACGATTTCTTAATATCGAGAGATTTAAAAACTTCATTCGTTTCAAAAATCTAAAGATGGTAATAAAAGTTGCTTGCATTAAGAAATTGAAGCGCAATCTCAATACTCGCCAGGCGTGAATGAATAAAATAAAACTGGTTTAAAACAGAAAATTTCCAAAGATAAGAAGGAAAATAAAGGTGAAAAACAAAACAAGGAAAACCGCGATGGCCGAGAGAAGCAAATCAATACAAAATGCATTTCCACACGCTATGGAGAGGTGAGGAGGAATTCATATTGTAAACATGATAATTGGTATTCATGGGAATGAAACAGGATTCCAGGACATCGAGATGAGTTGATGTGACAAGGGTGGAGAGAATCGTGGCATTATTTCAAACTGATTTTTCACCCTAGATTCCAACAATGTAGGATAAATGATTAATCGCATTTATAGTTACAGTTTAGTTTGTTAAATTTTTTTTTCTTTTACCTAACAGGGTTTTCCTAGTTTTCTTTTTCACCTTAATTTTCCTTTTTTTCGTTGGCAACTTTACGTTTTCTGTTTTAAATCACTTTTGCCTTTCTCATTAACGTCTGGTGAGTCTCGAAAATGGGTTCCTATTTTTGAGGGCTCAAAGAAAATAGATTTTTATGACCCTCTTCACATTTTGGCAAATAAAATTTTTAAATCAAGTCAAGTATATCTTTCCACTTCAGATTCTTGTTATCCTTCATTTAATTAAGTGTAGTTATTGGCAGTGTATGATTGCAGAAATCGATTGGATACCTGCACGTGACGTCATCGTAGGTAAATCTTGGCATTTGTGGTGTGGGAAGCCAATCAGGTTCGACGCTTACAGGTATCTAAAGTAATCTGATTTGAATCACGTGGTTAAGCATAATCCACTTAACTTCTTTTCGAGTTGTGAGCACTGAATTTAAATTTTAAATTACCACATTAGGAAAAAAAGATATAACGGAAACCTAATAACATTTATTTCAACCGTAAAAAACGAAAGGATGTAACCACGTCTCCTTTTTTCGATGTTTTCAGAGTTGGACAAAGTAAAAAAACGTTTTTGAATAGTTTTTAACCCACCCACTCTGTTCGAGTTGTGAATGTAGGCGGAGAAAGAAGATCGCAGCAGACATCACGAACGCTTTGGGAATTTCCATTCCATTTTCTTTTTTCTTTTCGAACAACGTTTACAAGTCAGTCAATTAAATGATGTGTTATTTTGATTTTTTTGCCATTATTTCGACGCAAAAGGACGTGTAGAGAACAAAAAATTTGGGAATGTTTATCAAATTTCGTTTATAAGGAGAACTGCATCTTTTTTTAAAAAGCTTTGTTTTGGGATTAATACAATTGAAAAGATTTTTTAAATACTTTATTAATATTTTATAGCACTCGTAAGATGGTTTTAAAGTAAATTAAAACAGAACAATTAATGGAATTAGAGCAAACAATTTTTTTTCTTTCCAATATCTTTGTAAAGGTTTAAGAAAAATAACATTTGGAAACATATTTCTTTTTTTTTCTTCTTGTAAGGTTTTTTTTTTTTTTAGATAATTTTGTATTGCTCTGCTTTCAAATTTGCAATTAATTTAATTTTCAAAAAAAAAATGCGAAAAATTAACTTTTAAATATTTTGATTTAGACCTTTCCATTTTTGCACATGAGTGCGGAATGTTAATTAATAGCGACTCAATTATCATTAATAACACTGGACAATTATTTTATTGCATTTATACAAGTACTTGATATTCCCTAATTTGAATATGGAGGTTTCAAATCTGAAATTAGTTTTGCTCCTTAAGCTACAGTTTTTTTTTTTAAATTATATTTTTAGTCAATTTTTTGTCGAAATATACAAGATCAAAAACGTTATATATAACATCGGGTAGTATAAATGTCGCGACAAACTTCTTGGGGAGTTAGGGAACATCATCAGGATTAAGACTGCAAAGGAGCTCATTCCCGGAAATGTCATCAAACGCCTATAGGGTCGTTTCTTCTATGGTCCCGCAGTGGACTGATCGTTAAGACACGGTTCTCAGCAGATCACCGAAGTCAAGCATCACTGGCTGCGGTCAGTGTGCGGATGGGTGACCACTTGGATCAGTCTGCGTAGGGACCGAGGGTGTGCGGTATTGGTCCTCGTTAAACTGTTCTACCGTAAAGTGCTCAAATTAAAGTTCAAAACTAAATATTTCAAAACTAAGTTCAATATTTAAAATTAAAGTAATCTTAGTACTTAATAATAGGTCCCGGAATGGACTGATCGTAAAGACACGGTTCCCGTAGAAATTAAGCATCACTGGCTGCGATCAATAAGCGGGTGGCTGACCGCTTCGATCTGACTGCGTAGGGACCGAGGGTGTTTGGTATCAGTCCTCGTTAAACTGTTCTACCGTAAAGTGCTCGACTTCACGTGCAGGTCGTTGGGCTACCGAAGCAGGGGTGCCATCCCCTCTGCAGAGGATTAAAATTGTGATGGCATGTCTTCGGATCATCCTCAGGGATGTTTCCCAGACCGTCGCCAATAGCCCATTGGGCAGCTCCAGTGCGACGTAAATGAACTACAACAACTACAACCTATTATGACCTGTTCAGAAGCACACGAAAGTTAGGTTCATGATAGAAAAAGCGCGTTTAGCCAACACCTCCTAGAAAAGAGTAGGCCTCAGCACGGGTTACCATAAACATCCTTTAGTAGTCCAAACGTAATAACATTTTTCGCATTTTCCATCACTGCGCAGCTTACTACTCCGAACGTAATGACATCTGTCTTATTTTTCATCTACTGCGCAGTTAACTTCGTCACATCGGACTACTAAATTGATCCGTGCAGAGGCCTTCCTTCTTCTAGGAGGTGTTGGTTTAGCAGTGCATGAAGACATTTCCAAGCATTGGTTCCTATGCAAGTTTCCCAGATAGCATAGATTATTACAGCGACGTCATAAAACAGTCAAAAATAGTCACATTTGCAGGTATGACTGTTTTGAATTGACCCAAGGAGGTCATAAAATGCGACTTTAATGTTACTCTGTTTTGTGATATCTCATAAAAGTCTCCATAGCTATTGCGACGTATGTCACTTGATAGTCACAAATATACTTTCCTGGAATTGAAGTCTCGGAGAAACTTTGCTACAACTTTGATACCTTGAAAGTCACATGAGAACTATTTCACGATTTGTTTTTCTAAAGTTGGGGTATTTTTTGCGACTTGTCTCACTAAAGTTAGACCAATTACTTGAATGTCTTTGAAGCAGTTTTTTGCAATCTCTCAAAATTAAATATGTGAATCACAATAGAGTCATGAATGATCACAACAATTGCCCTCTCATATGATCTTTTTTAAATGGCTCCAAAGGCCTCTCAATATGTTTTTGAAAACAAGAAAATTGTTTCCGTAAACGTGTTTGTTAAAAAATTAAGTACACTATAACGCTCACAGTGTCAGAAAGAAAGATTTTAAATTTTAATATACTCCTTGTCCAAATTACCAAACAATATTTAAATAAATCTATTTTAATATTATCTCTTTTTTTGCTGTTTTTAAAATAGATGAATTTTGAATACTGAAAGATGAATACTGTTTTTAGAACGATTACATTTTCTTTAAGATTCATGTTAAAAATTCAAAATTTTGCACTTTTATTGCCACAAGCGTTTATAAGATTTACTTTATTAAAAGATAGGATTGCAGAGATAGAAAAGTTTCTGAGCAAATAAAAACATAAATTAAGCATTTTTGTAATCTTTTAATTTTGAATTAAATGCTTTATTCTATTTTGTGTACAGTGTGCCGAAAAAAAAGGCTCACCCTGAATAACTTTTGATCTAATGATTGGATCTTTACGTTCTAGGATTCAATCTTTGGTCGGAGGGGATGACCTCAAATATGCTAATTAATTAGTGCAGACGATACTTTAAGTTACGCTATCAGCCACAAAAACATACTTTCTCAGAATAAACGTACCCTTTTTTGACAGATCCCAAAAATATTGGGGGAAGTCGCAATATGAGAAATATGATCCTCATAGTTTGCTCAAGAGAGAGATCCAAAGATTAATTTTCAGGAAAAAACGAAGACAAAAATTCAATAGCATGTGAAGGGCTTTGCGTTGAAGTATATATTGTGTTCAGGCACTTATACGTTCCTTAAATAATCGGTAATTTAAAAGGAAAATAATAATTAGTGTAAAATCTTGAATTTAATTTTACAACTTACAAAAATGTAAATGGACAGATTGTCAATAGGTGAAAGTCATTTAAAAGAATAAACATCTAATTAATAATTGTTCGAAAAAATCAAACGATTTTAAATCAAACGTGAACTACAGCTGCCGTCATTTTTTAACAGTCAGAGTGTTGCTTTTTTTTCTTCTAATACTATAATCAAATTAATAATCTCAAATTATTAATTCAATAATAATTCGATAATCTCAAATTAAGGAAGTTGATGTATTAATGCTATCATTTAAAATAAGACCTATATTCGTCCGTAAAAAATATGTTGCAAGATTAAAATTCATTGATTTTTGTTGAATCCGTTGAAATAGATTATATATGCGTCTGCTTTATAAAAGTTTTGTTCTACTTGTACTAAATGTTATTTATTTGGTGTTGACTTTTGATGATGTTTAGTTTCTTAGTTATAATGTATTATTTGGAGAAAAAGGACGACCTTCTGGATACTCTATGCCAGATCTTTAAAAGTGGTAGCTTCTTTTGACATTGTTCGTTTGAATATATGAACGAAGAACTCATATGATAATTTTAGCAACGATGATGTCACCAAAAATTGAATATATCAAAAATGTAATCACTTCTGTTGAATGTATTTAAACTCCGATGAAGTCAATATAGCCATTGTATTCCAAACCTGTGATTTTAAGAAGTTTTGAACTTTCGTAGTGGTTATTTCAAGAACAGAAAGTGATTTCTCAGCTTCGTAATTTTCATTTTGTTCGATTACGCAACATTAAGAGAAAGTTATATAAAAGGGGTAAGCCTTATTTATTTTGCTGTTTTGCATATAAGCTCTTATATTAGAGAATATATTAAAGATTTAAGATTGATTAGAATAAGTTAGTGTTTTAAAATTGATGATTAAAGAAAATTGATACGTTTTGAAATCACTTTCGAGTTTTTTAAGTCCATTTAATTTTTTTGCTTAAAAGTTCTTTCGTTATCTAATTTTTTTGGGTACTACTTGTTTTCGACTGCTAAATCAATGTTATTTCATTTTGATCAATTTTTTTTCAGTTTTTTATTTTCATTTTTATATTGCATCCCAATAATATTTTTTTAAGGTTTTTATTTTTTAATTTAGATTGATTGATTTTGTGTAGTAATTAATTTTTTGCGCATTTTTTTAATATTTTAGGTTTTTTTTTCATTATATATATAAATTTTCAAAAAGTTAAGAAATTAAAATATTTTAATTCAAAATCTTGTTTTTTTAATAGTAAATGTATACTGGAACCTTCCAAAATTATTTAAATGGTTCGATTTACAATTTTATATTGTTATAAATAAATAAATTTTTAACATTAGTAGTTATTGAAATCTATACCTTATAGACATGATTTTTAAATATTATAAGTCTATTTATCCCTGTAAACAAAAATAACTGTTTGAGATTTGCAAATTTTTAAAATCGGATTGTGCGGTTAAATGCGATGCTCTAGTAAGCTACGTAGTATATTTTAGCAATAAATACGTGTAGCAACACTTTAAAATAATTGAAAATAAAGAAAAACAATGATAGAGTTCTACTCGATGTAATAATTCTTAAAATCAGTTCAAATTCAAGAAAAATATTATTTATGTCCAAAAATAATACCATATTCCATTTTCTTAGAATTATTTTAATTAAGGAACTCGGTGTTAATACTTATACAAACAAAAATTGAGATGATTAAAAATATACAGATTGGATGTAACAGTCGATATGTCTCAAGAGCTCAAGATAGGCGCCCATTCTCAAAACATGTCAGTAGAGTTCGTATTGATTATTGAATTCCTAATAAAAATGACATAGTTTGTGTGAATGCAGTTCAGATGTGAGATGTCTTTTAACTTTTTAAATGCAGCAGTTTTAGTTTTTTAGAAGTATTATTTAAACCTGCAAAACCTTTTTTTAAATATAAATATTGTAATATTGATGTTTTTCATTCCTTTAGAAGGGTTTACCAAAGATTTTTCAGATCCTTATGCTTGTTTGTAAAGCAATTCATTAGTGCATTTGGAAAACTAAAAGTTTTTTTGAAATTTGTTTCTAAAGATTTAATGACATTTTTTAGATTAGCGTTTCTAAATATTTTAAAATATTGTCTAAGCTACTGCGCTTTTTTCGTTAAAATTTCATCGGTACTTGATTTATTTGTATTTAATTTATTTCAAAAATTCAATAATTTGAAGTAATTTATTAAACTCTATGGCTACTAGAGGAATTAACGTGCATCAGTCACTTTATTACAAGGAGAGACTTCTGCCGGCGGGGTTCGAACCCACGAACTAACGGACATCGGCCCAGAGCCCTACCGACCAGGCTACCCCGGATCAATCGTATCATTAAATTTTACTTTTGTTCACAATTTTCGATTACGAGTGCATTTAATATAGCATAGCTAGATCACAAATAAAAAATTTTTTCATTATTTTAAATTTTAAAATAATTTTTTAACGTTTATAAAAATGAAATATAATTTATAATTTAATGAATTTCGTGAGCCTTCCTGTGTATGAATACAAATTTTTATTTATTTACTCACTTCTTTAAACAAAGTTATAGTGTTCATCGAATTTATTCAAACATTTAATTTTTTACTACAGTTTCCAAAGTAAAGACAAAATTTCTAAACATTTAGTAGTTTTAAAATTAACATGAATTAAAACTCATTTTTACATAAAAATAATGAATGTTGATTTCTGGTTTAATTTCCGCATATTTTCAATGTTAACTATTTCAATGAATTTAAGATTTTCGTGACTTTTTAAATTTTCAACATTTAAATTAAAATATAATGCCTTCTAAATTAAAAATTTTACGTTTTTTTCTCACATTCTTAAGTGTAATTTAAGATTACTTTGAATTTTTGATTTCCACGAAATGTACTTTAAAATTGTTACTTTTTTTGTTCTGTACTTGTATTTTTTTTTTTTTTTACATTTTACAACCGTCGTTGAACAGCCGACCCAATATTTTGGGCTAACTACTACTAATGTTTAACTCAATAGCCTTCTAATTTTGAACCCAAACCAAAAGACAAGGGAACCCCTAGATCAAGTATTGGGAGAAATTTGCTTCATGGAGGACTTTTTGATGGAACTAACCCGCATTTGCGTTACACGGAGAGAAAAAACCACGAGATCATCCCACGGTTAGCCATGATCCTCTAACCCATGATCCTTCTACCACCGTAGATATTTAACGTCAGCACTATGGTTGGTACAAGCCGGATGCGGAATTCGTATTGACCTGCAAGTGAAGCTTTGGTTCGAACCCGGTTCACCTCATTGGAAGGCGAACGCTCAATCCCCTGAGCCATCGCGGCTCTTAGCATTTACCTTTATTTATTTATTTTTTTATAACCGTCGTTGAACATCTAACACAATTTTGGGTTTACGACTACTAATGCTCAACTCCGTAGCCATGTAATTTTGAATCAATCCAAAGGACAAGGAAACTCCCGGATCAGTACCCCCAGAGGTATGATTTGTTATGGGAACATGGAGTACTTTGAGACTCAACAGATTTAACGTGCACCAGTCACCATTTACGACACGGGGAACTTCGGTCGGCGACGATCGAACCCATAAGCTCTTGGGACATGGGCCCAGTGCCGTACCAATCACGCTCTCCAGGCATTTACTTATTTTATAATTTATATCCGTTGTTGAACAGACGACCCAATTTTGGGTTTACAACTACTAATGTTCTACTCCGTAGTCTTGTAATTTTGAATCAATCCAGAAGACAAGGAAACTCCTGGATCAGTACTACCAGAGGTATTGATTTGTTATGGGAACATGGAGGACTTTGCGACTTGACAGATTTAACGTGCATCAGTCATCATTTACTACACTGGGAGTCTTCGGTCGGCGGTGATCAAACCGACGAACTCTTAGACATGGGGCCGGCATTTACTTGTAATTTTTAGTCGTTACTTTTGCCTAAGAACTTGTAATTTTACTCGTCACATTTAAAAAGAAACGTTTCCATGTATAAGTATCGCTCTCTATTGCTTTCTTATTATTAGCTGCGTTTCGAAAAACTTAACACATACTAAAAGTATTTAGGTGTCGCTACAATCGATGTGATGTAAATATGATATGCAGCGGATATAAAAAATTTTGTGTTCCCTACATTTAATGTATAGTATTTTCTCTCTTGGTTTTAGGCATTGTCATGTTTTGTTTTCTAATTATAATTAGATATTAATTATAATAATTATTATTAATAGCTGTGTTTAAGGTGGCCAACTGAGGGACACTTTGATTATTTTTTTATAGTTTTTTAGTTGGAAAATGAGCTTTAATATTAATATCAATTCAAATGATAGGTGTCAAAATTTCTAAAAACATATACTTATTCTAAAAATTATTTAAAAACATTTTAAAAAGAATGTTTTTTTTTATCTTGTCACTCTATATAGTGAGCAAAGGTGTCGCTAAAATCGATAATGATACAAATACGATGCGAAACTGGTCAAAAATTCTGGATAGCCTACATTTAATGAATAGTATTATTTTCTCATTCTGTTATATACATTATCATCTATTTTTTTCTAATTATTACTAACACCTCTGTATGAGGTGGCTAATTGTTGGACACTTTGAGGATTTTTCATAATTTTTTGGTTCGAAAGAGAACTTTGATATTAATATCAATTCAAAGGATAGGTGTCAAAATTTCAAAAAACATATGCATAAGTTAAAAAATATCTATAAATCATTTTTATCCTTGTAATTCTATAGAGTAAGCGCAGGTTTTGCTGAAATCTATAATGATGCAAATACGACGTTTTGCAGGATAAAAAAGTTTCTAGAGCTAACATTTAATGTATAATATTTTCGCTTTCGGCTATAGGCATTATCATTTTTTTTCCTAATTATTATTAATATATCTGTTTAAGAGGTAAGATTAGTTGACACTTTAATGATTTTCTATAATTTATTGGTTCGAAAGAGAACTTTGATATTATTATCAAATCAAAGGATTAGTGACAAAAGTTCTAAAAATAAATACACACTCTAAGAAATATTTATAAATCATTCTTAAATCCTTGTCATTATAGAGAGTACGCGCAGACTCTTATAAAATCTATGATGATGCAAATACGATGTGATTCGGGTTAAAAAATGTGTAGCCTACATTTAATGTATAGTATTTTCTCATTCGGTTTTAGGCATTATTATCTTTTTTTACCAATTATTATTAAAAGCGATGAATTGGAGAACACTTTAAAAATTCATACGCTTTTGGTTCAAAAGAGAACTTTCATATTATTATCAAGTTAAACAATATGCATCAAAAATTCTAAAAACATAAACATATGCTAAAAAATATTTATAAATCATTAAAAAAAATTTTTTTTTGTCCTTCTCATTCTATAGATTAAGTGCAGTTTTTGTTAAAATCTTTGATGATACAAAACGATGTGAGGCAGGAAAAAAATTCTGTGTGGCCTAAACTTAATGTATAGTATTTACTCTTTCGGTATCAGGCATTATCATCTTTTTTTTCTAATTATTATTAATACCTCTGTTAAAGGTGTCAAATTGGTGAACACTTTAAAGATTTTTCCTAATTTTTTGGTTCCAAAGAAATCTTTGATATTATTATAAACTGAAAGGATAGGTGAAAAAATTTCAAAAAACATATGCATATGCTAAAAAAATATTTATATATCATTTTTATCCTTATCGTTCTTTAGAGTAAGGGCAGGTTTTGCTGAAATGTATGATGATGCAAAAGTATCATGATGCAAAAATTATGTATGATGATGCAAAAGTATCATGATGCAAATGACGAAAGAAACCAATAACGAACTGGGGAAAAAATTGTCAGCAATTATTTAACATTTTTAATTTTAATCCTTAATTCTTTCTCCGCAAGTATATAACTCCTTAAATTAAAGTGATGCCTGAAACGAGAAATTATTCTCTGCGCTTAATCACTTTTTCATTGTTATGACTTATGATAAACATGTTATAGCTATCTAGCTTTGTGTTTACCTTTCCTAATATTATTTATTATGCTAATTTTAAATCTGAAAACCGTTTCGCTTCATATCACATTTGGTTTTGAAGATATTTTATTTTTTATTATAACCGTCGCTGAACAACCGACCAAATTGCGGGTTTACGACTGCTAATGTTCAACTCCATAACCTTATTGTAACTTTGAACCCAATCCAGAGGACAAGGGAACTCCTGGATCAACTATTTAGAGAAATTCGCTTTCATGGAGGACTTTTTGATTTGACTAATCCGCCTTTGCATTACATGGAAAGGAAAACCACTGAACCCTCCCACGGTTAACCTGATGGTAAGGGGACTCTAACCCATGATCCGTCTGACACTGTGGATAGTTTATGACAGCACTATGATCGGTACGAGCCGGGTACGGAATTCGTATCGACCGACCATCGTTGGAAGTCGAACCCGGTTTGGGAGGTGAATGCTTTATCTCCTGAGCCACCACCGCTCTTCTGAAAACATTTAATTTTATAACAGTCGTCGAACAGTAGATCAAAATGTTGGGTTTACTACTACTTATGTTCAACTCCGTAGCCTTGTAATTTTGAACCCAATCCAAAAGACAAGGAAACTCCTGGATCAGTACCCTCAGAGGTATGATTTGTTATGGGAAATGGGGGACTTTGAGACTCAATAGGTTTAACATGCATCAGTCACCATTTCAACACTACTTCGGAGTCTTCGGTCGGCGGCTATCGATCCCATGACCTCTTGGACATGGACCCAGTGCAGTACTAACCAGGCTCTCCAGGCTTTTACTTATTTTATATCCGTTGTTGAACAGACGACCCAAATTGGACCCTCTTGGATCAAGTATTAGGAGAAATTTTGTCTTCGTGGAGAACTTTTTGATGGAACTAACCTGCATTTGCGTTACATGGAAAGGAAAACCACGAAAATCTCCCAGGGTTAGCCTGAGGTCAAGGGATTCTAACCCTTGACCCGTCTACCACTGAAGATATTTTACGTCAGCAATGGGATCGGTATGATCATGGTGCGGAATAAGTATCGACCCGCCATCGCTGGGATTCGAACACTTTTCACCTGTTCATTGGATGGTGACAGCTCTATCCCCTGAGCCACCACAACTCATAGATATATTGGTGAAAGGTGGCTGATGGATAGTGGTAAAAATTAATTTTTACGGAACTCCGTTTATGTCCGCAACGTCCGTTGCGCCGGGAATAACAACTACACATTTTCGCCACTTACCCGAAGAACTTGCGAAATTCTTTGCAATGGGTATTTGCTAGAACCACGGAAAAGTGATCCAGAGGGGAAAAAAAGCCCTGCAAGTGAAAGTAAGGAAAAAAGAGCACTGGGAAAAAGCAATGAGAAATTAACTTAATCTGATTAGCAATTAGGGAACCGATTATCCGGAATGATCGGGACCATCGCTATTCCGGATAACTGATTTTTCCGGTTTTCTGAATCGGTACAAAAAGCCGTTTTTTTATTGTTAAACCCAACTAAAAAAAATATTAGGAAATAATCTTAAAAAGAAGAAAAAACGATGAAGTAATACAGTAAGGATTATTTCTAAAATGATGGTATGGTAAACATCTTTCAAAAAAGAAAGAAAAATCCTATAATCTTATGAGGAAAAAAAATTTTTTTTTTAAAAAATGGTGGGAAAATTTATCGAATTTCGTTCCGGTTTTTTGGTTTTCCGGTTTTCTGATTTCCGGATAACGGGTTCTGTACTGTACTTGAATTTAATTACCCATTTCATTCAAGCGAGGCTGCGAATTCATAATCCCGAATTTAATTTAATATTTATGCAAATGTATTTACTTTTTAAAAACTGGTTAATATACAAAGTTTGAAATAAAGTTTGAGAAAATGTACTTCTAATGTAAATACATGATAGAATTATGCCATGTACTTAATAGTATCCTTATTTATATATAGATACTAGCTGACCCGGCAAACGTTGTTTTGCCATATGAATTATTTATAGAGTATGAAAATATATCTTATTTATTGTATGTGTGTGGTATATGAGTGGAAGAGGAATGGAGCGCTGTAATTTATTGAAAATTTTTCTTATAAATCATATATACAACGAATTCTGAAAATATTAGTCTCTTAGTGCAATGGAGGGTACAATGTTTTTTGCCATTCCATCTTTAGCTAACACAAATAAACTGGATGGTTTGCCCACTCGAGAGCATGCCACGTATAATTGTCCGTGTGAAAAACATGGTGTGCTCAAATCTAAGACACAAACAGACATTGTTTGACCTTACCATTGCAAATGCCAATCTAATGGGGAACTGAATGCGTTTAAATTGAATTGGCACATCCGTNTAATTTTAAATCTGAAAACCGTTTCGCTTCATATCACATTTGGTTTTGAAGATATTTTATTTTTTATTATAACCGTCGCTGAACAACCGACCAAATTGCGGGTTTACGACTGCTAATGTTCAACTCCATAACCTTATTGTAACTTTGAACCCAATCCAGAGGACAAGGGAACTCCTGGATCAACTATTTAGAGAAATTCGCTTTCATGGAGGACTTTTTGATTTGACTAATCCGCCTTTGCATTACATGGAAAGGAAAACCACTGAACCCTCCCACGGTTAACCTGATGGTAAGGGGACTCTAACCCATGATCCGTCTGACACTGTGGATAGTTTATGACAGCACTATGATCGGTACGAGCCGGGTACGGAATTCGTATCGACCGACCATCGTTGGAAGTCGAACCCGGTTTGGGAGGTGAATGCTTTATCTCCTGAGCCACCACCGCTCTTCTGAAAACATTTAATTTTATAACAGTCGTCGAACAGTAGATCAAAATGTTGGGTTTACTACTACTTATGTTCAACTCCGTAGCCTTGTAATTTTGAACCCAATCCAAAAGACAAGGAAACTCCTGGATCAGTACCCTCAGAGGTATGATTTGTTATGGGAAATGGGGGACTTTGAGACTCAATAGGTTTAACATGCATCAGTCACCATTTCAACACTACTTCGGAGAGTCTTCGGTCAGCGGCTATCGATCCCATGACCTCTTGGACATGGACCCAATGCAGTACTAACCAGGCTCTCCAGGCATTTACTTATTTGATATCCGTTGTTGAACAGACGACCCAATTTGGACACTCTTGGATCAAGTATTGGGAGAAATTTTGTCTTCGTGGAGAACTTTTTGATGGAACTAACCCGCATTTGCGTTAAATGGAAAGGAAAACCACGAAAATCTCCCAGGGTTAGCCAAGGGTCTCCAAGGGATTCTAACCCTTGATCCGTCTACCACTGAAGATATTTTACGTCAGCAATGGGATCGGTACGATCATGGTGCGGAATAAGTATCGACCCGCCATCGCTGGGATTCGAACCCTTTTCACCTGTTCATTGGATGGTGACAGCTCTATCCCCTGAGCCACCACGACTCATAGATATATTAGTGAAAGGTGGTTGATGGATATTGGTAAAAATAAATTTTTACGGAACTCCGTTTAAGTCCGCAACGTCCGTTGCGCCGGGAATAACAACTACACATTTTCGCCACATACTCGAAGAACTTGTGAAATTTTTTGCAATAGGTGTTTCCTAGAACCACGGAAAAATGATTCGGAGGGGAAAAAAACCCTGCTAGTGAAAGTAAGGAAAAGAGAACACTAGGAAAAAGCAATGAGAAATTAACTTAATCTGATTAGCAATTACTTGAATTTAATGACCCATTTCATTCAAGCAAGGCTGTGAATTCATAATCACGAATTTAATTTAATATTTATGCAAATGTAGTTACTTTTTAAAAATTGGTTAATATACAAAGTTTGAAATGAAGTTTGAGAAAATGTGCTTTTAATGTAAATACATGATATAACTATGCCATGTACTTAATAGTATCATTATTTATGTATATATGTCAAATTATATCAATAAATTTTTTTTTATATAAAATATTTAAAAAAAAAGGAATCATTTATTGAAAAAAAGGAATTTTTTTTAAATTTAAAAAGATTTTGAAACGTCAGGAAATGAAGTAGTTAACTATTTTAATATATATAATATAGAAGACAATAAGGAAAATTCGAATTCGCCTACGTACTTTCGAGTGTTGAAGTATTTATTTCGTGACAATTTATTAAAGAAAACTCGTTTTATTTCGGAATTGTGGAATGGATCTTTTCGTTTCGTGATGTTTTTAAAGTAGAATTGTATTAAAGGGATGGATATATAATGCAAAAATTAGCAATAGTTTCACAAGAGCTTAATTCTGTAATAAGTTGAAAGTAATAAAAATTTTTATGAATGTTATCATTTTCATAAAATTAAAAAAAAAAAAATTCTCCAGTTGGAAAAGCATTAACAGTATAATATTTTGCCACACTACAGTTAGTGTAATAATTGGAATTCAGAAAAATTCCAAAAGTTTTTAAGAGTTTGAAAATTTTGTTAATTAGTATAAGGGACCGTTCAAAAAGTACGTACATCCCGAAGGGGGGGAGGATTTGCTATTTCGTACGGTTTTGTACGATGGGGAGGGGAGGAGGTATTATACAAACTGCGTACATTATAAGCATACACCAAATTTAAATTTGACTTTTTCCTACACATGCATTATACATATGTTTGTTCTTGTATTTTTTTCACACGGCGACCACTTGTTAGAATGAGTAAATCAGTTCTCAAAAACTAGTATTTTTGGTTATCCTCCGAAACCAGGAAAACGAAGATGATGCAGAGTGGATCAAAGATGATCTCGTTGATGAAGATAATCTAAATTTTTCATCAGTCGCAGACAAGAGTAACGCTGAATTGGTGTCTCTCGAGAAGCATTTGGAATGTCCTTGGGAAAATAATGTAGATTAATTGCATTGATTGTAGGAAATTATTATGTTGATCAGATAAGATTGTTTTATTTATTGATTCAAAGATAAAGTTAGGTGTTATTGTTTAAATAATTTAAATGAATAAATTATTTTAAATAAATATTTAATTTTATTTAAAACGTAATCATTTTAATTTTTATGAAAAAGGGGGGTAGACTAATAAAATGTACGTACTCTAAGGGAGGGGAGTAAGACCTTATGTACGGTAATGTACGAAGGGGGGAGGGGTTAAAATTTCTCCATTTTTGTGTACGTACTTTTCGAACGGCCCCTAATGTACGAGAAGTTCCTATCGTGAACTTTCAATGAATCCTTGTACTTTAATTTTTTTTTAAATATACCGAATTTCATTTGAATAAATATTAAACTGTGTATAGTAATTCGGGTTCAACCAGCTCAACTGTCAGAAATTATGCCAGACGTTAAATTTATATACTATTTTTTATATGATGTTTTTTTTTCCTGGTGCTTTCTCTATATTTGTTCTTTTCGTTGCTTTTTTCCGGTGCTACTGAATGAACGTTCAAATGTTAGGTTAGGTCCCGGAATCGAACACTGAAAATACCTTTCTTAGATTAAGGAAGTATTTTCAGTGTATGGGTTTTATGTATGTAATATCTTGACCTAGATATTTCTAAGTACACTGCTCTACAATAATAGCACTTTCAGTTTTTGACATTTTCTTAAAATTCCCCAAGAAATACTTAGAGGATTATTTTGTAACTTTAGAGATAATTGATTCAAACGAGTTTCATACTTTAGCAATGAAGTTTAAAAACTTTAAGAGATTTGGGGGATTATTAAGAGATTATTTTTTTTAAAACACCCCATGCCAGATAATCAAGTAATATGCTTGTAACTTGTACCAATTACTTTGATTGCTATTTTCGATAGCAGCATAGAATTTTGTAAACTAAGGAGTATTTATGGAGATATGAACATTTTTATTTAAAAAAACTAATTACTTTGTCTTACTATATTTCGCTATGACTTTAAAATTATTCAATAAAATTAAATAAAATTTTTTGAACAATTGAAAATGACAAAACTATGGTTTTAAAATTGAAAATGAATTTGTTAAAAAAACTGCGTATTTAAAGTAGTTCTTTTATAATACGCATGCATGGAAATTTTTTTTCTCCATAAATCGTATTTGGCAATTGAAGAAAAATGTCTGATCAGAATATCTTAAAAATTTGAAGATTTTTAAGTAATTTTTTAAGAAGTTTGTGTATTTTTTAAGAGAAAGCACAAAAGAATTAGGAGTTTTTCACAAATTTCATTTTGTAGTTTCGGTTATTGCCGGTGTCATTTTTAATAAATCTTGCTTCATAACAAAAAATGAAACTTGTGAAAAACCTCTTGTCAATTTGAGCATTCTTTTCAAAACTACGAAAACTACTAAGAAAATTGCTTGACACTTTTTTAATCAGACCTTTTTCATTAGTTGACAAAAAGGAGAAACTACAAAATTATGAAAATTTTAGCTCATTCGTAGTATACAAAAATCACTTCAAGTACTTCATTTTTTTCAAACTTTAAATCAATAATTTTGTACATTATTTTAAAATGTTCTAAAAATTTTGTTTGATTGTATAGAATTATTTTACAAAAATGTACATATCTCCATAAATATTTAGGCTAGGCTAATGAACTTTTATGCAGTTATTGCAAATAACAATCAAAATAACCGATACAAGTTTACTGATGAATTTTGTAGTATAGGGTGCTCAAAAATACTAGTTTTCTTTCGTAATTTATTGTCGGTCTCTCAAACCTCTGAAAGTTTTAAACTTTATTGCTAGGTATGAAAAATCGCATGAAATAAACAAGTCTGAAGTAACAAAATAATCCAAGTATTTCTTTAAAAACAAATGTCAAAAACTGAGAGTCTTCCATTATTATAGGGTAGTGTGGGATATATCATATGACTATTGCCATGTTCACAATGTAGCAGTAAATTGCTCTAATGAAATAAAAGTGGTTGAAGTATACCTACACACAGATAGTGGGTGACAGAGACAAACCGTTTGCATATTTTGAATATGTCAAAATGCAAAGAAAATCTCATTTTTTTTTTAAATTTGAGTTCAGTCAATGTAATAATTCCTATTAAATTTTATTTAATTTCAGGAGAAAAACGATTTTCTCGCATAATTTGTCAGTCGAAAAAGTCACGGATTATTAATAAAACTGTTTTTATTTTCAAATTCGCTCTTGGTGACTCAAACGGTATCGACCTTTTCATCGTTTTAAGAAAAGGCTGTAAAATTCAGATTAATAAATAACTAGGGCGATCATTTAATATTTTAGCCAAATTTTATATGTATAAAAATTTAAATAAAAACTTTACATATACAGTGAGCAAAAATATAAAAAGACAACCCTGAATAACTTGACTTAATGAACGAACCCTCACGTTCTAGGACTCGTTATTAAAGGTTAAAAGGAGTCAATTAATTCTGTGAACAAAATCTTAGAAAAAAATGAATTTGTCACAGCCTTCTAAAATTAAAGTACAACCTTTTTTCCATCTCAATTTCCCAATCAAAGAACATAAGAATAAGAACTTATTTGTCCTGAACAGTAATTTAGCTATACAACAAAATTCAGAAATCTGCGCCTGGTTTAGAAGCTCAGAAGCTGCTAACTAGATAGAAGCAGGGTTGTTCCTGAATATAAAATTGCACGTTTGATAATCAAAAATCATTTTATTGCAAAGTAAAAATATATATGTTGTGCTAAGTATTATTAAGTATATATGTTGTACTAAGTATTTTTTTTTTTGAATTTGAGAACTCTTAAATTGTGGTGGTTTTAGGTTCAAACTTTGTGTACCTTCTGGTAAATTGGGCTCAGATAAGCTGGTCTTATTACATAAATGAAAGGTTTAGTCATAAGCTTTTTAGAAGTTTCTTAACTCATAGCATCAAGAATCCTACTCAGAATAAAGTTGGGTATGCTAAAAAGAAAACAAAGACAAGAGAGAGAGCTCAAATACTTTATTTCTCTCTAATCTCAACACTTCAATAATACTCTTTCTTTACAAACATTATTTACATCAAAAAAGGTTAAGTGAATCAGTTTGCATATATATATATCAGGAATGTTTTTCATTTCGAAATTATCACATCCATTTTAATTCACCCACCGTATTTTAACGGTGGGCCGACCATGATAAATCCTCTCCAAGTGTGAATTCATCGGAAAAGTTGTGCATAATTCTTCGTGCCTATCGCACCAATTTTTTACTAAGGCCGTTTGTTGTCAGATAATTTTTAATACTAAAATAAGCTATCAATACCTTTTGTAAACTCAGCAATAACTCTCCAAGGAATATAATAATCATGAATTGTCCTTGCAAAGAGCATGTATATCAAGTGTTGAGAAATTTTCATAAGTAAATGTAGTAGTTTCGATAAACGTTTATCTGATTATTCAAAATTGGTACAGTTAATAGAAAAATAGACTATAAATATATAAATAAAAATTTATAACGAAAGCAAACAAATCAAGTTTTAAAATTCAGTATTTAACAAATTTGGTTTGTCGTTAACTGAAATTAGTTTCTTGAATAAATGTTGCAGGGTATATGTGTCATAGACTAATAAGAAAATCGCACTCCATGGAAATGTTGCTGTTAATTTGCAAAGTGCCATGCTAATTGTAGTACAATCTTCAGTATTTTTTTAGCCAGTCTGATGTATTTTAGGCAAATTACTAAATGTGCAAAAAAATTTCTTAGCCTGAATTCGCTACAGCTTTTGGCTCATTACAAACTGCTTGAAATAAATCGGGCTTTTTGAGCAATCGATATATTCTCTAAGTAACCTAAAAGTAAATGGCTGATTGTATTAAGCCTGAGGCTAACTGTATGAAACTGAAGACTGCCAATTAGCCTAGACGCATAGTGGAATGACCTCTGTTCTTTGCAAAGAATCAGATTTATCAATTAGCCTATGGCATGTGTATCACTCCATGTAAGCTACTTCTTTTAGTATTTGAAAACATATATCCCATACAAATCAAATCTTGAAGAAGAAATTCTCGTATCAGATTTCGCCAGAAGAGCATGCGTAATAATGAAGTCAATCACTAAATATTTTAATGTGTCGTTATTCTCAGACATTTTCTTATTGGCGAAACACTAAGAATTTGGTTTTATCAGGTTGTCAGGTGACAGCTCTGCTGTCAGCATCTTTCACTCGAACAATTTAATCAAATAACCTAAAAGAGAACTATGCACATTTTTTATAGCTTTCGAAATCGTTGTCGTTAAAGTTTTCGTTGAACAAAAAAGAAAAACACGAGGAGAGGCTTATAGGTAACTGTGGGTAAAGGGGAGGGAATACAAGTACCAACATGTTTTTGAAAATTGGGGAGGGGGAATTATTCTAAAAGGATTTAAAGGCCGCTTTTTCAACCAGAAATTAAAAATAAGTTTGCTGAATTTTTTTTTAAAAAAAACATCAAAATAAATAATGGCATAATACAATTTATATAATTGCACAGTTGAAAAAAAAGGGCCTTAAATTAGGCAATGTCATGAAATATTTCAAAATAAAAAGAACACACGTTTTCAAAGCAAGCATTTTTAAATAAACCTGCACCAATTGAGAAACTAAAATAACAAAATTATCTTGACTGGGAAAAAAAACTAATTTTTTTTAAAAGCATACAAAATATTTTTTTAAAAAAATTAATTCTCCATTAAATATTCCTTATAATATACTAAGCAATATACAAATAATCACAGATATATATGATTGAGAAAAAATAACTCAATGTTTATGGACATGCATATTTTCTTAAACATTTCATGAAACATTACAAATCACAATGATGTAGAAGTGACATTACAAGGAAAACGTTTAAGAGTTCATGAGCCCGGCTTGTACGTCCTCTGCCATGATGGGTCTAGAGCTGACTAGACATCAAGAATCATTTGACACTAGACAAATAGTAGAATCGGGGTCTACATATGTCAGGCACTAGCGCTGAAATAAGATTAAAGAGAAAGGCAATTAAAATTGAACACAATGACTGCAAATTGGTTATTCCTACTAGCCAACAGGAGGAAAGGGCAGTGGATGTTTACAGGTTTGACTACTTTTATCAGATGCCTAAAATGGTGAACAATTTCAAAACAAAGCGCGCCGTGACATGGGCCTAAAAACTCAAGTTGTTATTTTTCTTCACACAGATGACAATTGTGCGCAAATACAATTCGAACAAGAATGTCACCATAACGGAGATGTTGCAAGGTTGTCACTTTGTTAAGGAAGGCCCACTACTGCGCAAAACAAATCACAGTGATGTGGAATTAAATAGCTGGTTTTTATTTTTATTATTTTTTTTTTTTGATCTTGGGATTGATTCTCCGTGGCGACGTTTTGTAATTCATGTCGAATAGTTAGGAAGCACAGCGTTCCGAAGTTGCATAGATATTTCGAAATAGAATTTCTGGATGTACAGAATGAGTCAAAAGATCCACACTTGGACCCAATGCTGAGTGATGAGTTACAAATTAAATACAACTTTACAAAAAGAAAAAAAAAGAAGACGCAGTAACACAAAACCGGTGAAGAGATACACGTTATCTCTTCTTGGCGCTTCATGGCGGAAGATAAAACAAAAATAGATTTAAAAAATAAATCCCGGATATATTTTTGATTGGCACGACGGACGTGAGTGAGAATTTGGTCACGTGCATGGCATCCAAGAACAGGAGCATGGGTAGGGTGCATAAGGTGTGAAGAAGAAACCACCTCCAAAAACGATATGCGGATGAGGCTGGAACAAGTCTTTCGCTTGATGTTCGAAATAATAGGTCCGGCAAGCCAATTCTTCTATGAGCGCTAAGGACTGCCGGCGCTCATGGCCCATCAGACAAACTGTGCTTTCGTCCACCACTCTGTGAAGAACTAGGAGGTATTCGTACTTGTTTTGTTCCTCACCCATGAAGTGGTTGGCCAAGTAATTTTCCAGCTTCGACCTCTGCTGGTTTATGTCGCCGAAGTCTATAAAAAATCGTGAACACATGTACCTTTCGAGGTGTTTGATTTTTTCTGGTTTTGCGGGCTTGTAGTCTCGTACAAGAAGGTTGCAGTATTTAAGGAGTCCGCCACCTCTGATTTCTTCTGGGTTTCTGGTGGCGATGAGTTTCTTGTGTAGGTGATAAAGTGCTTCCTGGAAGTCTCCGTAGACAGATTCTGCAACGACGGTCGGGTAGAAGTTCTCGCTCATGGCCATCTGTGAGCAGCCGTAGAAAAGTAGAAGTGAGTCAAGGATGATCTGGAAGGAGTCGACACTGAACTCGAACTGTCGACGCATTGTGTCGACAAATTTCAGCTCGATATTTCGTCCCCTGTTGTTGCTCAAACTAATTAAGCTCCATCGGTCACCATTTGTTACCTAAAATAGAACATATATATATATATATTTAATTTATAACATTACATTTATTATAAACATTTTAGTAACATAATAGCTTAAACATATTTGGCTTACAGAAAGAGATTTACGAACAATCAAAAACTGAACTATCAGTTGACCAGAATAATTTGTATTTAAGACTGTGGATGATGCCTCGTTGTCTTATATATATAAGTATAAGTCAGGTAGCTTCGTCTTTATGACATGAGCTAAAACCTCTCCATATTAACATATCCGGTTGGCCTTATTTGCAACCCTCATTGACCACTTACTGGCATTGTTCGATAATGTATTGCAAGATACAAATTACGAATGTTCGTCATTTGGGTACTAGTGATTGACGATGAAAAGAACTTTCATCATGCGGACGAAGCTGCATCAACCTAAACCTGGCTATCACTATAATTTCTGTTGGGTCGAAAAAGAGATTGACAAAAAAGGCGATTGCTCGTGATAAACCGATTAATCATCTGGCTAAACTGACACTTAGTATTATAGCTTCAACAAATTTTAACCATTAAAATTACAGACAGATCAGATTATTGTTGGTATCATTGCATAAAATGCATCATAGGAATGAATCTTTTAAATCACTTTTTAAAATTATGCCAAAGCAAAACAAGTTCAGCAACCTTTTACCTTATTTGTCTATATTGTTTAGGGTCAAGAAAAAACCTCTAGGTTCTCACACCGAATTTAGTTAAAAATATGTCAATTCAATAATCAAACCACGCGAAACCAATGGAATAATCAAGATCTTCTAAACTAACCAAATCAAAATGCATATAGTCTTACCTTAACCATTTTATGGACGTAAGCTTCTTTCAGACTGCAAGTACTTATGCGCTTTTTGACAACACCTTCTGGTAGAAAATCTAGCAAGGAGTCCAGGACAGCAGTCTTCACTTTGTCAAAGTTGCGCTGATTAGAAAGATCCACAGCAAAAATAAGATCGAGATCATTGTATGTGGAAGTTTCGGGTGCGAGCACATGACTGGCGGCGCCACCGTTCAACCGGATATCCCGGACTTGTACGGACTGCTCGCTCTCCAATTTGGCTCTGACAACTTTGACGAGATCCTTCAGCCGCACTTCAAGAGTTGGAAAGTTGCCTCGACCATGGATGGGCATGACTTCTTCCATGACTGCATCGAGCTTACTGACTTGTTCATAGCTGAGGACTGCGAAACGCTGACCATCAGCCAGCTGAGCCCCTTCTCGGTTACCTCCCATTTCAAGACGCTGCCGCAACCGCTCTGGCGTTGCCTCTGTCGATTGATCAGACTGAAAACAGACATCAATTATGATAATCTTAGTAATCTGCTACGTAATAATTAGAGCATTGTACAAAATTAATAAGTTTAGATATATAAGGTTAGAAAAAAAAAAAAAAAACGATTTCAGCATAAGTAGAAATATCATGAGGCTATAACAAAATAGATGACTTGCTACAGTACAGTATTTGCTTCGATATCTTTTAAATTTTTTTTATTAAAAGGTGGTTGAATTATAGTTTTAACATATTCTGCAAACACTCAGTTATAATAAGGTACCCTAATTAATGGAACATTAACCTTTTATTAGTTATTATGCACCAGTTTATATTGCACCAATCTTTAAAGATATCTTTATAACTCCTAAAGAAACCTGTTTATTTTGTAAGATTTACAAACATCAGATAAATTTAAGTCATACTTTTAAGTTTCAACTAAGTTCTTTACGAAGTGTTATTGTGAAGTTCGAGTTTATTTTTTGTTGCTATTGAGTACATAAAGGTTAGCGTTAAATTACATTTAAAGTAAATGCATTAAATTACATATAAAGCTGAAAAATACAATTTTTGCTTAAATAATAACCACTAGCTACATTTCACAACAACAGGCTTCAAAAATTAATATATTTTATAGCTAATAAAACAAATATTTAATGTAAACGTTTATTGTGGAGTCATTTTCAAATGAAGTATATTTTTAAATAAATACATTTTCAAAAAATCATAGCTAAGAATAAAAAAAAAAGGAAAAACTTAGACTAATTAAAAGGCATTAAAAAAAAGTACACTAAGGAAAGTTAAATAAAAATTATATTTTAGAGTTAAATAGTTTTAAGAAAAAATGAAAGCATTGCCTACATAAAACTGCACTGTTAAAAAACTTTATTTTAAAATAAATGAACGTAAGTTTTTAACCAATTTACTAAATTAATGAATTATTTTAAACTATTTCTTAGGCTCAAAGCGAAAGAACTTAATAAATTTAATAAAGAAAAATTAAAAATAAACTAAGCAATAATACATGTCTACGAGGTGACCAAATTGTAAGATAATAAACGTCATCAGCTTCCGCTTTATAGACAAAAGGAGAAATCAATAAAATTGACAAGTAGTGAAATAATACCCGCATTTCTAACATATAACTGCACTCCATCCAGTTCAACATCCTTTTCATTTATTATTCTAGGTTATAAACAATAACTGTCAGTTTATTTCACTATCACACATTTCCTTTAGTTTTTATATAAAACAGAGCAATAAAAGTAAAACCAGTTATCTTTTTAAGACCAATAAAATTAGTAGAATTTAAGTTTTATTTATAGTTAAGATTTCTTTGAATAAACTAGTATAGTACCCTTTTATTAAGGCCAGATACAAAATATTAACAGGGCAAAAACTCTCTTGCAGATTTCCTAGATGAATACTTAAAACAAATCAAGCAACAAATCAGATTTTAAATTCAAAATATTTGAATTACCTCCAATTGTATAGATTCAAAATTTTTATTTTATTTAATAAGGATTAAAAATCTCTAAATTTCATTAGCCATTGATTAATTAAGGAGTCATCTATCCAAAATCTCAGAATTATAAATATATATATTATGAAGCTTTTCTGTTGTCAGAATTAGTTAATACCTTGGGCACTATTTTATCAAGAAAATAATGCATGAACATAACAAAGTTTTAGTTTTTTTTAAGGAATAAATTTACTGAATACTATTAAAATAACTCAAATCAAACAGGACAATGTACAACTTCAAGTACAGTTCAGCAGATTATGCTTCCTATTTTTAATACTGTGTTACTTTTTTCGCATTTTTCTTTAGATCAGAATTTAGAGTTTTCTTTGCATAACATGCTTAAAACAAGTTCATCGAAGTATGATGCTAAAATCATTGCATTAAATAGCATGATGACTTGAATTATGTATTACTAAGTTGAGTGAAATATGTAGAACCTATTTTATTTATAATTGAGTCAAATTTGAAGCTTTCAAAGTAACATATTATAGTTTCAATATACCACTATCAACTAATAGCTTTGGAAGTAGAGTCACTATATTTAGAATTAAATCATAACTGCAAAGCACTAAATTTTTAAAACATAGCAAACAAGTTAATCAAAACAATCTGCTTCAAGTATAAATAATGTAAATTCTCTATCTTTTTGATTAATAGCAATTGTGTTAACTAGTAAAACTCGCATGAACTAGCATTAGAACGAAGGTTTATAAATGTGAAATCTAGTTTATAAGCAAAAATATAAACCAAATTAGTACGAAGATCACACTGTCCTAATATCACAAGTTTCATTATAAAGAGCGATAAAAGAATACAAAATTATAGGCTAATTTTAAACATAGGTCTAAATATCACTTGGTCTAATTATCGGTAAAGTAAATCCTCAGGAATGAAATAGCACTAAAAAGAAACCATCTTGTTCTAGTAGTAACTATATCTCCAATTATTAATCCACAAGGTGAAAAGGGTTCAGTTTTGAAACACGATCACATAAACTACTCATAATCCATATAATAGACTTTCAAAAAAAGTAAGCAATTCCAGATCACACAAAAGCAAAACAAATAAATCAAAACTCATCCAAAAAGCTTCCGCTTCCGAAACTTCATCCCACGGGCCATCACCCGAAAAAAAAGAGCGAAGAAAACACTTTCACGAAACGACTCTCACCTGTTGCTGATATCCTTAGGGCGTCCCACAACGAACCACTAGATGACTTTCCCTGCCGCTCACAGAGCCACAGATGAAAATGGGATACGAGTGATCCACAGTGGTGGCTGCCCTTTTCCTCCGCGACCTAATTTCCAGAGAGAGGGGGAACTACTTTCTTCCGCCCTCCGACCAGTCTGTACACGACAAGTTAAGCTGGGAATGCATAACGACAGGAGCACTCACTATTACGTGCTGTGGCCGATTGCTGTAATGTTACAATTGAATGACTTGCTCGATAACTGCAGTGAAGGCCGCTTGGATTCTTTTTTAATTTTCTTCTGCTTTACCTATTCCCGTGAAGGACGATACTTTTTCCTTCGCATGCCTCACTTTTTCTTTTTTTTAATCCATCAAACACGACCTGCTAACATGAACGTTGCGGTTTTGCGAACTCAAATGATTTGTACTGATTTTTTGAGATTGGAATTTTAACCCTTTGAGCTAGCAGCGTTCAAGTGGGTGATTATGAATTGAATTACAGTGATGCAAGGGTTAGGAGTCACAATTTGCATTGGATAAGTTTATCATAGATTTTTTTTTTAAAAAATGATTTTATAAAATTTTCTTAATCCAAATTTTAAACTTTTTAAACTAAATCCAAATACATTTCGAAAAAGAAATTTAATATGTTATGACACAGCTATAGCAGTTCTTGCTTTAAACATTAGAATATATCGATACGATAAATTTGAACAGCATTTGGTGCCTCGAAAATTTCGGTAAAAGTTTAAAATTAAAATAGTACGTGCTACACAAATTTATTTTATTTTTCGTTTAAGAAATAAAGTTAGAATACAAAAAGATAATCCAGATATTTGTATCATACCAAAAAATTCTCGCGTGCATCTTATGTGTCTGTATCTTATAACTCCAAAATAGTTTGAGCTAGCGTTCTGAAATTTGGACAGTGTGAGTTAAAGGGGTAATTTAGTCTCGATCCCAAAAATTCTAAAATTTAAATTAGATTGTTCGAGAGCTGTTTAGAAGTTGTCATTGATAAAAACTAAAATGCAAACGATTATGTTTCTTTTCAAATACTTTTAAGTTATCACAGATGTTTACTACCTGATAGCTCACAAAGAAAAAGATCATCGCATGATTTTTAATCTTCAGATAATTTTTTTTATTCGTTATAAACTAAATGATCAACATGAACTCCGAAAGGGAAAAGTACCAGAGAAAATAGCTTGACTGCTTTAAATTTTTAAAATCACGAGTTAACCTCGAGCAAAAGCATCATGTCAAATGATACTGAATAAATTTAATCTTCATTTTTATAAGATAAGCAAAACAAGTTTTTAGTAGTTTACTTCAATAACGTAAAGCGACTGTTTAGGACAAAATATAGTAATAAAATAAAATTATAATTATTTTAACATTTTATTCACCATATTGGTATATGTTTTTCAGTTTTGTGCTTGATTTTTGAATCGTTGCTTAGCTTTTATTGATTACTTTTTTCCCTTTATACAAAGAGCGGGTATTTAGCAAGTACTAAATATTTGTTTTAATTTTTACTATGGTATGCCTTACAAAAGTAAAATGAATCATTATTTATCACTGAAAAATAACTAAACAATTAGTCAACTGCCAATTATTAATGTTATTAGAGTAATGATAGCACCAATTGAACACTTAACAATTCGAGATTAAACGATAAAATTCATACAATTTAAAAAGGACCATTTTAATGAAAGAAATCGTTAAAAAAATTAAATACGATTTTTAAGTGGTTTGAGGTATTAAAATAATATAACAAGTAAATAATTAGAAGACTTCTAAAAACATTTTTATCATTTTAAGTAATCAAATAAAATCTTCAATAAAAAGCCTAACCATTAAGAAAGAGAAAATTACTTATTAAATATGTTCTGATAAAACATTCTAAATTTTTAGTAATCTGGACATTAAAAACATAATTCAAAGAAAATTGGCAGTTAATAAAAAATCTCTGCACAAAATATCGGATTAAAAATAAGATCTTATGTATTTAGAAACCGTTAGCATTTTAATAACAAAACGCTGACCTTTTTCGATAAACATAGATTATGATAAGTAAATAAGTTAACTCAATAAAGCATTTATTTCGGTTATGCACAATTTGAAATCAATAAAATTTAAGTCATAATGTACAACTATCATCAATAATATCATAAATATGATTATAAAAATACTTTAAAAAGGTCGAGTACACAAGTTGCAATCAAGATATTGGATACAATCTGATCTAGAGAAACGCTGTCTTCAGCGTCATGGTTCTTATTTGATATTTGAGTTGACATATCGATACAGCTGTTTGCATAGGTTACATTTCCAAAACTCAATTAAAGTTTTACATGAATATTTTTTTCATAAAATAGACAGCATAGAACGAAACTCTCAAGAAAATCAGCTGTAATAAAAAATAGCATGTTCTTTGCTTAAAATATTAGGATAAAAAAAACAAAATTAATGAATTATCTTTATCTTATAAATATAAAAAGGTTAGCATTTTCTAAAATTATGTATACGTTTTAACAAGGAAAAAACTTTAAAAATCAATAAGACTTGTCTATGACTTAAAATCTGTCGTTAAATAAACATCTGTATCATTGGTATGATTATTAAAATACTTCAAAAAAGTAGTTTAAATGAAAGTGTAATCAAGAAAATGTACATGATTTGATCCAGAAAAATGCACTCTTCAACGTCATGTGATGCTATGGTGACAGAGTGGTTTATTTTTATCAACAACATTATCAAAGTTTGATTAAAAAACGTTGCACAAACCATAATATATTTTTAAATAAAGTGGACAAGTTAGAACAAAATAAAAAAAATAAGCAGGAAAAAAATCTTGTGTGTTCTGCATAAAATATTAGAACAAAAAAAAATAAAAAACGTAAATTTACTAATGAATAAAATGCAAAAAATGCATTGTTTTGAGTTATAGAAGGCGTGCACAACCTGTGACCCAGCGCAATAATTTCTTTTAATTTGGTTTTTGTTTAAAAATTATACATTTTCTTTAATTAAAATATTTAATTCAAATTTATATTACTCTATAAAATGCATATATTTTTTGCACTTTCATTCTTTAAACCTCTTTTTGGTTAGAATTTATATCCCCCTCCCAATATTTATGTATATATACATATATATTTGATAAATTGTGAAAAATGAAAAAAGTTAATTTTAAGTTTTTTTTAGGTTTGAATAAATTCCAATAATTAAAAGTATTTAATTTTCTACGAGTATGTTAAGTTAACTGATAAAAATATTTAGTGCTAATATTTATATAAAAATTATCACACTTTCCGCTAACATGATAAAATATGCGTGCGGCCCTTACTTAATCTGCTGTGCAAGTGGCCCTTCACTCAAAAAGGTTGCACACCCCTAGTTATAGTAACCGAATACTAAAAATTAAAATTTGTCTTTTAATGAATATAGCAAATATAATTATAAAAATACTTTAAATCAGTCGTTCAAATGTAATTAATAAATTTCATCCAATTTCATGCATAAAAATGCCTCTTCAAAAGTGATGATATATAAGAAATGATACATCGGTACAGGTATTTTTTATCAAAGAAAGCATTATCAAAGCTAGATAAAAAAAAAAAGTTGCACAAAACTATTAAAAAAATTTTTACAAGCGAAGATCATGGAACAGAATTCTATGGGGAAAAACGTGCTTTCGTCATAAAATATCTGAATAAAAAGCACAAATGTACTTAAATTTAGGAAAGTTAACATTTAAAAAAATTCCATCTACCTGAATTTTTTAAATTAAAATTTCTCTATAAATTATGGTATAGTAAATATACCAATTTCAAATTCAATGAAATATTTGTCTTAACGAACAACAGTATCCATAAAATATGACTAATATAAAATATAATGATTGTAAAAACGTTTAAATACAAATACAATCTAGAAATTGTATCCAATTTGATACAGGAAAAGATCGTCCTCAACGTGATGGTTCACATTTGATATTTAAAAAGTGACATGTCGGTACAGCTGTTTTTACAGATAACATTATCAAAACTGGATTAAAAAAAAGTATTGCACAAAATGTTTTGACACAATGCAACGTAGCGATAACAAAATGTCATAGGGTGAAGACTGAAAATAACCATACATGTTCTAGTTTGTTGTCAGCTTAAACTTAATAATTCGGATAATCGATTGTTCCGAAAACATCTTGCAAAAATATAATACAACCTCATGTGTATTTTATAATTAGATATTAGTCACACTTCAATAAACAAAACAAAAAAATTTTGAAAAAATTAATATCAAATTTAATATCTTTTAGGACTAAAATTTACTGTATAATAAATTTATAATTTTGAAAAATGATTTTATAATAATAAATTCACTTTTAAAACTAAAATTTATAAAATGTTATAAATGTAATGTTTTAAATTTCTTTAAAAAAGACATACTTCGAAACAAAGCCAATAAAAACTTATGCATTATGTACATTATTTTTTTTAAGGGTCTTAAGGCCTTAAAACTCCCAAATATTGTAATTTTACACTTTCATAAAAGGGCTTAATTTTTTTTAAAATTTACATAATTTAAACTATTGAAATGAAAGATATCCCCCTAATAAATATAAGTATATAAACTGAAAGATACAATTTTATTTCAAAACTAAAGTTTAAAATTAGGAAAAATATTTTTAATATTTAGTAAAATAGTTCTCAGAAAATTAATATTATATTTTTCGTTGAAAACAGTGCCTTAAACATTTTTGGGTTGAAAATAATCTTAGCTTTTAACAATATCAAATATCCGTTCTAGTTTAAACTCATTAAAAAAGAATACATAGAAAAGGTTTTTAATGTTTGAGAAAATATGCTATATATTGGAAAAAAAATATTTTATTAATAATTTTTTAATTTCTAATAAAACAAAAAAAAATCATTTCACACTATCAAAAAATTTCTGTCAATTCTAATAATTCTTTAAAAAATACTGAAAATGGTAGACTGATAAAGCAAGCTATAATGCTGTACGTTTTATTAAAAATCTAGTTTAAGTCACAAACATTTGTTTTGTATTAAAAAATAGTTTTTTTCCCCAAGCCTGCTTAATAGTTTTAGATCATTGAAAAAATGCCTTTACTAACTAAAATTATCAAACTTAAATCTCATACTTTAAGCTTGAAGTAAATAAAGCATAACAAGAATTTTTTTTTCCTGAACATAGATTAACTGTAAGGAGAAAACAATCTCCAGAATTACCTATGACGTTATATTCAAACGAAGGTTCTCAGCGCAAACCCGAATATTTGTGTTTTATTTGTTTTGAAATTAACAGCCTTTATTTAACTTAAAATGATGAGCGAACTACAAAATTTAAATTTTCGAAACACGAAAAATGCGTAAGTAAATAAAGGGCTAAATGAGTAAACTATTTACGACTGCATGAAGTAATTGATGTCAGAATAAGAGGTTTGATGAACAAAAATCTGCATTTTCTTGCTTTACAACGTGATAACAAATAAATGTTCAAGGATCAATTTTTTTCCTTCTTTTAAAAGTTTAAAATTTAAATCGTTTGAATACTTTAAAACAGAAATTTAACCCGTGAAAAACTCAGCATCATATGTTTAGCAAATTCCCCCTTGTTTTAAAGCCAAATAATTTCAAAAGCTATTATCTTACATTGCAAAAAATTTCTCGGAAAAAATGGTTGAATAACTATCATATTCAAACACAACAGTCAAATTTCACTGTGAGAGAAAGTTTATTAACTGCTTGTACCTAATACGGTTAAACAACTAGAATTTTATCGCACCAATTAGGGCCACCCAATGAAGCAATAGATCCGGACAGATGGATAGATATAGCAGAGGTTATATATTATATAACTTTAATGCTTATTGCCTAACGAAAAGTCTTGCTCTAATGTCCAGTTAAAATTCTTTTTTTTTACGGTTTTGAAACCACGATAGTTGTAAATAGTAAAAAACCGTATAGTTTCGTATTCACTGTTTTTTTTTAACTATAATAATCGTAAACTGTTTCTGAAAATAACACAAAGGTAAAAAATGGTTTCTGTCAACTTGACGGTTAATTGGATGGACATAATTCTGCCCGTGATTTTAAAATGGAGTTCTAATTGCTACTTTGCTTATTTTTACAAAAGAAAAAACATTCTCTTTATAAAAAACAACTTTTTAAATTGATAAAACATAACTTGAAATATACAAATACAGGATATTTTTCAGCTGTGTAAATTATGTGTTGAAAATAAAATGAAACCTGCGTACAAATTCAGTCAACAAGTACATTCAGCTGGATGCTGAACATATATATTTACATAGGATCACTCAAATCCGAATGATTTACAGCAGGTGAGAAAGCCTAGACAAGATTTTGCAGTTAACGCCAAACGATAACTGAAGATTATGAAAATACATTCCGAGATATTGACGGAATCTCAAAGAATTGTTTACATAAAGATGTTCACGCCTCTCGCGTTGACGTTTAGTAAATACGAATATCCTGTCACTTTTATTCATGTAAAACTTAATACTTGTCTTAAAAATCATTCGGCATAAATAAAGACACGGATACGCATTTTAAAGCTGTCTAGAAATCTGACAAAGTTTCAGATTCAAACTTAAGTGCATCAAGAAAAAGAAAGACTGTTGAATTTGACGTTTTATTAGGAAGAAAGAAAGAAATCACTTAATTTTTCCAACTTGGAAAGAAATTGTACTTCATAAAAACTTAAAATTTACTTTACAAATAATTAGTTTTAGTGAAAATCACTTAATTTTATTTTAAAACTGCGTTAAATAGANAACCTGCCAACCCTGCAAATAATTAGTTTTAGTGAAAATCACTTAATTTTATTTTAAAACTGCGTTAAATAGAGTACCCAACTCTGAAAACTATCATCGTTCAACTTCGTAGCCTAGTAACTTTGAACCAAACCCAGAAGACAAGGGAAATCTTGGACATAAGAAATACAAATATTCAGTGTTATTATTTATGGAATTTTAATACTATTATAGGAATTTCTTTAATTTAAATAAAAATAAAATACACAATGTAAAAAAGTTATTAAAAATATGAAGTTACACCCATTTTACAATGAAATGACACTAATTTTATTTTGAGACTTTCTCCAATGTACGAAATAAATTACAGACAATATAGATAATACGTTTAAAAATAATGTAATCGAAAATAAATATGATTTTGTGACTACGGAGTGCACATTTGCAATTAATTTTATTTGTATATTGTATTCATCTTAATTTACATAACCCTATTATTTAACAAGGCAATAGTTGCAATTATATATATATAAAAAAATATCATTATTCTTTAAAAATACAGTTACTATAAATCAATAAAAAGTTCAGTCATGTTATGGAAATAGGAAAAATAAACAGCATCTCTACCAGCACTTTAGTCCTTAACTGCTCGTTTCATTTTTCATTATAAACTGGCTTTTGGAATAGTTATAGCGTGAAAAAAACTGGTTTAAAAATCGATATTATGAAATGATTACGTGTAAATGCAATAATTAATGAGAAAAGGTGAAATATACAACTGTAATTCATTTTTATTTTATTTATTTATTTTGAAAGACATCAATTCCGTTCGTATGTGAAGGATGTTAGTCAGTGGTTCAAGGAAAAACTAGTTTGTCAGCACACTTAGCTCATCTGTTTCGTCTCGGAGTTTATCAAAGCACAATTAGAATTCCGATTACAGCTTTATGAATTTCACATATTAACATTTTTATTGGACTGACACCTCGGGCCAAATTTTAGATAATACCACGGTCATTTTCTTTAGAGAGAGGATTGTTATATCTAAATTACAGCGATTTTCTCTTTAACGAAAGAAATAAAAAATATAGAAGGAAAGATAAACAACTTCCGACTACTAAAAAAATAGGGAAAAATGTGTATTTATTTTAAGGATATAACTGTTAGATCACTCCAAATTTTATTTTTATGGAAATATATTTAATAATGCCAAGATAAAACACGGTTTATAAATTACAGTAAGCATTATACTTAAGTAAGCATTATACTTAATCTTATTGTAATAAATAAGAATTAACTCTTTAATGCAATTTTGTGATTAATTTAGATCTAATAATTATAAATTGAAAATAGTAAGTCGATTTTGAAAATTACTTTAACCCTTTGACGCAAAGTTTTTATTAAGCATATTTCTCACTCTTCTTTTTTTTCTCATTATTTTGAATTAATTTAGGTCACAATAAGTGAAAAATATTATATTTGGCAATTTCATAACATATGGTCATGAAATGAAACATCCATGCCTTTTTCTACACAAAAGGAAAAATGTCCCAAACAACTCTTTTCCAAAGAATTTCAAATTTGCATTTATTTGCAGATATTTAGACCCAAGATAAACAGTTATTCATCATAGAAATTTCAATTTACAAAATCAATTATTGATAAATTTTTCAATATGAAAAAGAAAAAAAAAATTTAATTACTTTTTTTTGGATTATAGTAGTACAGATATAATTCCATCTAACAAACTTTTTTTAGCAACATATTTCTGTTTGTAACTAGAGAGCCAGAAAAAATATATAAAAAGGACATCGGCGTCCCAGCTGCGTCAAGGGGTTAACGACATGCTAATAAATACTATGAAATTATAACTAGCTAAATTTAAATTTACATATTCAAATTTTATTAAAATTGATTAATTATTTTGAAGGCATGTTAATAGAATTAGTATTTATAGCGAGAACTTCCACAGTTGCATGAAAATCTTGCTTCTTTTTTTATCTACCACTAACTTTAAGCTAGCATTCATGAGCAGAAGGAAAAAAAAACCTATTTCAGCATAGTATTACTGCCAGATTATTAAGCATATAATGGCCAAGAGAAACGAAATAAAATCAGAAAATTTAAAAAAAAAAATATATAGTATCAGTGCCGAAAATAAACTGTTTCTATAAACTATATTGGGCACGAAAGTTGAAAAATACCACTATAGCAGAAAGTAAATATCAGGAGTAAATATAATTATAGTAGTAACCATAGCAGTGAGTAATCACTATAGCAGCTGGTTGTAGCTCTCCCATTTCATCGTAGAAACTCAAACATACCCCACTGAAGATAAAAATACGGATTGTTAAAAATATCAGACAAAAAAAAAAGTTCTTACAAATACATTTTACATTTTATTATTTACGTCTAATCAACCAAAAATATTCCTTAGTATAATTGGTCAAACCTAAATAAAACTTGTTTTTACGTACTAAATGAAAACCCTAAAACTATGATTTGATCAAAAAAATATATAAAAAAAAAATAGATACTTAAAAAAGTAAAAGAAAAGTAAAACATTAAATAAAAATTTTAAAGATTTAACATAGTCATTACCATTATTACGTATGCCGAATTATGCATGCTTAACTAAAATAAAAGTAGATAAGCATATAAAAACTTAAAGAAAGGAAGACAGGAACAATAGTATATGATTAAACTAATATCAATAAAGAAAACCAGAAACACGATATCAACTTACCCTCTAAATCGGATGAAAGAGACCAAAAATAAAATAATAATAAATCTTGTTTACTAAAACTCAAATCCATTAACAACTTCCACTCTTATGTTACTCGACCCATGCGAAAAATTATTCTGAATGAAAAGAGTAAATGTCACCATGCGCAGAGCATCATGAAATTCGAAAAGTTCAAGGGTCAGTCGCTCTCACCCGTACTCCTCACCGCAAAAGTTTGCGGATAAAGCAACCTTTTCAGTAGTACCTCCCACGCAAGGCACGTAAAATATATGAATGAATCTCCGATCGATCGATACGTTGAAACAAGGTGATCGTACTATAAGAATACGATATATATAAAAAAAGTGACCTATATTAGTTTTCGACATGTTCAGATGACAGTCATAAATTTAATAATTTTTTGAAGATACTATTCGTTTTTTATTTTTATTTTATTTAATTAATCACCTATATTTGTCAGTATAGTAGTCTCGAATAATAACTGAAAATATCTAAGATGACAAACTAAATAAAAAAAAATGTGACGTTATTTAATAAAATGGATATCTTATTTAAGCGTCGGAGCGATTTTTAAAATTTGTTTCCAGTAAACATCAACCTATGTAACTAATTTATCACTACATTTAGCCAAAAATCAAAAATATTCAATAGTTATGAATTATTCAACTGTTTCGAAAAAAATTGCGAATTTAAATAATGAAGGGAAGGAGACGATATGAATTTTCAGATCTTATATTTACATATATGTTCACGAATAATGAAAAGGATTTTTCCCTACGGCAGACAAAGACCTATACAAAATACTATAGAATATAAATTATATATAAACCTAACTTGAAACTGAAGTAAAAATGGAATGTATAATATGCAGCAATGTGTAAAAATTTTAAAGTCGAAATACAATAACAAAAAATTTTAACTTAAAAAAAAAATTGAAGAAAAATGTAAAATTATAACTATTTGAACGCATTAATACAGAGCGTTATTGTTAGAGTAACTATGAAACCCCATATTTCTAAAACATTCCGACCTCAATTTTCCCGCCAATAACTGCATACTGAATAAAAGCATCAGGACGAAGCGGACCTCCGGGGCGTAGTTGCCAAGATGACAGTGTGCCTATAAAATAGATAAATAATAACTACAACCAACAGCAAGGCGTAAAAACGTCAAATGCACTAAACTAGTCAGCAACTTATAAATCACAGCGAAACAGCCTTTGGATATGTATATCATCCAGTTGCACACTGACCAAACCATTGCGCAATCGCTGATTAAGAACAGTTTTCCGGTATTTTTCATCGCAAATCGTTCCAATATCTTTTAAAAAATGTCACAATTTGACAAATTATAAACCCCACATCTTCTTCATTATGACGAAATTCCGTTACACAATAATCTAACAAATAAAAGATTAAAGGAAGCTTAAAATACAGCGAATGCTGAAACATATGGATGATAATTTTGTCACCAAATTTAAAAACAAATTCTAAACTAAGACACAAATTTAATGTCTATGATGATGTATTTAAGGATAAAATGACCAACTTACCGGATGTCGCATGTTTATAGGTCCGAATGGTCGAAAAGTTCGAGAGAGGAATGCGAGTCCAAAATAATCTGGAATTTTCTAAAGAGGGGCGATCGATTGCGGAGGAGGGCGCACACTATATATAGAGCATCAAATGACGTAGGCAGTTGCTAAGCAACCGAAATCGACGCCATTATCGGCCACGCGCGAGTAAAAACAAAGGGGGTGGGGGTGAAAAGTGTTAAGAATGACAACGAGTGACCTCAGTTTTAGAAGTTATATAATGGAACTAAAGAGTTATAGTTTTTATTTATCTAACTTCCGAATGTTATTCCGCGAAACTAAATTCACGTTTCATTCATTTATTACTCTAAAAGAATTTAAAATTTTTATTTGTGAATATTTGCTATAAATTTTAAAGACACATATTAATAAACATAAATAAATTAAATTATAGCTTCGATCAGAAGTATTTAAAGGGTGCAAAAGCACTTAAGAAATCTCACGATTACGCAGAATTGGATAAAAAAAATTTATGCAAATATTAAATATAATTTTAATACATGGGTTCAATGTATAATTTAATACCACAACGATGCCAGATGCAGCTAAACTGCGCCTGTTTCGAAGTGAAAAACATACTGTAACTATGTAATCGTGGAAACAAAATGAAAACTGTGGTCAATACAAACATGAAAATAAAAAGAATAAGGAGGAAGATTTTCAATTGTTTTTAGCTGCAGAATTCTGATTGGCAGTCTTTTAGCGGAACCTTGACTTTCAGTAGCAATTCTGAGCATATTTAAGCCAAACAACTAATTATTTCGGAAATATTTAATGGAAAGAAAAATTCCATAGCTTTATCAACAATAGTTTCAAAATTTGGCTTTTTCGTCTCAGTTTTGTAGTTCTAAAATTTTTTTCATTCATGCATAAGTTTAAAATATGTAAAATAATTTGAATTATGGATTTCGGTGAAATGTAAGCAAAGGACTGTTAGAAACGTTGACTTGTTATTAAAGAATTATATTTCTATATTATTGAACTAAATTGTTTTATTCCGAAGTGAGAAATTCAAAGGGAGAAAAAAACGAGTACAAATGCAATTTTTAGAAATGCATATTCTTTTTATACTTAATTCAATACATTATAAGAAAAAAAAATTCTTTTAAATTTAAACAATTTATTTTTTGGTATATGATCTAAATAAATTTATTGCAATTTATTTTTTGGTAAATGACCTAAAACAGTCGTGACTGTCAGAACTCCATTCAACGGAACTCTAAGTTTATGCGGAACACTTTTTGGGAACCGCTGATCTATGGTTAGCTTTAATTCGGAAAAAAGTACTTTAATTTTCTTTATACTCTTCACCTCTAGGGACAGTAAAGTCTATAGATTTTTGGTGAAGAAAATTACTTTCACTTTATTTTAAATAAAGATTATATTTACAGACTTAAGTTTTTCTATTGTGAAAGTAGACACCATACTGGCTACTTGTTTTCCTCCCAGCACCAATAATAATTCCGTGACACAATACTAAGCATATTTAATGAAAACATAAACATTGACAATTTTTTTTTAACCTTTAAACTAATGTAATACACTATTTTTGTTCATTAAAAAAAGTTTTTTTTTTAAATAAAGAACCCAACTTTCGATAATTTTTAATTTGAATTATTTCAAAAATATTTTATTGGTTTATTTACTTGCATT
This sequence comes from Parasteatoda tepidariorum, assembly GCF_043381705.1. Lineage (NCBI taxonomy): Eukaryota > Metazoa > Arthropoda > Arachnida > Araneae > Theridiidae > Parasteatoda > Parasteatoda tepidariorum. The sequence goes on from NC_092204.1 coordinate 75,672,232, forward strand.
TAAAAAGTAGTTATTACTAACTAAATAGCATCTAAATCGATTCACAATGATACGATATGTGTCATAATGTCTAGTTTCCTAATATAAGAAATATCAGTCACGTGATAGCGCTCTTTAAATGCATTATAAAAAGCAAATAATTCATAATATTTTCCCTCTGATTAGAAACGGATTGTTTTTTCGAACAATTGCACGCAATCCTTTTGATAATTTGTAGTATAATTACGAACATTCAGGCTTTTTATTAAAAGCGAAAAAATCATTTAGGAAAACACGCAAACAAGCGCAAAATAAACTTACATTAAAAGAATCTGGCATTGACATATCTAATTAAATTTGAGCCCAGACAACAGAAAATAACAAATATTAGAAATGTCATGTGCATACAATTTGTGTGACCTTTCGTGAAAATATTTTTTCCTTTAAATTCTCCGTGGCTGTCTTCGTTTCAATAAAAATTAGGAATAATAATTTTTAAACATCTACATTTACAAAATTATTACTTTTTAGAGTCGGCATTATTTGCAGTCTGCTTTAAAAACAGCATTTTTATTAAAACGAGCTGGTGACATTTTTAGAAGTGAAAACGTAAAACAGTCAACGAGGAAAAACAAATCTAGTCAACCACTTCATGCTAGGCAAGTTAAAGTTTAAAGTGTAAAGGTTAAAGCAAATTCGTCAACGAGCGAGTTAAGATATTGGTATATATAGATGCGAGTTAAGATATTGGTATATATAACTTAAAATATTAAGACGTACTATAAAGTTACTATTGCTTTTAATTACAATTTTAGTTTCATAAAATAAGATTTTCAATTAATTACCATTCAATTTATCTGTTAATTTTTTGCACGTAGTTTACCACAAAAGAATTTTAAATTTATTTGAAGTTGAACTGATGTTCACAGATTTTTACCATTTCTCCAATTTCAATTACTTTCTACAAATTAATAAAATTTTGGTAATTAGTTATATAGACTTGGTTAATTATTTAACAAAAAAAATACTAATAAAAATATTTCAAAAAACATAATACTTAATAAAAGCATATCAAGGTATATTCTTTATAATTAAATTTGGTGTATCAAGGTCACATTTTCTACTTTCGTTGCCTTGGTGACAGGCAGCAACGCTACTCTATTTACACGGCAGTTAAGGAGTCTATGTTCATAACAGTATATTATAGTACTATAATAACGTACTGGAGTGGGGGGAAGAGCGAGATTTGTGGATACCATGGTAACGGTGAAGGAAGAAATATTGAAATCGCGTTACCTCGAAATACTTACTCTATTTACAAAGACTATAATAAAAATATATGTAAATGTAAAGTTGTGCTAATAAAAAATTTTAAAAAATTATATTGCATTTTAATATAAAAAAATATTTTTAAAAATTTTAATGCTAAACCTGAGAAAGAATATTTGAAACAAAATCCATTAAAAACCAGACCATTTAATTAGCTTATAAATCCTCCTAAATGTTTCATTTTTACGTTTAAAAAAAAAGGTAAATTTATTAGAAATAATTTAAAAATATTTAATAGATTAGGGGGGGGGGATAAAAATTTTCCGAAATCGTTCAAGGGCCGAATAAATTTCTAACACGAATTTTTAACACTTGAAAATTCCACAAAATTTCTGGCATTTTTGAAAAAGAAACAGATTTCAAATTTCCCATCACTCTTATCTAAAAATAAACTACAATTAAATAAAGGAACCGGTGGTTTAAAATGTCGGCAGCGTGGGCAGTAAAAATAATTCTTCAGCTGGTATCCATTGTAACAGAAGAGCGTGAAAGGAGGGCGGACATTTTTTCTCATTAGCCCCATTGTGTAAGGGGCGCATCTGTTCAAATATATGTGACGTCGGTGTACGTAGTGCCACTACTCTGCGAGTGACGTACACGGAGGAAAACGAGTGACGTAGGTGAGTGCCGATAATCAGACGAAAAAGTCGTTTGGAGGAATGGGTTATAGGACGCAAGTGCGGAATTCCTTCCGTTTCCCCAACGAGTCAATAGGAAGGAAGAAATAGTCACTTCTGAAGAGAATTGGAGATGGTAGATCGCTCTTTGGCTGTATGCCATACAGTGATGAACATATCGCTAATTAGGTAATGAATGTAGAGCAATTTGAAGTTTGAAAAGAGACCGGAATTATCGTTAGAGATTTCGTGACCATAAATAATATAGAATGTTTTAAAATTTATTTATCGTCCACGATCACGATTTTAGTATCACAAAACTATGCAAAGTTTCTTTAGTTTGTTAATATACTGAGTTCAATGGTAGGAGAGCCGGATGTGACTTTGTCAAACACAATCAGGTACTAATTAGAGGAAAGCAAATGGTGTTATAAACAAGGTCTGACGTAAAAATAAAGGAATCAGTAGGGAAGTCTAGGGACTCATTAATCGGACGAAGATAGATCTGACTGTATTTTAGTTCCTTTACTGATATACAAATTTGCACTTGATATGGTATAACTTTTCTTAATTTTCCAAACTTTCATTTTCAACTAAAAAATTAATTGCTTAGAATTTTTTTTAGGAATTCGCACTAACATAATTCAGAAAAAATGACATTAAACTTCACTTTTCGAAGATTTCTATACAAGAACATCAAGAAACTTTTATTGTAAGGAATAAAACCTTAAGCTGCGTTTACGTTTGGTAGAAAAAACAGAGTTAACTTGGTATTTAAAAACTACTCAGCTTTTAAAAACTTTCAGCTAAGTTTTTTCCTGTAAAATCACAAAATGTTAGTTACAAAATGTTTTTTTTCAGATTCTTGTACGATTATAAAAATTCTTTTGAAATTGGAAAAGAGTTGCAGGAAATACTAGAAGAAATTTCTGATGCAACCGAATATATTTACACTCTAAAGATTTTTTCTTTTCTGAAAAACTGGCAATAGCTGTTATTTAAAAAGAGGGAACATTGGTTTTAAATATTAGCAAATTATTGTAATAGTTAATAGAAACATTTAACAATACCCGAACAAGCTCACGTAAGATTACTCGCCATCTCAAAAATTCACAATTTTTCAAATTTCTTCTCAGACCAAATATACGAGTTAAACTGCCCACGTTGTTTTTAATTATTTAAAAAACCATTTTTTCAGAGATGACGAAACAAAAAAAAGGACTCGTTAAAGCTCATTTCTGTTAGCATGTGTAGTAGATTCCATGGTAACTAATTTACACTCCGCATGCTTAAAGGATGACATCAAGAAATTTGGAACTGTGCCCTAGCGTTCAGCCGGCGACACTCCAGTAAAAAATAGATATTTTACGGTGCTTGATTTCTTTACCTTCACCGAAGCTTCTACTTAAAGGTTATACAAGTCAGAAAGAAAAAATAACTTTGTCTTGAATTGCGTCTGCTCCGTAGCTTCTCTCATCTAAATACATTTGCATTGATTGTTGTAGTAAGTTAAAAAGGTTCTTCAGTTAAGAAGCGCGGTATCTATAGATCATTTGCTTGATTTTAAACTTTTTCGGAATCATGATGGTTATCAAACGGTAGAAAGTAACATTTGAAGAGCTACAAAGAATATTTAGTGACATTCTGAAAAGCGATAAAATTTAGATTCAGAAACTTGTTAAGGTCAACTACAGTTTTTTTTTTTTGCCAAGCATTTAAATGAGACTTTTCTAAAATGTGTGCTTCGTAAGCTACTTCATGTTGCTGTTATATTTTCTAAAGCTGATGTTCCTAAATTCACATATAAAAGTTCCTTCGCTATCTGAGTAGCTACAAACACTCAGAAAAACAATTTCCCTATCTTGATTTTCTGATTACAATTTTTTTTAGATTGGTTAGAGTTTTTCTGATCTTATGGTAATGGCATAAATTTTAAAAATAATTATGCTTTCTTTTCCCACAAAAAAAGTTATATACATATATTACAAAACACAAACTATTAAAGGTGAAAATAAGTTATTAAATTTAAAAAAAAAATAAAAAAATAACGCACTTAGTTACTTTAAAGCAAAATTCAAGTTTTCCTGCCTTTTTGGGTATGTTCCTAGTTTTTCCCTATTAATAAAAGTCCCCGACTTTACCCTGTTCTCCCAGATTTCCTTGTTCTGTGGACACTCCTGAGTATGCTTTACATTTTAGTTTCAATGTAAATACATGTGGTTAAATTATAAAGCTTCTAATTGCAAGTGAGCTTTTATAGTCTGATTTTTATTATTATTTGATGTAAAGTTAATATTACACTACTCCAAATAATAATATTTATAATAAGTATATTATTGAAGTTAAAGTTATAAATCAAATTTAAGTAAATCTCTTTCTATATAATAAGAATAAAATACAGAATGCTGTTATAAATCATTTGCTGATTAAGAGATAAAGAAATCCTAAATTATTCATCCCTGGAGATCTTCCCACAATTTACCAAAACAAGCAATTTATAAAGTTACGATTGGTAACACACTGACAGCGTTTAGCATTCATAATGCGGGCGGTTGCAAAACAAATTCCAGCAAAGTCATCAATCAAATAACGTGACATGATAAAACTAATATTCGACGCAACTTATGTTACCTTAGCAAATTAAGAAAGGAAGAAAAAAAAAGTGATAGCATGTTCTGTCCAGAAACAAAATAAGACTGCATTCAACTGCGGTTTTCAAATATGCTGTCTGTGGACATTTAAGCACTTTATATCACTTTCGCGCAAGCAATTTATATCACTTAATCATATGGAAGATTATAGCTGAAGTTTTCAATGTGTGTTCGAAAAAGTATACGGTTTAGCTTTGCAGAAGGGTTATAGATTTAAATTACTTTTAAAATGGAGAAAGTTAGGATTAGCATAATCATTTTTCATTTAACGTTGCTACACAACATTGCTGAGAAGATGAACTTAAAAATTTCAAACATTTCTAAGTATATTCATGTTAAATGCAAACAAAATTCGTACAAATATGAAATATGTTGGCGGGTTGTGTCCCAAAAGTGTTAATTGAGTGGGATTGCAATTTTTTTTAATCTTACTGATTATATATTTCCTGGTAGCAGAAACCCTCCAGCACGACAGCAGGCGTTGCAAATTACTATACAACTACAGATTTTTCATTTAAGTTTCAGCTTAAAAAAATAAGAGTAATTGTGCTGTTATTTCTTTTTAAAAAAAGACTCTAAAACTTGTTTTTAATAAAAGTAAAAAGCTGAACTGAGAGAACGCTGCTAAAATAATAAAGAATTTTTTTTACCTGTTACTAGATTACAGATTTAACTGCATAAGAATTTATTCTATTTTTCATTATCATTGAATAAAACACAAGTTTAAACATAACAAAGTTTTCATGTATAATTTTTAAAGAGCTTATATTTGCAAAATTTGCCATATTTAGATTAAGCTGAATTTTTACAACGACAATCTTTGACTATGCTGAGATTGCAGATAAATTTGGATTTATACAGATTCCCTCCATAAAATCTTCGGCCGGATATATAATAAACGTATATGTGGTGTGTTGAATCCCTAATTAGTTTGGGTGTTAAGCGCAATTGTTAAATGACTTATGAAATTTGTACATTTTTTTAAGAAATATCACCCTACATTTTACAAAATGTTTAATTGCTTGTAACACCATGAGACCTTATTTCTTTCCATAACTAAAATAAAGCGCAATAATTTATAAAAACATCTTTTATTTACATAATTGCTTTTTATTTTCTCACTAAATCAAGTAGTGTAGATGTTATCGATTTAATCCAATTCAAAGAATGAAAACCTCCACTTCCTCCTCTTCCCCCAATTAGACTGACGTCACGAGACTCCGCAGATGTTAGATAGATAAAAAGAGGACAGGTGTGGTTATCATACAACCAACACCCTCTACTTATTTGGTTGAAAGCAAAGACCAAATTGAATATATAATTTGAATCAATTAAAATATTAAAAGTTTTTTTTTTCATTCTGCAAAATTACATAGTTAAAAAAGAACGCATACATCGTTCAAGTAACGAAAAAAAATACGAATCGAAGAAATTACATACGAAAATAAAAATAAAAATTTGATAACACCTTTTTTTCCCAATAGCAAGCTATAATATCTTAGCTAAAATGCTAATTTATCGAATAAATTTTTTTGGAGGAAACATTAAATGCAACATGCTTTCTCAAAGCAGTAAACGAATGATAACTCGCAATCTGAAATGCAACATAAATATTGAATGTTACTTATTTTTCAACATATTAAAGTGTAATATTAATAATGCAACAAATAAATAAGATTTTTGTCTCTATTAAATGCATAATGATTTTTTTAAAGGATTTGTTCATTGTTAAATAATTTAAATCAAAAAGTGTTGATACGCTATAACAATAAATAGAAATTAATAGCGCTTTAAAGTGAGGGCAAATAAAATTTTGAAAACAATTCTATAAATAGTGACTTTTCGGAATTGTTTCCTAAATAATAAATGCTGTTGAACAAATTAAGAAATTAAAGGTTTCTTTTTGCAAATAAATATTTTACAGGATGAGATTGTGAGTTGCGCAAAATTAAAAAACAAATTTTAACACATTCCTAAAAAAAAACTATGAATACATATACTATTTTAACATTTCGCTAAGAAAACCTTAAAATGCATTATAAGCAAGTTTCCAAACGTTTAAGAATCAGAAATTGAAGAGAGAAAAAAAAGCAGACGAGATTTAAAATCGCTAATCGTCAATTTATTTTCTTTAAATGTGGAAAATTCGGGAAGTAATCAAAAGAGGATTAAGAACAGTTAATACACATGTATGTATCGTTCTTATGTCGTCACGGAAGATGAAAAAGTTAATTCACACAGAAGTGCCTGTTTATTCGATGAAATTTAAAGGCAATTTACTTGGAGCATACGAAAATTAGAACGTTTAACAGACAGGAAATTTGATCCACAAAACGAAAATTTATTTACAATTTAGAGTAAAGCTTCTGGACTTAGATTAAGAGTAATTTATTTTAGAATTGTTAAAGGACATGAATATTTAAATTACATTTGTATATTGGTTTACAATAAACAAGAAAAAATGACAAATCCAATAAAAACTTAACCATACAAATTATTCATTTTAGTTGTTATAATCGAAGAAAATAAAGTTTATCGAAATGTATTTTTTCAAGTAGTTCTTTTTAATACTTAGTAAATTCATTTAAGAATGTTATGCAACTAGAATTAATTTTTAGTCACCTTATCAATGCGTTTGATTCACATTTTTTTTAAAAATATGACAGTAACTTTCACTATTTTTACAGCAGAGTTTATGCAATTTCCTTTCTGGCTCATATAAAATTCTCATTTATCATATGGTTGGGCGGTTGGAGGGATTTGGTGCGGAAAACAAGAGGTAACATCTGCACTCCAATCTTAATTGTGATAATGTAGTGCGCATGCGCTAACATTCTCAGGAATATCGCTAAAGATGAATTCCAATAGTGCGTTAGAGTAGCTCTAGTAAAACATTAAAAACCAAGCATTTGGCCTGTAAAATGAAACATAATGTAGTGAAGAGATATAACTTGGTATGAATTAGGAGGGAAAATACTGTTTCATTTTTAGTAATACATTCATCTAACTAATGATTGGTATGTAGAGGGTGAAGAATCTAAAACTTTCATAATGCTCATGAACATGTTATACTGAACACCGAACAAAACTATGAAGCTTGCACAAACGTGCCATGAACCGTTAAAAATGCATGGATTTGACGACTCTAGTGTAGATAAAAAAAATTGATATAAACAATTATTTATAGCTATACAAATACAGCTGTTTATGTCCATTTGACATTATTTATCAAGATATTGGAAGCTATACGATTTACGAAATTGTATGGAAAAAACTATCGGCGGACTAAGCAAATCTTTCTAAGCGAAGCATTAAAAAAATTGCGAAAACTGGATCGAAATTTTATCACTACAGAGCACGAGTTTCAAAAGCTACGAAAGTTCAGACCGTACAAAGAGCTTCGGCAATACGAGGTAAAGGTAAAACTTATTCAAAATTCTAAAACAGATCTGTAACATTTTCCTGCAAATACCGATTTTATGTAATTTCGTTAAATCAAAAAGACAAAGTAAATATTTTCTTAAATAATCGAAAATATGACAATTGTTCCGCTTTATATCTGATAGTTTACTGTCGTAAAAGATCATAAAATTATAGTTTTATCAGTCCAACAGGTAGTCAGCTGCAAATTCCCGTAATCGCCAGTCTCAGATTAACGCATGGGTGATGTGGGGGGGGGGGTTGCAGACACCATTTTAAAAGCTTTTGGCGTAATCTTGATCTATCTATGTATCATTTTGATCTATGTATAGCAATGATAAATTATATTTTGATGAAGACATTTTTATTGCGAGCTTGATATCCTATTTTGTGGAAACAATACTTTCAAAATGTTAATTCAATTACGTATTCGAAATAAAATTGTGTTTAAATTTTATCTTAGATCCAGGACTTAAAATCAGGAGAAAAAAAATAACTTGAGCTATCTTTTTGGAAGAGAAAAAACTGAGCTTAAAAATACAAACTTAGAGATAAAATAAGAAAGGGATCATGAACATTTCGAAATAATTGCCTGAAAAAATTAGAATGTTCCAAGATTGATCGGGGAAGGAATTCGCAAGAAGTGGAAATTAAAACCTTAACAGCGAAAGTATTAAATAGCACTCAGCAATTACGCTGCACCATTAACTTCCAGTAACAAAATCCCTCAAAAATAATCTATTTTACAGCACCATCTATAAAGCTGACAGGCCAACAAGTCAAAGCACTTCCAACAATTAATGAATCATATGAAATCAGCAAGAATATTAAAATATGAAAAAAAATTCTTTCAGCTTCTTCCTTGTAATATTCTGATCGATCGCCAAGATGACACTCAAGAAGACGTCCCCGTGGGCAAAGCCCTTTCCCTGGTATCAGACAGACGTTCAAGCAGAAGGTCTTCCCTTTGGCCATTTGCCACCAAGAACTAAAGATAGACGTCGGCAATTCGAGATGAGGAACCTCTAAGATTGACTCATTCAGCTCAACAGAACATTAGGCTGGACAGACAGATCGTAAATCGAGAAACCAAGGAATAGAAAGCATACAATATCATCCCGGAAATGGACTTGTCTCGGGTAATTGGACCATCATACCCAGGATTCAAATTTTTATTTTCACGAGAAACCTTAACTACATAGAGTTTATTAATATTAATGGCCATGAGATACCAGAGAAAATCTCTATTTCATGGCGTTTTTTTATACTGCAATGAGCTATCTAGTAATTCCATGGTATAAGTTATTACGTACAGAATTAAGCATAATCATTTTTGATTTTCAAAATTCAAGCAATCGACATTTACAAGACTTAAGATCAAAATAAAGATATTTGAAAGATAAGAGTGTGGGAGCCAGTTGAAAGCAGGGATAGAATTATAAAAAAGAAAGTTAAAGTGTACAGTTTAATCAAACTGGAGCTAAATGGCAATCGAGTATTTCGATAAACCTCACTGCTCTGACATCCCAAGTAGTGTAATATGTTAAGGACATTTAATTCCTTTTGCTTTTTAATAAACATTTTCTGAAACAGAAATACCTTCTACTCACACTTGGTATTAAAGCAAAACCTGCCCTATAAAAAGGTTAAGTGTTGACAATGTGCCATCCAAAATTTAATTCTGAGTGGCATGCATAGATTGGGTGAAAGAAAGAAACATTTTTTAATTTCAACATTTTAAGGTGTATGCAGGATATGCAATAGTTAGAGCTAGAGGATGATCTTCAGACGAGGAAAACCCTTTTTATCCGGTAATAGTTTCAGAGAAAATCGAACATTTAATAGAGGGGGAACGAATTCTGCCGTCGCCCTCTTAAGGTACCCAAAATTATTATTATTATTACTTTTTTTTTACAATCTTCAACAAAAAAAGGATCGAATGCGGTTCAGGTTTATTGAATACTTAAAGTTAATCAGTAGGAGACTTTTCCCACACAATTCATGTGGTGGCAAAATTTAAAATCTTACATTTCCTTTAAAATGATTTTGACTGCCATGATATACCAATCACTCAAGGATAAATATACAAAACACCTAAAAAATAAGTTAATTTTTAAAAGATGGCTCTAGTTAAACATCTTATTTGTTATTTCACATTTGAATGTTGTGGAGAAATTGAATTTCAGAGTTAGCGACTCTGAAATTCCCGTGATTTATTGCCAGAAACAAATGCAAATTTTCGGGAACTAAGGAATTTATTAAAGAAAAGATAAGCTTGAAGACATTTTAAAATTCTAACTTTCTTATCTCTTACACAAAAGAACAAGCAGAAAATTCATGCTTTTACTCAGAAATTAGCGGTTGTATTCAAGAATGGTGTAAGTTCGCTTTATATGGAATAATTCCTCTATTCTCGTAGAGAATCACAGGATTGTTTCAAGTGGAAATATTACAACTATTACATTTTCAAATACGTTTAACACAGAGTTTAGTGCAAATACGAATGAATAATTATCTGGCAAATTTATATGCAGATTAAGAAATACGATGACGTTTTATTAAACGTAGCTTTTGTGCTATTTTGCTTCAATTATTACAAGTTTTTATAATATATTTTATATATGTTTCACCAGTAAGCAGTTTTATGTTCACTAGTTTTTTTTAAATTAACAATTAAATTATTTACATGTTTATTTAGAACTTTTTTTTACTATATGTGTATATTGACAGTCTAACAAACTATTGTATTATAGATAATTTTATTGTACATATAAATCATGAAAGAAAATATAATAAAGCGAAACAAAATAAAATTGAAATATTAAGAATTCTTCTAAAGTTGAAAAAGTCGGAAGAATCTCATACCAGCTTTCCGCTTCATCAACCATTTCGAAAAACTGCTGGTCGTCGCAAAAGGCTGTAGATATGGAACCAAATTTCTCCTCATATGTCAATATATATTAAGCGATAAGCTTTTTAAATCAAAAATTCTAGTAAAAGAACGAAATGGATGTACGTATTTTTAAATTCACAATGTTTGCTAAGAGAAAATTTCGCCATTTTCCTCCCTCATAGAATGCAACACTCAAGCTTTGGGAGATAACTTTATACCTTCATTGCAGTTTAAGAAAATATTTGAACATTTATAAAATTAAACGCAAATTTTATTAAATTTTAAAATTATTTTTTGCTGAAGTTTTCGAAAATGTCCACAAGGATGATTTTCGACGTCCGTGTCCCCCCACCTATTGGTTACAACCCTGGCTGCAGTACAAAAACGTAGCATTCTTAATTTTTTCCCTCAATTTTTATTCGCTGTATGTTTTATAGAATAAAAGAATGTTTGAAAAAAACCAAACTATTCGAATTTCCTCATTTTTGCACTCATAAGCTTACTGTCACATAATATCATTCGCAAATATTGCTCAATTAAAACAATACTTTCTAACCAGTTCTATTCAAGAAAACGAGAAGGTAATTAAAGCATTTTTTGAAAGCTATTTTTTTAACACATTAAAGAAGGAAACTACGGCGATAATCCAGATCCGGCTTTCGGAAGTCAAGGACACACTGATAAATAGCTGAGCGATAAAACTTTATCGCTCACGTCATGTAGAGCAATAATGTGTCCCGCGCAAGATGCATGTTCTTTTTTAAATACAGAATTATAATTCCCTCTGTTCTTTCACTACTGATAAACACCACTTCATAATCTTTTAATTTAGTTTCCCCCCCCCTTCATCTTATTTAATATTGACACTAAGAAAAAAGTTATTAACATAATGAATATTCATATACTGATACATTAATACAATATGATTAAAAATAACGGCAAAAAATAGTAAATCAAAAATAAAAACTAATGGAATAGATTTTATGACAGACCTTTACACAAAAAAACAGTTCAGATTCTAAGTTTTTTAGAAAGGTTTGTTTTTAAAAAAATCGCCCAACAACTTTAAATTATTTAATATGCACGAAGCTCTAAATAAAATAAAGGTAACGTTTCTTTTAAAATCAATTTTAATTTACAAATTTTTACGATTACAATTACATTTCCACCATTCTATTACATATTTGGCTTTTATACTTCATATAGTCCAAATATATATATCAGTTATGCTCATTAGTCCAAAGTCTCTTTTTAAAATTTAATTAAACAATTAAATTAATTTGAAATATATTGCTTAAAATTATTATAACTGTCTAAAGTTTATAAATCAATTTTATAAATTGAAACAAAAATATTTTTAAAATAACAAGATTTTCAAACACATGCACTTTATCACCAGCTTATATTTTCACATCCTTACATCTGAAGGATTTATAGGAATAAAAAAGTAAGGCTTATATCAAAAGAGAGTTGTGATCAAATTTGGTGTTCTCACAACATTTGAATTATAAAATTATCAAAGAACACTGACACTGATCAGATTGAAAGTTACAAATTAGTAAAAACATAATACATACAAACTAACATTTAGAAAATGCAATCTTAATCAAGACATAAAATATTATTTATTATATTATGCTTTTTTAACAAAAAAACTAAAGAGTTTCAAAACTACAAATACATATTTCTACTTCACTAAAAAAAATTTAAAACCTAAAAAATAAAAAACTTAAAATTTCGGCTATCCTAAGAAAAAAATATTAAAAATAAAAATATAGTCAAATACATGCCTTGATAATCATTGTTAAATAAAAATCTTGATGAAATCAAAATATAATAATTACAATGTAATCAAGATTCCAAATACTTGTAATTATTTAAAGGTTAAACTATTTGGTTAACTTGGTCCAACCTTTGAATTTCAGCTATTAGACCAAAAGATTGACTCTTTGGCTTTTCGTACTAGCAAACTAACATTACATTGTGTAATGACAGCAAAAAAAATCCGACTTAATCCAATTATCCACATACAGTTTAGAATATTAGTGTTTTCTTTTTTAAACAGTTCAGAAATTTCTACACGCAAATTTTTAAAAAAAAACTAACAGTGAGTTAATACATCCGTTCAAGACAATGAGTCAATATTCGATTTTTCTAAGATGAATGGAAATTCACAGAGAACTCAAGCTTAAGCCGGATGTCGGAAAATCGTATTACCGGTCAAAAATAAAATTCTCAGCACGAGAAAAATACACAGAATTGCTTTAGTAAGCGAAAAATAGGAAATGATCAAAAGACGTAGTTCACAAAAAAAAACAAAAAAACTGATATCTTTAAGGCAATAGAAAGAAAAAATCTTTAATAAAACAAGAATTCAATCAGTTACAAGGAGAGAAAAAAATCACACAAAAATCAGCTCATGATTAGGATAATCGTATTATTCTCATTAAAATTAAAGGCGAGGAACAAGGCAAGCGTTATGGTTTATATTCCATGGGACAAAAACCAAATCACACTCGCGGAAAGATCACTTCATCTAATGATTTTTCATTTAATGTAACAATAATTTAATAAATTTGCAAAAATTGAGTTCCGTTCATAAGCAACCAGGAAAATTTTAGTAATACTGAACATTAAAATGATCGCAATATCTTTATGAAGATCTTTATCTCTAATCTTCAATAACCGCGTTTTCAACTTCATAGGGGTTACGGGATGAGCCAAAGGGAAGACCTTCTGCTTAAAGCTTCTATTTTTTTTTCTTCCTTTTGTAGCAAAAAACAAATCAAGGAATTGTAGATTAAGTTTATCGAATACACATAAATCCTATAATTGGATTTCGGATTTTATGTAGACTTCCAAACTAATCACTTCTTTATCAAATGATTTTTCAAACAAAAAAAAATCATTCAAAAATAAATTAAAATCTTCATTAAAGTAATTGCAGATTAATTTATTTTTCAACGAATACAGAATAAGCATTTTCTTACGGTTTCAATATTATTTTTGCTAATTAAAAATAGCTGCTGTACAGAATTGCCCTCATATCATCTCTGCTTTGGAAAATAAACGATTTTAGGGGAAGATTCCTAAATAAAAAATTAAATTTTTTCAAAAACAAATTCTTAAAAAAGTTCGGGAAATATCAATTTTCTAAATTTTTTTAATTAAAAAGTATTTTGCCCAAAAATGCACCAAGATTAAGTTAATTTTAATTCTTCTGAATTATTCCATATTATCCGCGAGTCGTATGAACCCTGATTTTAATACTTGATTTGCAACAAATAGTCCTCTTTTTAACCAAATAGTTAGCTATATGTAGTATCAAAAACACTTCACCCACTAATAAATATGAAGGAAATGATAAGCCACACTTTTGAATTGTTTAAGAGAGCATTTTGGGGTAAAAACATTACGAATTTCATGTTTGCATTTGAATAAAATGTTACTGTGATTTTCAATGTTTTTCAATGGTTCATTTATAAGTTCCAGAACTTTTAAAATGCCATTCTGAAAATAGAAGAAATAGTCTGATGTAAAAATGACTTTTGGAAAAAAAGTTGCTTATCACTGGTGAAAAAGTTTTCATTTTTTTTTAAAACAAACTAAACAATTACTAATAAATGACAATTTTATAACAAATTAAGTTATCAGATTACTATTGTAAGATTAAAGCAATTTTTTCCTATTTTTAAATTAAAAAATTTAATTACACAATGGTTAAACTAAACGCTCGATTTTTAAAAATAAAATAGACAGCTAAAGGGTGCAATATCATTGCAGCGGTTTTATCAACTGAGTATAAGTATCATTTGAGGGAGAAAGATAACTGGCACTTTAGAATAAAGGAATTGCCTCATCTGTTACGCAAATATGATAACAGATGAATATCTCTGATTTGCATAACATTCTGAAATTTTTATCACCATAAAATCAGAACCTAGTAATCTGTAGATATTAACTTAAAAGGAAAGATATTGAAATCTGGAATATAAAAGACATGAATTTTGAAGAAACAGCAATTCACGATCTTTTAAATCTATAAAAGAAAAATACTATTACAAAATAAGTAGTTTTATCTTTAAGTAAAATTGATAGTCATTCTATAAAAAGTTACATAAATGTATCATTTTTGAAAAATAAATTATCTCGTTATTATTACTTAAAGTGTTTGTCTTCCAATGAGGTAAATCGGGTTCGAATTCAAGCGATGCTTGGTCGATATGAATTGCACCGACCACAGTGCTGACATAAAATATCCTCAGTGGTAGACGGATCGTGGGTTAGAGTCCTCTTACTGTCAAGCTAACCGTGGGAGGTTTTCGTTATTTTTCTCCACGCCTCGCAAAACTAGTTATATAAAAAATGTTCAACGAAGGTAATAACGTAAGGTTAACACGATTTTTCACATTTTATAGTTTCAATTACAAAAACTTATTTCACAACGGAATGGTTAAAATTACATGGTCATTTCAAGGTTAAATATTTTCATACGAAATACAATTCTTATTGTGGCACGTGCTTAAAACGTCTAAATAGTGTTAACCAATATAGCAACTAATGTTGCTCGGATAGTATGACTAATCACTTAAAAACACTAATCACAAAACATATAAAATTCTTTTTATAATATTAATGCAAAAAAAATCCGTTTATGAATAATGTATGGCGTTGGAAAATATATCGGTCTGAACTAATTGAGTTGGAATTAAAATTTTTGAACAAAATATGCTTCAATCATTCGAGAGTAAAAAATAGAGGGATAGTAAAGTGTAAAAATTTATGCTTCTTTTAAAACCTCTTCAATGTAATTCTGAATAATTTGTTCAAAAAATTATTTTATTATCAAAGCTATACCTGGCATACTTCTGTATTTACTAAATAGAAAGTAACTGTATCACATCAAAATTGCTAAAAATTTTGAATATAAAATGAACACGAAATTACGTAAATAACTAATTATTATAAAACCACTTAGAAATATAAAGTTCGACTTTTAGTCAGAAAAAAAAAAGATTTCAACAATGCAAGTTACTGAATAAGTGACATTTGAAGCACGGCGCAATTATATCTTGAATCTTCTTCAAAAATCCAGAGCACGTTCTCGTTTGAGTTGGCAAGTTTTCAAAAACTAAGCTAACAAAGAATTAAAAACATAATTACTACCGGCTGCAAATGATTTAGCGAGTTTCCATGAAAAAACTATTTTCCTCCCTTAAATTAGGGATAAAATGACACATTTATGCTCTGCTGTAGAGAATATTCGATGTTTGTATAGTTAGTAAAAAGTTTTGGAAGAGAATGGCGCAAAAAAAAATATTTTATCTTGTTTCCCCCACCCCACCTCTTACCGAATCAGTTAGGGAAAATCTAAAAAGTGATTTTGGATTCAGTTATAGGAATTTGTAAATTAAATTTTATAAAGTTCTTAAGAAATACGAATTGATTTAGAACAAACCAATTTTTAAAAAAAAAAATCACAATTCATGCACATTGTTTTTTTTTTCACACTTGAAAAAAAAATTGAATCAGTCAAATTTTTTTAAAATATCAATTTAGAATGTTTGGAAAATTGTTTATTACCGTTTGAGGTATAACGATATAAAATATAAAAATTCAATTTTAATGAAAAAACGTGTTTTTTTAATTTTTTTTGTAAGCTTTAAATATTCACGACTATGAAAATTAAAACCTTATAATACCATACAACGTGAAATACATATTGTAAGTATTTTCTATTATTTGAGATCTAAAAAAAAAGCGTTTTCAGACTAAATAATTATTCTCAGTTGCGCGAAACTTACAAAAAATGAGCCCAATGAGAAATAAGAGCCTTATCTACATTTTTACTGCACGTGTCCTGGTTCGACTTCAGTATGTTGCATATGTACTCTAACATATGCAATATATGTATGCTAATAAATCTAATTTATACTCTATTTGAAATTTTCAAAAGCTTAACTTTCGCAGGTAATTTTAACGAATTTTATTTTTTGAAGAAAAAAAATATTAAGAATAAGAGCTCTGCAGTCAACACGCAATATTAAAACTGATAACATCTTGTTCTAATCTAACTCAGAAACATTCAGTATTTTCCCACGCGATATTAAACTTTTCAGATTCATTACATATTAAAAAACGGCAAATGTTGCAACGCGACAGTTATAATAGAGATGGAGGACCATCCAACAATGATTGTAATGAAGACATCTTTGATCGATTGCGCTAAGTTTATCGAAACCAAAGGCTTGATGAAAGATAACTGCTTGTTGAGCAATTCGCAATATTGAGGTCAAAGGTTTTGTAGAGTCATTATTGACAATTTATACTTTCACCTGTAGGTAAAGCAAACAAAGTATATCGAAATCTTGCCGGGTATATTGTTCGATTGTAACTAAGTTACGAATGATCAAATAATGCAGTCAATATTAATGAGCCATTAAAAATTATAATCAAATATTGCATCGCATCAGAGCTACTTATATTATGTACGCACAGTAATTTAATACGAGATTATTGCTATACATTTGCTACACTAAATAGATTAAATTTTCTGGAAATTTGAACTAAAACTTAATTTTTTTTATTTTATTTTAGGAATGATAAATGGCCACTCAATTAACGAAATCACCTTTTTTTAAAATCATGTTTTTCGAAAACTCTTTTTCTTAAACTATGTCGGATTATTATACTATGTTTAAAGTACGATGTTTTGCAGGTCGATGCGTTACGATGCAAAAAAGTAAACTTAATTATTGGAATTTTCCATCTTGAAATTTACTGTTTTAAAGGAAATTATATCATTTTTCTGCACTTTAAGAATAGTTTTGGTAGCTCAGTTGAAGAAATTTCATTTTTCCCCCAGGAAATCTAGATTTAAATATTTTTCATTTAACTTTGAAAAAATATTGAAATTATGGAGATCTAATATTTGAATATCAACCGAAAATTTATTTGCTAGGCTTTAATTGAAGTGGGAAGAAATCTAGAAAATAAATAGGAAATTATGCTTCAAGAAAAATCCATGAAACTTATAAAATTCTACTTATTAAATATTAAAAAAAATCACATGTTAGAATTTTTTTCTTCTTTCAATATTTTAATTTCTAACGCGTTTATTTGTTTTCTGCAAAATTATGTCACAATGAACTGAAGAAACTGGGGCAAATTAGCCATCCAGTAAAAATTCAAGGAATCTTGAAAAACCAAGTAAATTACCTTTGTGGGAGCTATCAGGAAAGTATATTAAGGAACAGCTTGATGCAAAAATGTCACACTCCGAGAGAAAGGTACTGTACAGTCACAAGCTCTTTGAATGTTTGGTTAAAATTTGTTCCTTTATACAACATGCTGCCTAGTCCACAGGTATATTTAATTAACTTTAATTCTAATCACAAAAACCGGTTTGCTGAGACTCACTTCTAAAACTATCTATCCTGTGAGCATTTAGCTAAGCGGAAAAAGTAAGTTATAGGACGAAGAAGGATGCAAAATCCATATTAGAAAGGATAAGATGAATGCAAAATCCATACTAGAAAGGATAAGATGGATGCAAAATCCATACTAGAAAGGATAAGATGGATGCAAAATCCATACTAGAAAGGACAAGATGGATGCAAAATCCATACTAGAAAGGACAAGATGGATGCAAAATCCATATTAGAAAGGATAAGAAATGATTCTAACACTTACTCCTATTCATCACATAGTCTTTTATTGCCATATCATTTCCGATATTATTACAACTAAAGAGCTCAAATATTTTCTAAATAAACTTTTACACATTATTTAAACGCTTAACAACTTAATAAAAGTGGGCTGTTAATCGAAAAGTCTGTTATACATTATGCCAAACCTATGCTTGTCAGTTCCAATATTCACCTGCGATAAAAGTAAACAAAGTATACTAAAATCTCGAAATTTTGTCATGCAGTCCGAACATTCTGTTCGATTGTTCGAAATGGGGGCACTGCCAGTCTAGACGTCATTTTTACGGATCGATTGTTGAGGTGGAATATTTTTCGTCTCGTCAGGCGACAATCAGCGTTTCTAATGTAAATCATATCGGAAGAGCAGTAAAATGTTACGGTCAGCTGTTCGTAAAACTGTCAAGTGCTTTGATCCGCAGAAGGGCTTCACTGATTTTCTACGAATTATTTCGAACTTCTCATATGTACAACAGACTTAAATTCTGTAACTAAGGCGTACATTCCTCTTAGTTTCAGCTTTATTCAAACAAAGCATAGCAAAGAGATACAAGTATTTCATTTGCGATGCTTAAAATCAAGTAATAAAATATATATTTACATATTACACTTCTAATACATATTACAATATATACATACACTTCCGCCATACTTAGAAACTACTTATTGTATCGTTTTAGTATCAGAGCTGTGGCAATTCTGACTGTAATCCACTACTCTAGTTAGTTAAAAGTTAGGTTCATGAAAGATACGGTATTTATAATTATGCGAATTACTACTCTAATTATTATTAAAATTTTATTGTTATTAAATATTTTAAGTTACATACTCCTACCTGCCAACTTTCACTCTTTTCGAGAATGAATTTTTCAAGTGTTAGTGTAGTAAAACAATCTTACTCAAAAATATATTTACATTTTGAACAGTTCGAAATTCGCTATTAGAAAGAATAAGGCTTTTATTATATCTGTTGTAATTACATGTAGTGGTGGTCAAACTCATTTATAATTATTATAATTCAAAAAGTTTTAATGGAATAACATTAGTTAGGATACTACTTTAAAAATGAAAATAAAATCTTCCGGGAAAACCGGAAGAGTTGGCAGCTATGAAATACGGAAATAACAATATTTTCAAAAAGTAGTTTTCTAGAAATTCGGAGTCATTCTCAGACTAGTCCGGGAGTCTGATATTTCCACTGCAGACTACAGCTCTACAAAATTACTTATTGCATGAAAAATATAATCTGCTATATTTATTAAGCTAACAGTGTTCAAAGTAGTCATATTTCAATCAAATAATAAATCGAAATAAATGCTTAATCGACTTGTTTCTAAATAGATAAGTTTCTTTTAAACAAAACTGCATATTGTAACTATACTTAAAGCCTCCTAATACTAAATGGAATAAATACTAATAAAAACTTACTAAATAATTTAGATTACTGAAATAAATTAACGAATTGGAAATAAAATTGCATTTAAAATGCTAAATATATCAGGCACAAAATAAATTAAACGGGTTTTAATTCAGTTTTCAGCCTGGTGCAACGAAAAATTCTAACTCACTTTGAGAGGTTCTAAAAGTAATGGTGTTAGTAACTTGGTTTGATGTTAGAAAGATCATTAGGATCACAACATTACAACAAAGATCACTAGGGTTTCTTAGAACACGCATTTATCTGAAGGTAAATCCAGTAGAATATTAAGATTCTATATTTAACCCTTTAGTGTCATAGTTTGGTTATTCAATAGAAACAGATTGCTGAGAGCAGGCATACAATCGCAAGCTGATGCCTAAAACTCAAATGCGTAAGAATGGAAAGTTATCGCAAAAGAAAAAAATATTTTTTTACATTTCTAGAAATTAACACAGGGGTGTGCTCAGCTTATATAGGAAGAGAGCCTCAAAAGTTTTTTCTAGGGGAGCCGCAGTGAATTTAACATATGCAAAAGACATTAAATTTCAACTATTAATTAGCGTAATAAAAATATTAAATTTAAAAACATTCCTAAAAATTTAAAGTATGTGTTTAGTATTTCAAACTGAAAACATTTTAAATTTTTCAAGCACTTTAACAAAATTAAAGTACAGGCGTTTGAACTTTCAATATGGGAAAAATAATATTTTTTCATATTATACTTTTTTAATTTGCATATTTTCCACGAAACAACGAACGAAATCTTTTCAAAATAATGTAGAAAAATGTAAACTTTTAAGATCTTAATGTCTCAATGTATGAATTTTCGAACAGCAATTAAACTAGGTATTTTGTAGCTAGTTTTTTTTTCTTCTATCCTTATTTGGAAAATAGACAGCCCTACATTGTACATTAAAAGGGGCATTTGACAACCGGGCCGTATGTTGAGCACCTTTAAATTAAAATATAATTCTTAAACCATTTAAATCAAAAGATTCTAAAATTTGTGCGAGACAAATAGTTACCCATTTCAAATATTTAAATATCAAATCTGATATTGAAAAACAACATAATTAGTGAAAAATACTGAATTTTCAAGCGTATTTATCTATATCGCAATGCCGCACAATTCAGCATAGCAGCTGAGAGATGAAAAGGTAATCTAAAATTCAAGGTGTTCTTTTTAAGTTACCGTATTCTATAGAACTGGGTAATTGCGCGATATCCAGATCCTTCACCGTGGCCTTCACCCACAGCAAGTCGAGCTACTGATCATTTGCTGATCTATAATTATATTCAATGAAGCTAATTGTGAATGGGAATTTTAAACGAAAAAAGATAAATATATAATATAAAATTATGCGGGTCTGAGATAATAAAAATGTTAATATTTAGCACTGTTGCAATAGAGAAACATTTTTTATCAATAAAAAATGCCTAGATTTGTTTTAATCCATTTTAATAGATTTTAAATTTAAATTCGGAAAAAATGTAGCAAAGCTGCATAAGAGTTTATGATTTTATAAAGTTTGTTTCCAAACTAGAATTTTTTTTTATCATTATATTTTTAGAATCTGCAATCTGAATACTTAAAACAATTTTTCTCTGAAATTTTTATACTTTATCTATACTTATCATCAAACTTTAAAAACATCGCTTAATTTTTAATTTACTATAACAGATCTCCCTTTCAAACAACTAATATTACATACGAGAAAAAATAAACAAAGCACAAAGATAGAATGTCGTCAACGCAGTAACTTTTTAGTTCAGAATAAACCAAAATAGAACAACCTTTAAGACTGCAAAGATCGAGTCTATCAAGTGGACAAGTCAACGATAAAAAAAATCTATCAACCTTTAAACTAGTTTAAAACAATTAAAAAATGCAGTTTTTTATTGTTGTAAGTGCTGGACATTTGTTTTAATCTCAAGAATTACTATCTTAATTACTACACGGTTCTACATTACTATTGAATCAAATAGCTTCATGACTTCAGTTCTCAAGAAAAATCTGCATTTTCTCAAAATTAGCCGAGAGGGGTTACTATTTTAAAATTAATCTCTTTCCAGTTACCATTTTAAAATTAATCTCTTTCCAGTTACCATTTTAAAATTAATCTCTTCTCCACTACCATTTTGAAATTAATCTCTTCTCTGCTACCATTTCAAAATTAATCTCTTCTCTGCTACCATTTCAAAATTAATCTCTTCTCCGTTACCATTTTAAAATTAATCTCTTCTCCGTTACCATTTTAAAATTAATCTTCTCCGTTACCATTTTAAAATTAATCTCCTCTCGGGTACTATTTTAAAATTAAGCTAATAAGCCCTATGTAGTAAATAGAGTCAACAACCTTCGATTCATTAAAATTCAATATACAAATGGAATCATAACGAAATGAAAATTGTCCTTATTCTTGTAGTTAAATACTAATCCAGTAATTACTTAAATTAGAGAGCTCTTCTAAAGCTTTGTGATTTTCTGGTAAAATTTAGATTACTGCACTGAATAGTATAAAGCAGTAAAACAATTTTCATCAGTTTCTGACACTAGATTCAGTGCTAAACCGTTTCAGTTCAATTTATCTAACAATTTTAAATTCTATTTAAAGTTAAACGCTGATAAAAACATTTGATCAAACGATAGCTGATAAAAACATTTGATATTAAACAAATAACTCTGTGACAGACAGATGGACAAATTTAAACAAAACCACAATAAAAAGAAAATTTTGTATAGTTCTGTAAGTTTATTAGCTTGCGCATAAACTGTAAATGCGTTTTAAAAATTTAACTAAAAATAATAAATACCAGGTTTAAAAAAATAGATAAGAAAAACAAGGGTAACTCATTTTCCCGATTAATTATTGGATTGTCAGATTTTCTTTAGTAGAAATTGCACAACATTTTCATAAAATTTGGAAAGTTTTAGGTTTCGCTTTAATAACGAATATATAACAAAAAATGCCAAGGTGTATTAC
Source organism: Parasteatoda tepidariorum (assembly GCF_043381705.1). Lineage (NCBI taxonomy): Eukaryota > Metazoa > Arthropoda > Arachnida > Araneae > Theridiidae > Parasteatoda > Parasteatoda tepidariorum. The sequence goes on from NC_092204.1 coordinate 75,695,231, forward strand.
AGAACAGATCAGCAATACAAATAATCAGAACAAATTTTAACTGTTACATTGAAAACCATGAATACAATTAAAAAAATTTTTTAAAAAGAAATAAGATAATATAAAATAAAAACACTAGAATATGACGAAATTTAACTAGATTACTTTTAACAAAGCTCAAGATTAACACTAAATAATTCTAAATTATCAAAATACAAAAATGCTTGAAGGCGAATTTACCTTTCGAAATAAATTGCAAAACGAGGACGCATTCTTCAGAACCTCTTAAAACCTTCTAAAAACAAGAAAACTATTTTCTTACAAAATCATCCTTCCAAGCGCGGAATTCCCCGAAAGTCGTAACTGCACCCGTCCTCACTGATACAATTTGGGGAAAACTGTTCATAAATAGCGATTTTCATCCCATAACATTTTTGCAGACGATTATTTCTGGAAGCATCAAATTTCACACAATAAAAAGCATATCATTCATAAACGCAGACGATATGTAACACCTATTGTTCATTCATAAACCTGCTGTCTAATATATTGAAGGAGAATTTAAATAAGGTCATATGTAGCATAAATAATCGGGACACAATTGGAAAAAAAAAATCGTAGCATTGAAAATTTTAAATCTGTTTGTATTTTTTATGTATGAAACAAAATTTACATTTAAATACATAAAACATTTTAGAATGCTCTGAATATATTTCAACATTTAGTCTGCAAAAATTTCAGAAAATTCCCAATCGAATATTTTAAATATGAAACAAATTCTAATATTTTACACAACACTTTGCGATATACTTTTATAGAATATATAGCTTAACATGGTACTATAAAAGTAGGATAATAAAAATGTTATTCACTTAAATTAAGCGTAAAAGCTGATTATAGCGATATTCGATAAAATCTGAGAGGTAATATCAACAATTTATAAAACTACATTTTATTTTATACAATATAGTACATGCCGCAATAATATTCCAGAAATTTAAAAGCATGCCACATGGCTTAATATGCCACAAATTTAAAATAGATTAAGATATTAGCTCTTGAAATGAAACTTCAATTTCAATACTTTGAAACTAAATACATCTAATAAATATACCCTATAAAAATGCAATATAGTTAATATAAACTACTATAAAAAAATAGTGATAATACTATGCTTATAAAAAAATTTCTGCAAAAGTTAATACAATATCTGGATCAATATATATTCAGATAAATGTAAAAAGCTTCAAAAATTGAAGAAATATTTCCTTAAATATTACTAATATCTACCAAAATGTATATGCATATATGTATAATCATTTGCCTAAAATATCAATTTTTAATTGCAAATAGATATATTTGCAATTAAAATTTGATATTGATAATTTGGCCAATTTACAAAACTTCAAATGATATAACTATAAACAAAGTTAAAATGTGATGAAACTAAGTTTTCAAAAATTTTCCGCAAGAGTACATGCACTTTCTCAATATAAATTAAATTTTAAAATATATATAACGAGAAATATTTCTTTAAATATTACTAATATTACCATGTATGCAAAAAAAATTATAAAAGAAATATTAAACTTTCAGTTATTTGACTAAAATATCCGACTTAAAATGCAGCGTGAGAAAATTCTTTTAAATTCCGGAGAGAAAGGATAAATCCCGGTCACTGCAGATTATTCCATATGTTGGTTGCAGAATAGTTCCAAGCTGCGGGGGCGATAAAAAAGAAAAATTTTAAAAAACACATAAAATATTAAAATAAAAACTTACCTGCACTAGAGGCAATTGTGTAAGATCTATATCACAACGTGTTTCATTTCCACAGACGATCATGTTTCACACAAAATAAGTATTATTTTTTGAAGAGAGAATGCAAGAGCGTACGCGCGTTAGAAATGAAGAAGGAAACACGGGGCGTTCCGCGTTAGAAAAGAAAGGATCATCCAGAGCTGGATGCACAGCTACGGAGCAACTCGATTATTGAGAGAGGCGCTGTGATCGGTGACGCAATGCCCGATACGGCGCCATGCTTGTTACTATGGAAACCACGTGCGCAGGGAAAATAATTCGTGACGTCAGACTCATCCATTCAAAACTTCCGTTGCACCGAAACCTCTGGAAGGTTTCTGTTTTGTAAAAGGAGCTTGTCGATTTATAATATGATGCGCCGGAAGTTACGCTTTGAAATAAAGTTTGTTTCTACGATATTTTTGGGTCTTCTTAATTTTCTACGTCATTTACAAGTTTAGATTTTATTTTTGTTGCATTTTGGAGTAAAATCGTTTCAGTTGATTTCAGAAAATTCTAACGACTAAGTGAAGTGAGAAAAAGATGTAAGCTGATCTCACTTCACATTTTAAATAATTTATGTTAGTTTAATTGCGCTAAATTTAATGTAAAATTGTATTCTGAAGTTGACATCATTATGCAATTAAGGAATTTGATAAATAATATTTGGTGCTGTATTGGACCATATATCGATATAATTCTTATGATTTATCGTGAGTACCATATCTTGCTATAAATATCGAAGATATAATTATTGACTACAATAAAGTTGTAAGGAACTATTGAGGAAGGATTAATGGAAGACATATAAAAAGTTTCATTGCCTAATGAAACGTAGAGGTGTTTTTAATAGTCATTTTTTATCCTTTTTTTCAGCAATCAAACAGGTTTATATTTTCAAATTCAAGTCTTTTTCACTTGTGATTAACTCATTAACCTTCGATGGCGTTTTTGATGCGCTTACACATTTAATTTGCGACCCCAAAATGTACATTCATTTTTGATTTTGACTTCATTTTCCGCAAAAATTCTGAATTCGCTATTAAGGGTGGTCATTACAGAACATCCCAGTAGGGAATTTTTCAAACTCATCTTAGCCACAAGCTCAGACGACGTCCTATTTTTAAACTTTTTTAAAAAAAAATTTTTATAGTCTGCTGTTCAAGCATTTTTTTCTATCTGTTGTTGCTTATTTGAATATTGATGTTGGGCAACGAAAAAGAAATTCTTTGTTTTCGTCATAAATAAACTTTTTTTCTTATCATCGTCGCTAGGGAGAAAGAGTTTTCCCTAGACGCTGGAAAATATTTCAGCTTCCTTTGGCTTGGCGATGTGGTTATCTAAATTTTATTTATGACAAATTTAAAGTTATCTACGCAAAATTGTTTTTATCTTTGTCTGCTTTAGTGCCTATTATTATAAATCTTGATTTTTGCTGGAGAATTATCGGTTATTATTATTAGTATTATTTTTTTGGTAATTATTGAGTTGGAATTTAATTTTACAAGTGCGTAAGATACATGCATTTTTATTACGTGCAATTTTCATCTCAGTGGCGAAAAATTTTCATAACCGTTATTTGATTATTTAGCTCAAGTATCTACATAATTAAATTTGATAGCTTTGCGCAATTTTTCAAAAATAATAACTGTTTTGTAACTAAAATACTGCTGCTATATTAAACAAAATTTTGATAGCCCTTAACTTTCAAAGTTAGCAAATATATAAGCACTATAACGATTATTGAATGTAAATGAAATTTTGAGTTCTGACTTTGTAACTGTAACCATTCTTGTACAGCTTAGATATTCCTTACTATGCGTAGGAAATGCAATTTTGAACATAAGAATCCAGTCATTTGGTCAAAAATTATTGAGGTCATCTCCCTTTCTCTCTTTTTAATTTTTCCTTTTTTCTCCTGTGGATATTTCTGGCCCATTTCATAGAACTAAATGGAAAATCGATAGGAAAAGAACTGTGATGGTTTTGAACAAAACTTTTAAACAAAATACTGTTAAATTAATAACGATTGTTCATGAACGTAGAAAATCGTCTGTGAGTTAAGATATGACACACAAAAAGCAACATGCACGTCTTTGACAAAGTGTGAGATAAAGTTTTAGCGTGTGGAATATTTTGTATAACGCAGTGAATTTTAAAAAAACAGACTTGATAAAGTAACATCATATCAATTATATTTCAAATTATAGTAGCTTTGCAAAAAATAAGACATAATTTTTGATAAAAAAATTAAATTTATTTTCATTCGAATCAGAAAGGGATTTTTCATTAGCTTTTAGAAACGCTGAATCTTAATTGTTCTGTCATATTTTTGATGTAAACATATATTTTCAGTTTCCTTTGAGACTTTAGAAAATAATGCTAAATAAATAATAAATCTGTGTTTTTTTTATTCTTTTTAACTTGAAAACTAACACTCAAACGGAAATGATGTCAAAAGTGGAAACATGAATAAATTACATATAAATTTTTGCCATATTTTTTCTTTCTGAAATTGGTTTGATATTATCTTTTACAAACATTGAATATTTATTGTTCTCTCTGTTTTTTGATGTAAATATATAGTTTGAGTTTCCTGCGGGACTTTAGAAAAATAATGTTAAATAAACTATTTATGTTTGTTTTTCGATTTTTCTTTAATATGAAAACTAACACTAAACGAAAATAACGCAAAAGAGTAAATAGATAAATGAAATTTTTATTAAGAAAAAATTATTATTATTATTTTTACGAATCAGGAATTTATTTTATATTACTTTTTAGAATCGTTGAATCATTATTGTTCTCTCTGATTTTTTATGTAAATACATATTTTCGGTTTTTTTGGAACTTAAGAAAATAATGTTAAATAAATTATTAATTTGTGTTTTCCAACTTTTCTTTAATTTGAAAACTAGCACAACGGAAATAACGTGAAAGAGTAAAGAGATAAATGAACAGCAAATGAATTTTTTTTCAAGATTTCTTTTTCTAACAATTAGAAATTTATTTTATATTACTTAGGAAACTTTGGAAACTTTAGGAAACTTTGAATCTTTATTGTTCTCACAGATTTCTTAAGTAAATATATATCTTCACTTTCCTTTAGGACATTAAAAAATAATGCTAAATGAATTATTAATACGTGTTCTTCATTTTTTTAACTTGAAAACTAACACTAAACGGAAATAACTTAAGAGACTAGAGATGTGAATGACTTGCGTGATAGTATTTCATTCATCTGTCTCCTTATTGCGTCACTTGCAACTACTTTATTTTTTATTATTATTTTAAAATTTTCCTCGCAGGAAAAGTACGTCAGTTAAAGATTTGACGTACTTTGACCATTTTTCATTTATTTATCTTTCAAATTTGAGTGAACTTAAATTTTCCAAAAGTTGTAGTCCTGTTTAGCTAAATGGTAGTACTATACCAAGAATTTGTGAACTAGTTATGAAGTACGTTAAATTGTCTGTAGATCTTTGACAGTGTTGTTCAAAAAATTCTATTTAGATAATTCTTTCTATAGATTTTATTATTGATTAGGAATTCGAAAAAATGTAAGGTAAAAAAAACATTTAATAAATTTTTGTAGCGATTTCAGACCAACAAAATTTTTTTACACAAAGCACGATTGTTGAAGAATAATTACGATTTTAATTAAATATATAAGCTTGCTTATTATTAGTATAAATATAATACTAATCATAAGAAAGTATGTTTTGAACTAAAATACTAGCCAGAAATTGTTTTTAAGCGAATTACAGTAAAATATGCAGAGTATTATAGAAAATTGACGAAAAAATCAAGGTAGGTGGAAAATTAATCGGTATTAATTTTTCTCTTTTGCATATTTTTTCATGGTCCTTGTTTAATCTGATTTCTATTCAAATTAGAACACAAAATGAAATTTAGTTTTGTTTTATCGCCTTATTGAACTTTCCGACGTTTTCCTTTCTAGTTCAACTTTCCAATGTTTTTTCCTCATATGTAACTTCCTATCGTTTTTTCTGCATATTGAATTTTTTATCGTTTTTCTCAATATTAAATTTTATGTTATTTTTCCAACATTGAATATTGCTTCGTGTTTACTCTTTATTGAACTTTTCATGGTTTTTTCTCCACATTCAACTACCACTTGCACTTTAATTTGTTTTTAAATTTTCTGCCGTTTCCTCCCAAATTAAATTTTTTGTCGGTTTTCTCATATTCAATTTTGCGTCGTGTTTATCCAGTATTGAACTTTTCATCGTTTTTTTACACAATGAACTATTAATATTTTCCCCTTATTGAAAATTTCATTCTTTTTTCCATTTTTTCGTCGTTTCCTCCATATTGAAGGTTTTTCCCATATTGAACTTTTCCATTGTTTTTTTTTCTCCATAATAAACCACATCATTTTACACGCATTTAACTTTTCCTTGTTTTCCTTTCACATACTGAATTTCTTTTCGTTTTTTTCTTCTTTTCTCCAGGATTGAATTTTGTGTATATAACTTTTCCTCATTTTTTCTCCATATGAAACTTTTCATCTTTTCCCCCGAATTTAACTTTTCTTCATTTATTTCTCCATATGAAACTTTTCATCTTTTCCCCCGTATTTAACTTTTCCTCATTTTTTCTCCATATGAAACTTTTCATCTTTTCCCCCGTATCTAACTTTTCCTCATTTTTTCTCCGTATGAAACTTCTCATGTTTTTCTCCGTATTGAACTTTTTATCGTTTTCACCACGTCTTAAATTTTTTGCTTTTTATACTGAATTGTGATTTTTCTGAATCTATTACTGAATTTTGGTCGTTTCTTCCGGTATAAACTTTGCATTATTTTTCTCTATATTAAACTTACTATTTTTCTCCCCCCCCCCTCATGGAACTTTTCATCGTTTTCTGAACGTAATGAACTTTTTATCGCTTTTTCCCAACATTAAATTTTTCCCGTATAGAAGTTTCACCCTATTGAAGATATTCACAGATTGAAATTCCTTAAACACTAATACTAAAGCATGCAAAAGGCATATTGAAGTCTCGAATTTCCTATTCAAAATAAATGAAAAAAATCTTAATATTTACGCATTTTATTTTCCCTGAAAGTAAGAACTAAAAGCACCAATTTTTGAAAATTATAAAACTTTAAATGTTTTTAAAATAAGAGATTCATTGAAGATTTATGAGCACTTTTTGTACTGTGCAAGGCATAAAAAACTTCCTCTGAAATTTGATTTCATAATACTACTGTTCAACAAAAGCAAAAAAGTAATTACATTTTTCTGAGATATTAGAAATTAAATAATAAGAATTTTTTTTTTTGAAAATAGTTCAGAAGAATATTCTAAGTCGTTCAACTAACATTCCTTGTCTAAGTATCGATTAATTCTTATATTCTTGCAAAATAAAAAAATATATTATCGTATATTCTTGCAAAAAAGAGAGAGAGAGAGAGAGACTCCACTGTCCTGCTCTGGGCAAGACTTTTCTCACCGAGCGTTATTGGGAGGCTAGAGATATCTTAGATTAATGAACTCTGTTTAAGTATTGTTGTCCTCTGTGTTCTTTCCTTTTACTTGTTTTCTGATTCAACTGTTCATAATCTGCCATTAGAAATGAAAAATATATTCTTGCAAAATAAATGTATCGTCATATTCTTGCAAAATAAAAATTATTTACTTTACAGCTATACACAGTTAGAAATTTCTTTGAAAAATTGGCTAAATGGCAATTTATTTTAATCATTATTGTACCATATTCAAACAAAACAGTCATATAACCATAAATAAGGTGGTATTTCAGTGAGAAAAACCGTTTATTAACTACTCTCACCTAATACGGCTAAACAACCAGGATTTTATAGCACCAATAAAGCCTACCTAATAAAGTAACTTAGTTCCTTGCAGCTAGGTCCATATCATAGCTGAGAGGGCTAATCTATCAGTCTCATGGCTCACAGAACAGAGGTTCGAGACCCAGCGTTGACACCACAATGTTTCATCCATTCCCTTCCTGTCCTGTTCTTCCCAATTTGAGTACTGCACCTTCCAATGTCAATTACCAAACATAACCATAGCCCCAATGTCCAGCTAAGTTCGTTTTTACAGTTATTAAATGATGCTGGTTGCAAATGTTTAAAAAGCNTTTCTGTAGATTTTATTATTGATTAAGAATACGAAAAAATGTAAGGTGAAAAGAAATATTTAATTAATTTTCGTAGTGATTTTAGACCAACAAAATTTTTTACACAAAGCACGATTGTTGAAAAATAATTACGATTTTAATTAATTATATAAGTTTGCTTATTATTTGTATAAATATAATACTAATCATAAGCAAGTATGTTTTAACTAAATAGTAAGTAACTAAAATACCAGCCAGAAATTGTTTTTAAGCGAATTACTGTAAAATATGTAGACTATTACAGAAAATTGATGAAAAAAATCAAGGTAGGGGGGAAATTTATCGGTATTAATTTTTCTCCCTTGCATATTTTTTCATGGTGCTTGTTTAATCTGATTTCTATTTAAATTAGAACACAAAATGAAATTTAGTTTTGTTTTATCGCCCTATTGAACTTTCCGACGTTTTCCTTTCTAGTTCAACTTTCCAATGTTTTTTTCTTATATGTAACTTCCTATCGTTTTTTCTGCATATTGAATTTTTTATAGTTTTTCTCAATATTAAATTTTTTGTTTTTTTCCAACATTGAATATTGCTTTGTTTTTAATCTTTATTGAACTTTTCATGGTTTTTTCTCCACATTGAACTACCACTTGCACTTTAAATCGTTTTTTCCACACGTTGAGTTTTTTGTCGTTTCCTCCCAAATTAAATTTTTTGTCGGCTTTCCCATATTGAATTTTGCGTCGTGTTTATCCAGTATTGAACTTTTCATCGATTTTTTTATACAATGAACTATTAATATTTTCGCCGTATTGAAAATTTCATTCTTTTTCCATGTTTCCAATTTTTCGTCGTTTTCTCCATATTGAATGTTTTTCCCATATTGAACTTTTCCATTGTTTTTTTTCCCCATAATAAACCACATAATTTTGCACGCATTATACTTTTCCTTGTTTTTCTTTCACGTACTGAATTTCTTTTCGTTTTTTTAAATTTTTTGTCGGCTTTCCCATATTGAATTTTGCGTCGTGTTTATCCAGTATTGAACTTTTCATCGTTTTTTTTTATACAATGAACTATTAATATTTTCGCCGTATTGAAAATTTCATTCTTTTTCCATGTTTCCAATTTTTCGTCGTTTTCTCCATATTGAATGCTTTTCCCATATTGAACTTTTCCATTGTTTTTTTTCACCATAATAAACCACACAATTTTGCACGCATTATACCTTTCCTTGTTTTTCTTTCACGTACTGAATTTCTTTTCGTTTTTTTTTCCTCCAGGATTGAATTTTGTGTATTTAACTTTTCCTCATTTTTTCTCCATATGAAACTTTTCATCTTTTCCCCTGTATTTAACTTTTCCTCATTTTTTCTCCATATGAAACTTTCCATCTTTTCCTCCGTATTATTCCTCACCACGTCTGAAATTTTTTGCTTTTTATACTGAATTGTGATTTTTCTGAATCTGTTACTGAATTTTGGTCGTTTCTTCCGGTATAAACTTTGTATTATTTTTCTCTATATTAAACTTACTATTTTTTCCCCCCTCATTGAACTTTTCATCGTTTTCTGAACGTAATGAACTTTTTATCGCTTTTTCCCAACATTAAATTTTTCCCGTATAGAAGTTTCTCCCTATTGAAGAGATGCACAGATTTGAAAAGTTACTTTTCCATATTTTTTCAATTCTAAAGCGATATATTCAAAACTTATTACATAATAATAACTGTACTAAACTCAAAATATATGAATATTTGTTATTTTACTTAGTCTTTAAAAAGTTCAAGACGTTTCAAAAATATCAAAGTTCTTAGATTTCATTTTATTTTTTATAAAAAAAAATAATATTAAGAAAAATATGAAAATTTAAGATTCGAAATTTTTTAAACACTAATATTAAAGCATGCAAAAGGCATATTAAAGTCTCGAATTTCTTACTCAAATTAAATGAAAAAAAATCTTAATATTTACGCATTTTATTTCCCTTGAAAGTAAGAACTAAAAACACCAATTTTTAAACATTATAAAACTTTAAATGTTTTAAAATAAAAGACTCATTGAAGATTTATGAGCACTTTTTGTACTGTGCAAGGCATTAAAAACTTCCTCTGAAATTTTATTTCATAATACTATTGATAAACAAAAGCAGAAAAATAATTACATTTTTCTGAGATATTAGAAATTAAATAATAAGAATAATAAGAATTTTTTTTTTGAAAATAGTTCAGAAGAATAATCTAAGTCGTTCAACTAACATTCCTCGTCTAAGTATCGATTAAATCTTATATTCTTGCAAAATAAAAAAATATATTATCGTATATTCTTGCAAAAGAGAGAGAGAGAGAGAGAGACTCCACTGTCCTGCTCTGGGCAAGACTTTTCTCACCGAGCGTTATTGGGAGGCTAGAGATATCTTAGATTAATGAACTCTGTTTAAGTATTGTTGTCCTCTGTGTTCTTTCCTTTTACTTGTTTTCTGATTCAACTGTTCATAATCTGCCATTAGAAATGAAAAATATATTCTTGCAAAATAAATGTATCGTCATATTCTTGCAAAATAAAAATTATTTACTTTACAGCTATACACAGTTAGAAATTTCTTTGAAAAATTGGCTAAATGGCAATTTATTTTAATCATTATTGTACCATATTCAAACAAAACAGTCATATAACCATAAATAAGGTGGTATTTCAGTGAGAAAAACCGTTTATTAACTACTCTCACCTAATACGGCTAAACAACCAGGATTTTATAGCACCAATAAAGCCTACCTAATAAAGTAACTTAGTTCCTTGCAGCTAGGTCCATATCATAGCTGAGAGGGCTAATCTATCAGTCTCATGGCTCACAGAACAGAGGTTCGAGACCCAGCGTTGACACCACAATGTTTCATCCATTCCCTTCCTGTCCTGTTCTTCCCAATTTGAGTACTGCACCTTCCAATGTCAATTACCAAACATAACCATAGCCCCAATGTCCAGCTAAGTTCGTTTTTACAGTTATTAAATGATGCTGGTTGCAAATGTTTAAAAAGCCGTACATTTTTGTATTAATGGTCTTATAACCACACTAGTTGTTAACGGTTTCAAAACCGTGTAAGTAAAAAATGTTCCTTACCGTAAACTTTACGGTTAATTGGATGGATAAACTGCTGCCGGTTATTTCACCATAGTTTTAGAATGAAAATTCTAACAGTGTACAAAACTATTTGCTTTTTTTTATCATTATCAAACGTTAAGTAGATTCTCTTAATTATAAAGTGAATAATTACTTCAGAGAAAACAAACTCTATTAATAAAACTTTACCACGTTTCTCATCTACAAGGAAGGATTCCTTTCAGAATATTTGATGAACAGCTAATAATGCTTCAGGCGAAATCGCTAAATGAACGGAATTTTAACATGTTTTCCCTGAAGGGACACGTGTACATTTTACTTGCTTTTTCTTTATACCCCACATCAGTGCAAGACCCATTTTTTACCTTTTTCCCGATTTCTTTTAATGTTAATTTAACACATTTATTAAGCATTTCTCTATTATTGAAGAATGACAAGAGGGTTAAAAAAATAATTCAAATCACGATAGTTTCTTAAACTGGTTTAACAAATGCGTGATTTATGAAACAGAAGATAAAAAGTATTTGAAGTAGTTTTCAGGTAAATGTCAGATTGAGTCGATAGACCTAATTTGGTTTGAAGTTGGTTGAACTGTTTTTTAACCAGATTATAAGTGTTCTGACAGTTTAACGTATTTGAAAATACCATTCTTTTACTTTTATGGGAATAAACAACAACCAATTATTTGGCCAAAGATCAAATATTCAGTGAATCATAATAGATAATTAATATTTCGGGAGCATGGATTCAAAATGTTTTTTTTTTAAATAAATTTTTCAAACGAATACAAGTCTTTATCATTTTTTTCAGTTAATGTCAATACATCTCTCTTTCCTTTCATATTTAATTAGGAATATTGTTCTTTGCAAATCATTGTATTTTATACAAGTTGATAATTAATTACCATATCTATTGGCTTAACTTTCGAAATTATGAGCTTTAGACTTAAAGGTGGTATCTAAGTATAGTAAAGTGGCTACTCACTAGAAAATGAATGTGCTTGCAAGTCTTCAGGGTAGAAAACTGTGAAACTAACTTTTATATCGCGTATTAAATTTCTCATAAATTTCCAATTCTTCATCCATTTCCTTAATTCTCCATTAAATTTGTCTTAAACTTAATACATTGAAATAAAGATATCTTGTAATCATTAGTTTCCCCCCCCCTTAAAATTACCTGTTACGTTATGGTGTTTAAAATCGTGAGCAAAAAATTTTACAAAATTGCGTTGCGTTTTTTTTTTCTTATCATTAATCTCCGAAAGATGTCCTATTCATACTAAATCAATGAAGCTTTATAAATTTATAATAACATTTTTTCCAATATCTCCGCATTTTTTTTCAATATTTTTGCTTCATTTTGTTTCGTTATAAGAAAGCTAAATTAGCAGTTTCACGCATTTTATTGAAACTTATTTTTATCCTCTAAAAATATTAATTATAAATTGTTCCAATTCAAAAATTTGCGCATTTAATCACGATATAAATTGTTCATTACATAAAAATACTCATATCATAAAAATAGATTTAAAAATTGTATATTATTTAAACACTTGATTGGAACTTTTTTTTTTATTTTCTAACGAAATTATTATAAATTGTTCCATTTCAAAAATTGACGAAGTTATAAATTGATAGATAAAAGAATGAAATTTTCGAAATCGGAGAGGTAAAAATCGTTTCTTTTACGAAATTAAATGATAGTGAAGTGAAGAAAGCTTATCGGAGTTGAGTTGTTTTGATCTGAACCAAGGGAGAGAAATGAATAAGAAGTAAACAAATTAAATGTTAATTTCCAATTTTTAAACTTAGTAGCGATGGTTTAGGTAATATAACTGTGGTATATAAAAATAGATTTAAGAACTATTTATTTTAAACATATTTATTTCAATATTGAATGAAGTTTTTTTTATACTCTAAAAGTTTTAATTACAAATTTTTCCATTTTTTTTTTAAATTGACGTTTTTTGAAATAACGCGCAATTAAGACATAAAATTCACGAGATTAAGACGATAAGAACCATTTATTTTTTGAAATAGAATATATTTAAGTTAAATGAAGAAAGTTAATCCGAGTTGAATTGTTTTGATCTTAATAGTATTCCTAAGGTAGAGAACAACGAAGAACAAATAAAATATTTATATGTTAGTTATTATTTTTAAAACTGACTATGGTGTTTGAACAATATTCCATAGATTAACACAGGGATTTAAAAGCTTTTTAAAAATATTTATTGAAACACTTAATTTAAATATATTTTATCCTCTAAAAATTTTGATTATAAATTGTTTCATTTTAAAAATTGATGTTCTTTAAAATCACGCTTACTAAGAAGTAAAATTTACAAAATCAGAACAATAAAAATCGTTTATTTTATGAAAGCAAACTTAAGTGAAATAACAAAAGTTAATCGGAGTTGAGTTGTTTTGATCTGAACAGTAGCTCCTAAGGGAGAGAAAGAGTAGATGGCGCATATTCTAAGTAAATAAACTTTCTCTGATGGGGAAAAAAAAACATTGTCTTCTTTGCTTACTAGTTTGTTGCAGAAATACCTTAATTAAACAGTAATCAATTCTGACGTGAGAGGATTAGGTTTTGTCCGAAAGTTGTCTAATTAAGGAAGATTGTGCTACATTTGATTTCTTCTTTCATTTTTAGCTTTTGTTGTTTATGAAAAATAAAAGCCTTCTCTATGTTTTCATCAAAGCAATATGATAATGTGCTAATTAATATATTAAATAACAAAGCAAAAGTTATGTATTTTTTTCTATGATGATTAAGGATTTACTTTTTTTTGTTCTTTGTTCAAATAAATTGATATAGGAAGTTAATTATGGAAGAGGAATATAAAATTGTTGTTTTATTTAAATATTACAAAAAAACTGACTGCAACGATTTCGAAGCAAAATTACAAGTAAATTAAATTTTATAGTAATTGAGAATAAAAATTAATAACAACAAAACATTCAATTCAATAACAGAGTCCTTAACATTTAGTTTTTGTTCGATCTAATGACATTATTTCGGACATTAATCAATTCATCACGCTTAATCCATGTATATTTAAATCTAAATTTAGGGAAACTGTATGTTGGCGATATATGTTAATTACCTCTCTTGTTAATTACCTCTCTTGCACCTAAGCAATTAGGCACAGAGCAATGAGCTGGGATTCGATCCTTAGTGACGGTTTAAACTCCACCACCCCTTGATGGATACAAACTTGTCTGAAAAGTAAATGCGGCTTCTGCTCAATACCAACCACATTTTCATAATCATGCCGTTAGTCACGACGTTTTGGAACCTTAAATCTCAACTATCACCCCTGTTCAATAGTGGTGTTGATGGAAAATTTGTGCTATATAAAAATTAAGCGAGATAGCTAAATAACTCAGAAATAGCACAAATAATGCCACATAAACAAACATGCTATAGTTTTGGTTTTACAATAAAGGATCTTTTTCAGTATTGAAAAGCAGGATATAAAAAGGAGAGATGTAGAAGAATAACCGAACCAAAATTATAGTCTGCCTTTTTACGAGATCACTATTCGTGCTCCTCCCATGTGATTTCGTTTTATTTATAAAATAGTTACAAATAATCTGATCAATTTTAAGCATCATATAGAATAAGGTGTATCGTATTAAAGGGAGATGTTTATATTTAATGGTTAAAAATGGTGTATTAAATTTCTTTACAATAAAGAGCTTTTAAGTTAATTTTGTTTCCGATACATCTTTGCTTCTAAACATACGAACTGTCGGCGCAGATGCAGTTTCAATGTACCAGTATGGATTTGATCTTATTGATCAGACGATATTTAAACTATCAAATGCTCTATTTAAAATTTTAATAAAGAACATAAATTCCTTATTAAAAACCATCTGCATTTTTACCATCTGTTTGCACATCTGCCTGATACTGTGATGTGCGTGGAAGAAAATTTCGAAATGTTATAAGTCGAGATTGTTCCGAAACTAAAGTTTTTATCATATTGTCGATTTATTTTTGAAAATAAGAAATAATTATGATGAAAATACCTTATTGTGGATAGATGCTGGCTCTTAATTTGTAATGGTCTGCAAATTTCCGTTTAAATATTTTTTTAAAAATTAATAATTATTCAATTTCCTTCTTTCATGATGATTTTTTTCCATGCACTAGTTTTTTATCTGAATATATTTTTATTTATATATTTATATTTTCTTATCTGAATACTGTTAAAGAAAATTAGATTATTTCTAAAATAAAGGACGTATATTTTACTTTAAGCCTTTTTCAAAGATGTATGCATAAATAAATTTAAAAAAAAAGACACATGATTTCTTATAGAATACCTCTTACAAAATTCTTTGCAAATTGCATTGCTATGTCAATTCGAAATCAAGAATGCCATGGTAAAATTTTTTTAATTTAAAACTTCTTTTTAATATCTTTTATGTCTTTAAAATAATAATTTCTTTAATATCTTCATCTTTTTGATCTAGAATATAATCCAGTAACTAGCTTATTGGATAAGATTCCAGATCCAAGCTAATTTTTTATAAATGTTCAGTTACAATTAAAAAAGTAAACAAAAAATACTGCTAATGGCATCTTATTATATATGGCCTAAACCTGTTTAAAATAAATGGTATTTAAAGCAGTTAAACTAACTACGTTTTAATTTATTTGCTAAGATATTTTTTAGTTTCGCAATTTTTAGTTTTATTTAATAGTTAAAAATTAATATTTTAAATTTCAATATCTTATTGATTATTACTTAGCACATCAACAATATTAATTTACTTAATATTTTGAAATAGCAAAGTTGATTTTGGCTGATTAAATAAGTTTAAAAAAAGTATTACTCTCATTTTTTTCAAAAATTATCTTAAACTCTTTTTTTTCTTACTAAGTTTAACAGTTAATACATGCAAGTTTTATCAGAGCAATGCGATAAATAAATATTGATGGTATGATATCTGCCTTTGGTAAATATGTCATCTTTTAAATGTGCCAACAACAGCTAAAAAAATTATAATATTTATATATTCATACTTTGTCCATTATCAAGACAAAACTATCTTTAATCTTACTTTTTCTTGAGTCTTTATGCTGACTCTGTGATGAGGTTTGGAATAAATAAACAGAGCTTGTTTAAATAACAAAAACTTTTCTCTTCCTTTTTGTGTTTGGCTTATGAAAAATGTTGTCTTTTTTATGCTATGTTTGCTATTTAGGATGAAAACCTCAACTTAATATTTAATAGTGACAGACAGAAAAAATACCGATAGATGGTTATTAATAATAAATAATAATTTTCTTTCTAAAATTACGGTAAAATAACCGGCAACAGCCTGTTTATTCAATTAACCGTAAAGTTTACGGTAAAGAACATTTTTTTACCTTTTCGGTTTTGAAACCATTTACAACAAACATGATTTCAAAACCGTATAAAGATGGATTTAAATGGACATTGGAGCTTGCTTTTTGCTATGTAATGGACATTGGAGTTAGGTTGTCGTTGAGTTGTGTTTTATCAAATGATCCTTGGAATGGGATTTAATTAGTTAATCTGGTTAGAAGGAATAGAGGAAATAATGTGGTGTCAACGATGAGATTCGAGCCCCTGTCCTGTTGATAATGAGGTTAACAGATTAGGTCTCTCGACTGTAATATGTACCCAGTAGCAAGGAACTATTTTTCATTAATTGGGCCGAGTTGGTGTGATAAAAGTTTGGTTATTTAACCGTACTTGGTGAAAACAGTTAACAAACGGTTTTTCTTATAGTTAACAGTTTGAATACCATCTTATTTATGGTTTTTGTTTACTGTTTTGTTTGAAGATCATAAAATAACAATTATATAAATTGGTGTTTAACTATTTTTTTCGAGAAATTAAATTCGATTTTTCGAGAATTAAATTCGATTTTTATATTTTAAAGTATGATTTTAAATATATTTTTTCAACTGATCTTGTGTTATTGGTGTAATGGTTAAAATTAAGTTCATAGTATTGGAGCAAATTGTTACACAGATTGTAAGTTTAAAAAAATTTATGCATTATTATTTTACAATCTTATTATTGATTTGTCTTGAGAACAGAAAAGTAATCTTGTTGCATTAATGTTATTGTATTGCATTATGCATGTCATTCAGAAGAGTGATTAACTTTTTAGAAAAATATATATCTGATTTAATTTAAATATTCAGTTGAAATTTCGCTGCGAATCATATACATCGGAACTCAGAACGCATATAAACAAAAGAGTATGTTCTTTTTTTTTCTTTTCAGAAAATGTTTGTTATTGTGCTTACCAATGCAATTTAAAATATTTCTGACGCTAATATAGTATAATATTTAAAGTATATATCTCTCGAAACATTAAGATTTCATTTTACTGCATGGAAATAAAACGGTTTGATCAAAAGGTGTTCCAGTCTTTTGTTACTGCGTAATGTATTTTAAATATATTTTAAAATATATCCTGAAACTATCTATATTTACAATAAATGCTGCAAAAATTAAAGAAGTTCTGAAATTTCTTAACCTATACTCTAATTATTGTAATATCGTAATCAACATTTACTATTCCTATCAATTCATAACATAAATAGTTACGTTTTGTATTCAGCTAACTCAATTAAATTATTAAAATAATTTAAAAAATAAAGCATTTTCTGATTTAAAAAAGATAGAAAATATCATATATGAGAAGTTAAATAATAAGAATTGTATATTAATTATTATTTTTCAATGTGCATCATTTTAATTGTATTAATATGTATAGATTATTAAATATATATTAATGCATAAACTCCAAAAGATACATTCGAAATTCTTTACTTCATGATGTGATTTCTTTGTTAGAGAAAATTTTTTTTCCTTGAACATCAAAATCAATTTTTCAGTGTTAAAAAATACATTTACATTGAAAAAAATGCATGCATAAATTCTGAAAGATGCCTTTGAATTTATATCCTTTACAGTGTGATTTATGTGCTAAAGGATAAAACGTTTCTAAATCATAATCAATCTAATGATGTTAAAAAAAATACTGGAAATACACATAAACTCAATTGTAAAAAAGAGGATAAATACAAAGCTGGAAGCAAAATACCACAACGTTGAAAAAAAAAGAAATTCGCGAGTCCTTATGACCAGATGAAATAATTAGAACATCTGTCATTGAAGAATTAATGCGACACTGTCTAACAACTTGTTTTTGCGGAATTATTTTCCACAAGGAATTATTGTTTATTTATATCTATGCAATCTATTATTTCCATTTTCACTCTTGCATTTGCATAAGAAAATATAAGTAATTTATTGCAATAAAAACTTCTTCATTTTTAGGTAATTAGAAATTGCAAATAGATTTGATGAAGTGATAGATTTTACAGAAGTTTAAAGTAAGAACTTAAAATATAACTTATCGTTACTTTTTAATTTTATTTTCTTTATACTTTCAAGACCGTGGCCATATATATGTGATAGCGCGATTCTTCCTCCGGCACACAATATTAACTATGACACGAGCCTTTCTTACTCTAGCGGCCCCAGATCATTGATGTGTTCTCAATATGGTATTCTCTTGGTACTTACTACTCAATATGGTACTTACTATTACTGCCCGTATTAGTACGCATGCGTACTCTTTAGTACGCATAAATTCGGAGTTAGAGAGCCTGGAAAAACGCTTTTTTTCTCCATCTACCGGTCCTTTAGAGGAGAAAGATAATTATATAAAAAATTCATCTTCAGATTTTTAAATTATTATAATTTTGTTAAATACATAGTGTCTCGTGAACACCGCTCTTAAATGACAATTTTAGAAACCTTGTAAAGTCACAGAAATATACACATTTTAAAATCCAAAATATATATTCAAGTAAGAGAATATGAAAAGATTGTCAAAATTTGACGAATTATTATCAAGGGTAATACTAGGTGGAGTGGTATCAAAGTAGACACGAACGATTTTATTTGTCAGATAAAACAATCAAATGATTTGTCATTCTTTAAGGATATAGCAGAATTCCGATTTCAACCGATATTATTTTTCCAATATTACATCCTAAATGTGATTCATATTTTAGCAGAATATTACGTTTTTAATATTATATCTAAACGTATTTAATGTCCTAGCTGAATATTATAATTACAATTTTATCACTTAAAAATATCTTTTTAAGGTTGTTTTTTTTTATCTCTTTGTATACCTTTACAAAGCGATTATCAGCGTAATAAAATAATTGGATTTACTCAAATAATTCGGAGATTTTAATTGCAAAAAAATATTGAAAAATTATAATTATTGAATAATTGAAATAATAATAATTTAATAGAATAATGTTTTAATAGAATTATTGAATAACATTTTAATAGAATTATTGAATAATATTTTAATAGAATTATTGAATAATATTTTAATAGAATTATTGAATAATTGAAAAATTATAAGCAAAGTAAGAATTTCGATTTAAGTAGCTGGTCGTGCAGTTTTATGTCATTAAAAAAAATTATTACTTGAATCTAGCTGATTTTGTTTCTTGACCAAAATGTTAAGATAAACATATGGGATACTTATAAAAGTATCCCAAAATACGCAAAAATTGCTAAAAATTTAAAATTATCATCCTTTGTTTAGTAATTAAAATAACTAAAAAATTTAATCCAGTTTTAATAACAATTTTGTTTAAAGTATTTCAACGCGTTTCGTAATTCCCCCCCCCCTCCAAGTTACGTATTTCGAAGTAAAAATTTCCTTTTCTGCCATTATTTAAAGCTATAGTCTCAGAAGGATATATCCCCTCCGCAGAGGATCCAAATTGTGATGGCATGTCTTCGGATCATCCTCCGGGGTGTTTCCCAGACCGTCGCCAATAGCCCATTGTGCAGCTCTAGTGCGACGTAAATTAACAACAACAACAACAGAAGGATACAACAACCCAAATATATTTTAGATTTTAGCAGAATATAATATTTTCCAACATCAGATACGTAGCAAATAATATTTATCCGAATATATTGTTTATAAAAATGTTTCATATTCAAGCATATCATGTTTTCAATATAATATATCAGTTTCACATTTTATTAGAATATTATAGTTTATAAAGTATGCACATATACATATCTGGAAATTGTTTAATATTTTTTCGAATATTATTTTTCCAATATTACGACGCAAATTTTTTTTTTATTTCATCAAAATAATATATTTTATATCATAACAAAATTTATCAGGATCTTCAAAAATCTTCTGATGTTTCTGGGAAATTAAAAAAGAATGTTTTTGAAACATAAACGAGAAATAAATAATCAGATTTTAAACTAAAAAGTTATTAAAAACTACTTTATCTACATAATAGTAATAGTCAATAATAGAATTTTATCACATGAGGCCAATTTTTTATTAGACTTTGTTATGCTGCTTTTTTTTTTTATCAATTCTTATGTTAGCCTGATTTTTTATACCGATAACAACTCCTTATTTATAATTATGGTGTTAAAGTTGATCTAATCGATAAAGTTGATTTATTCGAAATGTGTGCGGTCATGAAAAACGTAGAACAAAACCCATATTCCTAATGAGTAATAATTTTACATAATTTAATTACGCAGAATGATTCAGAAAACGATAAAAAATAGTTGAATAATTGAAAATCACATTTAAGCTAACATAATAGGATGCCGACAAATAAAATCAGTCAGTCATTCAACATGACGGATGACAAAACAACCACGCGGTTACAGATAAAAATCATAACTTTCACAATTAGATACCAAAGATAGTAGACGCGGATTTTTAAAAGATATCAGCAGAAATAATCAGTTACGTCAAGAATAAAAAGGCCAAATGATAATCATGAAAATTTTTAAGCAGGCGACCCTGTTATTGTTTTGCTTTACTCTTTTTATAATACGGCGAAGCAGCGCAGAAGCATAATTAATTTTAAATCAAACTTATTCGAGGTACAGTAACTACTTTGTTAAAATTTATTAATTTTAATATTACAGGTTGATAAAAAAAAACTGGCGCACACATACCACGATAATTTTATTGCTTACCAAAACTCAACATTAAAATAAACATGAAAACATTGCTATCTGTAAGATATTTACTAATTTACAAAGTAATCACATTTGCCTTGATGTAGAGATGTCATCATTTCACAAAATTTTTTGCCATGCGTCACAACTCACGTCATTGCATTCTGTGCTTTCCTTTTACAAAAAATATCTGGCATGCGTATACCATGATAAAAATAACTGTCACGTATATACCACGATAATTTTAAATCTTCTCTGCATTTCATTTTATTTTATAACAGTCGTTGACGGCTGATCCAATTGTGGGTTTAAGATTACAAATGTACAACTCCGTAGCCTTGTAAATCTGAACCCAATTCAGAAGACAAGTGAACTCCTGGATCAAGTATTGGGAGAACTTTTGCCTTCGTGGAGAACTTTTTGATGGAACTAACCCACATTTGCATTACATGGAGGGAAAACCACGAAAATCACCCACGGTTATCCTGACGGCAAAGGGACCCATGATCTATCTACCACTGAGGATATTTCTACGCCAGCACTGTGGATGGTGCGAGCTGGTGTGGTCTTCGTATTGACCAGCCATCCCTGGGATTCGAACCTAATTCACCTAATTGAAATGCGAAATCACTATCCCCTGAGCCACCACGGCTTTAAAAAAGAAACTCAACCAAAGAAAACTCAACGTCTGACGGAAACTCAACATTAAAATAAACATGAAAACATTATTACCTGTAAGATATTTATAAATTTACAAAATAGAAATTTAAGGGGCTCAGGGGATAAAGCGTTCGCCTCCCATTGAGGTGACTCGGGTTCGTGGGAGGCTAACCGTCGGATGTTTTCGTGTTTTTCCTTTCCGTGTTACGAAAATGCTTGCTAGTTCCATCAGAAAATCATGAAGACAAATTTCTCCCAATATCTGATGCAGCAGTTCCCTCGTCTTCTGAATTGGGTTTAAAATTACAAGACTACGGAGTAAAATTACAAGACTACGTAAACTCAAAAATTGGGTCGGCTGTTTCGTGATTGTCATAAAATATTAAAAAAAATTACACATTACAAAATTATAAATTAGTAAAAATTATCCACTATCTACTTTACCGCTATTACTTACTCAATGAATCAACTAATGTAGGAAATTTATAAAATTATTCTTGTTTAAAATTCTAATTTTAAAAAAAATAATTCAATTACATTTAACTTTTCTTACTTTTTTTAGTATATTTTTACTTTAATCACGTCGTTTATTTTTGGGACTATAAATTTAATCTTTAAATTTGTAAAAAAATGGGTGATTTTCAAATTTGAAGTAAGGTTCGAATTGAAGTTATTTTGAAAACTTTACTTCTCAATTAGCCTTTAAGAATAAATGTTTTCTTTCTAAATTAGAAAAGTAAGATGTTTTCCATGCTCCTGGCTTAAGATAGAAACGCTATTCTTTTATTGAGTTAAATATATTTTATTCCCAAAATGCTATTACGAGTCAACAATCAAACTATATTTATTATTATTTAAATAGCATTTTACCGGTTTAAACTTTCTAATGGCGTTTTATTTCTTACTTAAAGTAGTAAAGTAAAATATTTCAAATACTTCGTTTTAGCTATGACAAAAGAATTCTAAAAAGTCATTTTCGAAAATGAATAATATATGAATCTTGAAAGTAATTTTCGTTTGTTTTCAAAGCTCTTAAAATGTTTTTTTTTCTTGAAAAAAGGGAAGCTGCAGTGTTGTTACGCTTTTAATGTTTTTTGGTCATAAATTTAAATTTCTCAAACAGGATGAGCCTTCGAAACATTTAATTTGAAATAAAATGAGTTTTCAGAAAGTGGAAATTTTTTAAGTGTGTAAAATGATGCTTTATTGGATTCACCTTTTCAGATCTTTAACAAGAAAATGTATTTATCTAGTTCCATTATTAAAATCGAGGTTAAATTTTAATAATAATTTCATTTTCCAAACAATTAAATATTGTGAAACCGTTAGTAAATAAATTTGGATAACACTAACAAATTTAGTAAAGTAATTAATTTAGTAATTAAATTGTGAGTTTTGAATTATTACTTTGAAATTTGGAAATTATTACGCTTGATTTTAGAGTTTAAATGCTTCTATCATGTTCACCACGTTTGCGTGTGCTAATCTGGGCAGAAAGCATTTCCAAGCGGTTAGAAAGGTCTGTGAGAAATTTTTGACATTAATTACGGAATCAGTATTTGTATAATATTAATCAATATTATATGACGATACCGTAGGATTTATATGAATGCCGTTTTGAAATACGCCTTGCCTCGATTTGTTTCTTTCGGCTACCTTCGTTTCTTCCGGCTACCACTCTTTTTCTTATTTTATTTTTCTATAAAATAAGAAAATAATAAGAAATTTCTATAAAATGGGAATTTCTATAAAATAAGAAAATAATAAGAAATTTCTATAAAATAGGAATTTCTATAAAATTTCTATAAAATAAGAAAATAATAAGAAATTTCTGTAAAATAAGAAATTTTTAATATTTTCGATAGAAACTTTGCATTTTCTTTTTTTTCTTCTCAAATCTGCTTTATCTTCACGTCTGTTGTTGGTTTTGAGAATGGGGACCTTATTTTCGAGTGTTCCAAACATGTTGTCTTTTTTAGCTTTAACTGGCAATTAGTTAGAGGACGCGCAGACATGAAATTCGAAATTTAAAATATCACAGATGGAACAATTTAAAATCTCTTTAACTAGGAACAACTAACTTTAACTTGGTAAAAATAAATTTCTGGGCTGTGATAATGGTTGATTAACGAATGGTTGATTTACAATTGTTGAGAGAGTTACTGTAAATTGTACTATATAAAAATAAATTTATTGATATATATGTAATGGTGTGTAAATGTGATGATATATCTAATATATCATCAAATATACACATCATTACATATAGGTTGCATGTAATGATATGATGTGTGTAATATTGTCAATGCAAATTTCTGTGTTATTGAACACTAGAATTGGTGGAAATTATTCATATCGAAAAAAGTGTAATAGTCATTCATGATGCATATGTTACGAAATATTAATTCAATGAAAATATTAATTTGTGATAATTGTTATAAATTTTAAAAATATATAAATTTGTGTTTCGTTACACCTTTTTTGCGTAAAGTATTAAACACCAATTTTGATGTAGCTATATGCTAAAATTTTTGGCAACGACGTTGTACTTACTAATTAATTAAGCTAATCAATGAGCAGAACTATACTTAATGTTTTTTTACAAAATTTGCATATTCAAACAAGTGAAGATAGTAATTTGGCCAAAGTTCGCTCGGAACAAATTTCAGTTAACTGTTTCATCAAAAATGAAGAAAATTTCGTGAGTTTTGAATATCCATTTTTGCAGTGCACAGAAATATTATTTACAAATTATTATCTTCTTACAAATCTAAATATTAAAGATTTGCGGGATGCATCTGAATGTATTCAAAAAGTAATAAGCATTCACGTTTTATTACGCGTTAGCAACTTTTAACCTATCATAAACTATATTACGCGTTATACTCTATTTTATACTTTTTACATCTTAAACTTTATTTACGATGCACTAGATGTGCACAATGGGTTGTTGGTGATTGTCTGGGAAGCATCCCCGAGGAAGATCCGAAGACATGCCATCGCAATTTTGATTATCTTAAGAAGGGATGGCTTATATGCTTTGGTAGCCTGAAGACTTGCGTGGGAAGTCGAGCACTTTACGGTTGAACAGTTTAACGAGGACCGATACCAAACACCCTTGGTCCCAACGCAGTCAGATCAAAGTGGTCAGCCACCCGCTTATTGAATATTAGTGATGCTTGATTTCTACTGGGAACCGTGTCTTTACGATCAATCTACTGCGGGATCTATTAAGTACTAAGATTACTTTAATTTTAAATATTGAACTTGGTATTTAACAGGGTGCGTAGCGCTTTTAAAAAGAGCTTAGAGGTGCTTATTTTCTATTTTCGTTTTTTAAAAGGTACTTTTTTCATTGGGTGTTTTCAGAAAGTGCTTAATTTTCCCTTTTTCAAAATGAGATTTTTCCTTTGCCATGTTGATTTTAGTTGCGAACTATGCAAAGACGCAGTTCACATTTTTCCATTCAACGTTTTCACAATTCATTCAACCCTAATCTATTTCAGCGCATTGTCAGTTCGTAGCGTATGAAAACGCCTTTCGTTTCACATGATTCAAAACTTCATGATTTTTATCAATTGTCAAAAACAATGCCAAAAGATTTTAATTTTTCACATGATGGTCTAAACGAGATAAAACCGTCAATTGTCAAAAACTTTCCAACTCTGCCCAATTATGATACTTTTTTAAAATGCTTAAAAATATCTTTTGAGTGCTTGAAAAGTGCTTAAAAAGAGCTTATTTTTTGTTGAATAATTTGGTTACGCACCCTGTTTAGATTTTAGATTAAATCATATTTTATATTTTAATAAATATTCTATTTTTAAATGTTGCAGAAGAAATACTTATCTTTTCTAATGTTCATTTTCCAGTTTTCGGATATATTCTTAATAAATACGCATTTTATAATAACTCTGCGAGTTAGTTTGTATTTGAAAGAGAGAGAGGAAATGCTAAACAAAAGGTAAAATGAAAGAAAGGATAGAAACATTAAATGGGTATTGCATAAATGAGTTTTTTGACAGCTGTTTCGCACAATGGACAGTGATATTACAAAAACAAACGGCCAAGGTCAAATTTTAAAGGTTAAAAACCCAGGCATTGGTTTTGATTAGGTTAATTAACCTTAACTTGAATACAATTGATAGATGAGTGACATGTTTAGCTCAAAATTAGACTTGAATCTTTGAATTTTTGTAATACACAAACATTTCATAAAAAAAATGTATATACATATGTTTTTAACATAAAAAATTGAAATAATTTTATTTAATTAATTTTAAAATCCATTTCTTAAATTGAAAATTGGCTTTACTGATAAAATATATACGCAGTTATTATTAAAAAAAGTACTTTTGTTTTTACAAAAATTTTCACTGAAAGTAAAGGTCAAGGAAATAACTGTGGTTTAATTTAATTAGATTAAACCATGTTTCCAATTGAGTGATTATTTTAAAAATTATTACTAAAGAGCGTTTAAATTAAAAATTACTACCGTGGAGCAATAAATTAAAATTTATTTCTAACAAGTGATTAAATTAAAATTATTATCAAATAACTATTAAATCAGAAATCAGTACCTAAAGACGATTAAACAAAAAAAATTTACAAAAGAGCGATTAAATTATTTTTTTTAAAATCAAGGAGCGATAAATTAAAATTTATTGCCAAGGGCGATAAAATTGAAAACTATTACCAAAAAGTAATTACATTAGAAATTTTAACTTGGGGACGATAAAGCAAAAAGTTGTTACTAAATAGTGATTAAATTAAAAATTATTTCCAAAGATCAACAAATTAAAATTTATTAGCAATGAGCAATCAAATTAAAAATATTTATTAAGGAGCGGTAGATTAAAATTTAACAGCAAAAGCGATAAAATTAGAAATTTTTTACCTTGTGGCAATTGAGTAGTTTTTTTTAAGATAATTAAGTTATAAATTTCTAAGATTAATTAAAAAAAAACATTATCTGAAGTCCATTAAACTAAAAATTATTGTTAAAGAGCGGTAAATCAAAATTTAACATCGAAAACCAATTATATTATTAATTTTTACTCAAGAGCAGTTAAATTAAAATTTTTACTTAAGAGTGATTAAGTTAAAATTTTTTACCTAGATTGATTAAATAAGAAACATTATTACCTGAGGACGATTAAGCTAATAATTATCTTTAAAAACCGATTAAATGAAATCAAATTTGCAAAAAATGATTAAATTACAATTTTAGTAACATATTTACAAGTTACTAGTTTAGTTACTAGAAATCTTTAATGACAGGCTTGTTCGTCTATCATCGAAATAAAATTTTAAAGAAAATGTATTCTTAAAACTTGATTTCTCAGGAACAATTTGACTTACTTCACTCAAATTTCGTATTTTACCATGTAAAACTACATTCTTTAAAAAAAATACATGGAAATGTAAACCTTAACTTTCCAACCCAAAGCTTTTTCGACTAATAATAAATAAAATAATGAATATTTACTAAAACTTAATTTTTGCTTATTATTACCTTTGGATAAATGAATTTCATAATTGTCTGCAAAGTTTTCTCCATTCGCTCGAAAACTTTTCAAGATATGGAGAAATACGCAAAACGAAAAATTAACATTTAGGGATCCAAACTTAGGACCGCTCTCCTTATCAAACTATGGGGACCACATTTTCCAGATTGGGGCAACTCCCGATATTTTGGGGGGTAGAAATCCGATTCCGTCGGCAAAAAATTATACTATTTAGAAAGACGCTTTTGTGTCTGATTTAACTAAAAATATCGTCTGTAGTAATTAATTAGTTTGTTTTAGATCACCACTCAAATCGTTAAAATTGAATCCTAGAACGTAAAGATCATATCATTAAATCAAAAGTTATAGAGGGTGGTCCGTTTCTTTGCGCATTGTACGTGTTGATGGCACCCATATCAGTTCGGATAACTGAGCGTTTCACTCTCATATACCAATCATCATAACCTTACAATTAATAATAAACTTATGTACAAAACTTCTTAAGTATAATTTAGAGTGTAAAGGAAATGCCCTGTACTATGAGTGTATGCCCTGCTTATGTAACAAATAGAAGCCCATGAAACTTATGATTGGAAACGAACCAAACGATTATGTACTATACCCTGATATTATACAATACTACATAAAGTACAGAACCAAACCTAGCACATAATCAAACTAGGTTATTTTCTAGGATGTTAAGTACTTCTACCTTGATGCGATAATTTTTTAACAACTCAAAACAAAAATAGCGAAACTTCCATGAGTAGCTAGTAAGCATTTTTGGATACACTAGCGATAAAGAATACGTTAATTATTCCATTGTATAAAATCTACTTATATTTTTTTTTCAACAAAAAACTAATTTTTCATACACATTATTAATTTAGTTTGCGTTAATTATATACGCACTTCGATCCAACGTTATGTGTTTAACTAGTTTTACGTTAATTGATCACAGGATGGTCACTTTGGAATTTCTTTTAAAGAATAATCTGTGCATTTTTGAAACAGAACCATTTTAAGCATGTAAATTTCAACCTATGCCATATAAATTTGAATTGCCTTATAAATTTGAACTGAGCATAGACAAAATATTTTGAAAGTTATTAAACTTTTCTAAAATTCGGTAAAATTTTTCCACCTAGATAAAAATTATCAAACTCACTGCCTTATTATCAGTTTTTAGAATTTTTTATATAATGCAGCATTGGTGTAAGTTTTTAAAAATTAAGAAATTTGACCGCTTTTCATTTTCATAAAAATTTGTCTTTTCTCCATGTTGAAGTTTTGCTCCATTTTCAGAATAAGCCTAGACATCGCTGACTTTAGATAGGCTAAACTTGATTAAACAGTCATGAATAACTGCACAAAATAGCAGATTATTCGCAAAAAGCCATAAAAAACACATGACGACGGAGCTTTCGTAAAACAACCTTAATCACTCTGGTTGAAAAGCTACCGTAAGAAAGCTCACAGAACCTTAGAATGACTATTTTTTTTCCTACCTCTACATTGAATCCTAAAAAAAGCAAGATTTTTTTGTCACAAATGTCTCATTTTTCGATCGAAGCAATTTTCTACACTCATTCATAAAATAAACAAAATCAGTCACGCAGAAAAATATCTCTTTGGCAAGGCTATTAAAGAGATTAAGTCATTGATAAATTAAAATAACTCGAATCCATCTGAACCTTCAACCGTTTCTACGTACCAGCAGCAGATGGTGATGGAGCTCATAACGTTTAAAAAATGCCAGTAACGGGACAATCGTGAGCAAGAACAGATACTCTTCTGAGAACACCGATATTTCAATCGAAAAACGGATTTCAGTAACGGTTAATGAGTCCTTAAACGTGACAAATGCGACACAACATTATGTTTTGTGTTTTTACCTGTTGCTAACAATGTAGTAACTTTAGTGAATGGAGCATTATTGGTGAAGCAGTTGAAGACGGAGAGCGTGACGGCAAGTCCTTGACAAGGTCTTTGTTCCACATTCTTCGTCACGGACTTGTTGACCAGAAAATATTTGGCCGTTCTTACATCAGAGATTCGGCGGACCACGAAAAGAAAGCTATTTGTTGATCGTCTATTTCTTCCGATTACACTCATTCATATCAGACTGATAACTTCTTTGGGTCACCGTTTGCTTGTCATATGTGTCACATAAGTTTAATCAGCGGGTCGCATAAGGCAAATTGTGGGAATCGAATGACTTGTTAATGCAATGAGAAAAATACGATCAGAACTACCAGAATATGGTAAAAGTTAACGTATTCCTGGCTCTCTTTATATTATGAGATAAAATTTTGTAAATAAGCGGCAAAAAATTAGTGATTTATAACGATTCCTTAGAGCAAGGCATAAAAACCACTTATTTGGTTAAATTTACTTTTCAGTTTTGTGATTTTTGCTAAATGTATGAACTATAATTTTGAAAACCGAATCTCCAGTAAACCGTTACCATGTAAAGTGAAAAATTACCAATTGAATGTTTTAAATACGGTATATTTTGTTTTTTAAGAGTATGTTTTCTTTAATCAGAAAGGTCTTTACCTTACAGAACGGTAATTTTTCCAAAATGTCTTTCTAAGTACGTAAAACCGTTCACTCTCGGGAAATTTTCGAAAACAAAATGTGGCAATTGACTTTCGTAAAATAAACATAAATTTAAATTATAATACTAAGCATAAATTTAATATAGATAAATTATGTGTTCTATAATATGTGATCATATGTAAAAAATGGTGAATTAGTATTCTTCTTCAATTTATTTATTTTTCAGTAACCATACTAAGCTGGTCGAACAAAAAAATTAATCACTCCTTGAGAAAGGATGAAAAGCCGAGTTATAATGCCGTCTAATTCTACCTCTACACTTCAAATCCGCCTTAATTTGGTTGGAATCAGGGGAATTTGCAGATTAAGGATCTGTAGATTCGAGATGTATATGTATGAGTGTTAAGTCAGTCGCACGTTCTACATGCTGTAAGAAATTTGCGGTTGCCACCTTTAAAAATATATATCGATCTCATATTCACCATAACAAAAAGTAAACACCTGGTTATGCAAAATGTTGTTGGTGACTACGAGAATTGTATCATGCAAAATGTTGTTGGTGACTACAAGAATTGCATCATACAAAATGTTGTTGGTGACTACAAGAATTGCATCACGCAAAATGTTGTTGGCGACTACAAGAATTTCATCATACAAAATGTTGTTGGTGACTACAAGAATTGAATCATACAAAACGTGTCTGTTGGTGACTACTACCATGAGCATGCAGATTCGTGCTAGAGGTCACCTAATTGAGAGAATCGATTACATAATGATAAAAAAAAAGCATTTAAAAAGTTGAGTTACATGGTATAAAATTTTGCTTTTCGAAATCTCTCTAAGGTTAACAAATTTTTCGACCGGTGAGATTAACTATTAGACAACTTCTGGAACAAATAGATCAATTGAGTGACAATGCCTTAACGTTTTTTTAATACGTAATTACAAATAAACTGTTTTTGTAAAAATGTTGTACCAGAATATTGCTTGAATTTGTTGCAACGACAATACATTTCCCGATTGAACTATGGATGATAAAACTACTAGAATATGGTAAAATGCAACGTATTTCTGGCTCTATGGGAGCATCATAAAACTCAACAATCAAATAACTACATTTTATCTAAATTTGTAAAAATGGGTTGAATTTAAGAAAAATTCATATTTAAAAGAGAATAATCAGACTGGCATTTTGAAAGTCAGTTTTAGACTGAAATTTGGAATAAAATTATTAGCGTGCTTTTCTTACAAATTAAACTTTAGAAAGTGTCTTTTATCAGTGAAATACTTTCAAGTTTCTTATCATTTGTTTAAGAAAACAAAGTATGCTTGAAGCTCTGTATATCTTTTAAGTAGTTTAGAAAAGTCAAGAGGTCATAATCAAGCTCAAATCATATTGTCAATCAACAAGAAGAATTGGGCATTTTTTTGTTGTTGTTCCAAGTGGTTCAATTTGATAATACTATTGACATAGTGAGCTTCCTCTGTTCAAATAACTTTTTCTGCGACCAAAAAATGTTTTTCTGGTCGTTTTCAACTTTTTTTCAATCTCGTAATAAAAAATTATTTATGGTACTTTCCAAATTTTTATACTAATTTGAATTTTTCTTTTAAATTTGGTATTTGCAATAACATTTGCGAGGAAAATAACCTTCAGAAACCATGAATTATTTTTTAAAAGATTCATGCTTAATAAAAAATGGAACACCTTAATATCTTTTGATCTATTATTCGGATTTTTGCGTACTCAGTAAAAAATTCCGAATCAAATTATGGAATAAATATCAGTACACGGGGTGCTGGTACTTTTTATCATAAAATTCGATTGGATTTATTCGTCCAGAATTAAGAATGAAAATGAATGCGAAATCTTAATGAATTTATGTACTTCTTTAGAAGTGCATTTTCTTTTATGAGTTTAATCCCGATATTAATTCAATTCTATAGGAAAAAAAAGAGTTTTAAATGAAGTGATCGTTATGCCTCTGTTTTGCTCATTTTTATCATTTTCAAGAACTTCAAAGTAAATATAAATTAACTTTTAGTTTAAAAAAACTTATTGTGAACGGAATCGTAAAAAAAAATAAATAAATAAATAAACAAAAATCAGATGTTTCAAAATAAAACTTTTATAATACGTGTTGATATATTCTGACAAAGCTGTACTAACATAGAAGACTATAAGTTTACACGGAGAAAATATTCTGGTAATATTATTGTATTGCACGGTAGTGAATTTCTAATAAAATAACCATAAATCATAATTCTGGTTAATGTAACCAAAATATACGATATTTAAACCATTCATTTGGTAATTTTCCGTTCATATGCTAATGGTTTACCCGAAATTCTGGCTTTCAAAATTATACTTCTGATTACCGATCATTTAGTAAAAAATACAAACTGAAATGTAAATTTAATCGAATAAACGATTTTCATGCCATGTTCTAAGGCATCATGATTAATTAACGAAATTTTTACTACATTTACATAATTTTCTCACATATTATATTAAAATCATATTTCATTGTTAATTTTACGAAAATCATTACCAAAGCACTTCGGTAAAACTTACCGAGCTTTTTAGTCTTCCCATAGAGCCAAGAGCACGGTAAATTGCACCATATTCTGGTAGTTTTCACCATACATTTTCCCCGTGTAAATTAATCATCATAAATGTTATTATATCTGTTCTTTGTTTGGGGATAAGACACTGTAAAAATTTTGACACAAAATGTTGAACGAGAAAGCTTGAACATTTATCTTACTTGTTGTTGATTATTTTGTTTTCTATATTGAAATTGCAAAATGTTTTTGATCTTAAATTTCTTTTTTCGAGGGAAATTTCAATTTTAGCGACGCAAACAGATTCCTTAATAATATGTGTTTGACAGAACAGAAACCTTAGATAAGCAACTGAAATTTAACGGCTTCTGAAAAGGTTAACGTAACTTTCGTATTGTATAAAAGTTTCAAAAACAAACATTTCTGTCTCTATTCGGTGGTTGGAAAATAATGATTAACAATAATAAGGAATTTAAAATTCTCGACAGTAAATAACACATAAATTTTTCCCTCTTTAATGACCAACATCATTATTTTTATCTAAAATCTGGGTTTGAATTTCGATTTTAAATATTGTCTTTAAATCTTTTGACACATTTAGAAGAAGAACTTAGCGAAGGAATTTTGAGCATTAAATGTATGAAATTTGAATTTTTTATTAGTGTTATTAATTTGAACGTACTCTTATCTTAAGTTTAGAATTTTATTAACTAATAACTTTTTTTTAAAATTTTTATAATCACAATAACTAAAATTCAATAAACTCCTTTCAGTGAGTAATGAAAATAACAATTTATTGTTATTTATTTTAAATAACGTATCTGAAAATTTTCGATGAACAATGAACTTAAAACACGAAAACATTAAATTAAGACATTCAATAATTAACAATGAAAAGTAAAAAAGCACATAATACTCAACAACACAAAAAGTATAAATTAATTACTGTAAAACTGACGCGAAATTTAAGCAGAGAAAGACATGGCGCACATCTTTAGACATTTTGTGTATGTGGTACAAGAAATCTTAGCTCTACAGCTATAAGTTTTTTGCTGAACTAAATCACACAAAGCAGAAAAAGAAAAAAACATCTTTAATATTGGCATAAAATAACTGCAATCAAAATTACCAGAAAATGATAAATTTTACCGTGATTTGAGAGAAAAAAAAATCCGATAATATTTACCGAGTCTCCTTGGTAATTATTTTGATGAAAGTAACAATAAAATATGGTTTTATAATATATGATAAAATTTGGTAAATGTTGTTAGACTTGGTTTATTTATCATGATACCTTTGAACGTGACATAAAATCTATTTATTGGGCTAAATTCACTTTTCAGTTTCGTGTTTTTTATTAAATGTGTGGTAAATACGAACTGAAACTTTCAAAACCATAATTTCTGCAAAACCATATGAACAAAAGAATTACCAATTGAATGGTTTAAATACCACATATTTCTGTTTTTAATATCAGAATTGTGTATTACTTTACTAGAAATTTCATTATCATGCAATACGGTAATTTCACGGGAAATTTATTCTCCGTTTAATGTCTGCTTTCATAATATTATTAAATCTGAGTGTTTATTAAACTTTTTCTTTCAAAAAAAAATGCACCAAATTTAATTTTTATTATCTATGAAAGGAAAGATATAGTAGCATCGATATAAGTGACAAAACTTTTTTTGAAACAGCATTGGTGGTGGTAGTAGTAACTTTTTTGTTTAATGTAACGAAAAACACACAAAAACGAATGAATCGTATTTTAAGTCATAAATAAACAATTTCGTTTTGCAAACTCAATACTTTTCTTTATATTGTTTAAAAATACTTCAATATTACTCAACGAATTATTTTGATCAAATCAAATTTTTAACTTCTTTAAATCAGACATTTAAACATAACCACAGAAACTGGATCAAAAGACAAGTAAAACCACCGGTGTGCGAAAATGGATTGTATATAGAAAAGAATAAAAAAATAAACGAAAACATAATAAACCTGTTGTTAGTAAAAGCATATCGCAACACGCATTTACCATGAAACTAATCACTCGCAATTACTAAAGCATTGTCTTATACTCCTTGTTGCTTTATCTTACATTCTCTATTCGCGTCAATAAGTAATTACTGTTTCATAAAAAAAGCGCGTTAATGAATAACTTTTTTTTTAAATGTCTGTTTTGAAATGTTTTGTTTTTTGAAGAGGCTGAAACGGTGTTTTGGAAGTAGTTAAACAAAACAATTGAAGCAATGTTTTGGAAAAAGAAATGTTGATATTTTATGAAGTTTAAAGAAATTCCTTTTGTTCTTTATGACGGAATTCTGCAAGCATGAAGTGTCACGCTTAAATTTTATTGTCAAGCGCTTTAAAGTGCCAATTATGTAAAAATATGGTAGATCATTAGCCTTGTGAATTTTATATGTGATTGTTAATTTTCACAGCAAATCAAAAGATGTTAAATGTTTATTTTAAACTCTTTGGATAAAAAAAAAACTTTATGATATTAAAATGTTATGTGCAGTGAGGAAAGGAAATTAACGCACCATCCTAAATTTCTTTTGGTGTAATGATCGGATCTTTATGTTTTATGATTCAATCTCAACTATAATTTAAACTTTAAAACAGATATAAGAACGCACTTTCTCTGAATCTGAAGATCTTGGGGCAGTAAAGTTTTCTAAGAGGCTACATTTTTACTTCAAAATGTTTCATCAACATTATTTTATAATAATTACTTTACAAGTCACAAGAATTTCTAATTATGCTGAAAATTCTTATTGGCGACATGTATAACGTAGTTTTTTTCCCCCTCAAAGAAAGGGTTCACTGATCAATTTGAAAATGTGGCTTAACCTTATAATTGCTCTAATGCCTCATATCTATTTTCTACATAATTTTGGATACTTAAACCCCTAATTACAGGAACAGGGATAGACGCGACATAGATTTTTCCCCGATAGTTTATTAAGGTGAACGGCCAAAAATTTAATCTCATAAATATATATTTTTTCATATTTTGATATATTTCTAGATCTGATGGGTGACAATAAAAAATTCTCTTTTCGGAAAACTCGTTTATGTAAAGATAATATCATTTCAAAATAATTTTGGAAGATAAAAATTTTTTTCTCAGAGAGTCTCAAATGACTGAAAAATTTTTGAAAAGTGAGGCATAAAATTTTTCTTATTTGCTTAAGCAGTGTAATTTTGAACATGAAATTCAAAAAGTTTCATGTTGAACGAAATCGGTTGATGCGCTTTTTGAGAAAAATTCATAATAAAGATTTTTTTTATTTATTTCAGCATGTCAGAAACTATTCAATA
This sequence comes from Parasteatoda tepidariorum, assembly GCF_043381705.1. Lineage (NCBI taxonomy): Eukaryota > Metazoa > Arthropoda > Arachnida > Araneae > Theridiidae > Parasteatoda > Parasteatoda tepidariorum. The sequence continues at coordinate 75,730,905 of NC_092204.1, forward strand.
ACTTTCGTCCAAATGAATAATTTGAGCCGCGATGGCTCAGGGGATAGAGCGTTGACCTTCTAATGCGGCGAACCGGATTCGAATCCCAGTCGATGCGAATTCCGCATCCGTCTTGCACCGACCACATTGCTGACGTGAAATATCCTCAGTGGTAGACGGATCATGGGTTAGAGTCCCCTTGCCGTCAGACTGACCGTGTATGGTTCTCGTGGTCTTCCTCTCCATGTGACGCAAATGCGGGTTAACTCCATCAAAAAGTCCTCCATGAAGGCAAATTTCTCCCAATACTCAATCCAGGAGTTCCCTCATCTTCTGGATTGGGTTCAAAATTACAAGGCTACGGAATTGAATATTAGCAATCGTAAAACCATAATAATATAAAATAAAATAAAATGCATAATTTAAAATTGAATACTTTAAGAAAGTGGAAAAGTTTTACTTAACAAGCTAAACATTTTTCATTTTGACCAATCTTAAATTTAAAAAAGTAATAAATTATTAAAGTTGTTTTTTTGGCATGGAACTATCATCGAGTAAATGGATTTTATTAAATGGGAGTACTTAATAATCATTTTATGACTTTTTTTTAAGTAACGTGCTTTGCAAACATCTGATAAAACACAGAAAGGCATTTCGACTAAATGTTAAGGAGATCAAAATTGAAAATCTGTAGAAGGAACTAAATGTTTATTTAGATAAAAGCATCTTTATGAACGATATATTTTTCGACTTTTTATTTTATAATATTCTGCGCTATTTCATCTTAGTTCCTCAAAACAATTTTTATTACTTAAACATTTACAACTCAATGATGCAACGTTTTTTTTCCCCTTCTCCCTTTTTTCTTAAATTTCGCGCGTTGTATTGAACTTAAAAGCAAAATAAAGCGAATCAGAGAATACACGTAAGAATGTTTTCAAATAAAAAAATTTTTTTTATAAATATTTATACAATATTATTAATATAAAAAGCATAGAATGCATTTAAATGCTTCATCAGGTAATGTAATGTTTAAAAACAAAAGGATGGGAGGGCTACGGTACTTTTTATAATTATCATAATAATGCTGTAATTATTATGAGAATAAGCATTTTCAAAATGATAACTTTTGATAGTTGTAGTTGCCATGTACTTTTCGGAATCCTTATGTTTATTTACTCACAAATTTTTCATTTCATTAAAAATTTGCTTTACTGATTTTCTTTTATTCTCCCTTATTCATTTATTTCTTCATTAGTTCGCTATAGCAAAAATGTTAGTAATGGTTGCAGTAGCTGCATAAAAACTATAATAACATGACATCTTTTGAAATTTAAAAAAATTAAAGTATTAAAATAAACGTCCCAAAAAGCTTAACAAACAACGTAGGAGAAAAAAATGCTGGTATAACAAAAAAATAGTTTCTAATGAAACGTCGATTCAAAATAGTAAAATACGTTTTTTATTCTAAAGTAATATAAAACTACCAGATCGCGTATGGAACAGAAAGACAAAGAATTATTTTAAACAGTTGTTTTACATAATTTTATTTCAAGTCGTACAATGAAACAAAATTTTAAAAATTGTATCCGTCTTTATTCAATAAGTTGTTTATTTGTAACATTTTCCCAGACATCACGTGACTTGATTCGAAGAATTACAGTAACAATAAAAGTTTTATTGCGGCGTATTTCATTTTTTTATTTTTATTATTTTTTTCTCTCTGAGCGCTTTTTAGATCTAGAAAAACACGCAAAGGTAGAAAACAAAGACGTCCTTTCGCTCACAAACCTATTTTAGACGTTTTTCAAAATGGAACATAATAGATCATAACGAAGCCACGGAAAAACTCCATTATTTTCCGAAAATTAAATGAATAGTTAGATTAAAATAAAGTGAAACAAGAGATTTTTTAAACATTAATTTCTGTAGTAATTTATTTTACATCAGAAAGCATTTAAACGTGGTATAATATGTCATCAAATTAATAAAAAAATATATCGAATCAATTTTTTTATTAACTTTCGCGTTTTTTTAACATTTAAAATACTAAATATATTCTAGACTTTCATTACTTCAGTAATTTGTTTTCTTGCTTTATTACTATTCATCTACTATGTTTCTTTTTATTTCCTAGATAACAGTTTCAAAGCTTCTATTTCAAAAGTGTAGCAATTACATATTTTAGTCTATTTCTAGCGCAGCGTGTAGTGGGGCACTTTTTAATGTTGTAAAAGCGTTCGAACTTTAATAAAATCATAGTTTACTGATTTAAATTGACGTTTATAAAGGAACGATTTATTTTAATACTATTTTTTGCCTACGTTTATTAATGGGGGAAACTAATTGCATCCTAATAAAATCTAAATGGGGATTTTGCATATAGTTCCAAGATTGTGCATAGTTTTCCAAAAACTCATATTTATTATTAAATATGTTCAATTTTAATCAATATATCTTTGATATCTGTCGATATCTTTGATAAGAAAAGGTATTTATGAATAATCTAACAATTTAATAGATTCGCAACAATAACTGTTTCGATCTTAAAAGTTATGAAATAATACGTTCTTTGATTACTTTGTAGAAAATTGTTATTTTCATACGTAATAAATAAAATATTGCATGCTATTGCTTCTTGTTTATCTAAAAATAAAAACAAAAAATACCTAAATGTATTCAATGTATTGAGAATAAAAATATGGCGAAAGCTACCATAATTGGTAAAATTTATCGTGTTTCTGGCTCTATGGTAATACCAAAAATCTCGGTAATTTGGTATTTTTATTTTGTTTCCTCAGAGAATGCATAAAAACCATTTTTTCGGTTAAGTTTACTTTTCAGTTTTGTATTTTTTTCTAAATGTGTGGTAATAAGAACTATAATGTTGAAAACGAGAATTTTCAGTGAACCTTTAACATATAAATGGAAAAATTACCAAATGAATGATAAAAAAAAACTTAATTATGGTTAACAAAATTAAAATATATGGCATTTAAACCATTGATTTGGTAATTTTTCCGTCCATATGGTAACGTTTATAATAACGTATATTATAACGTAGGGTATAAATATTGCAATGGTATAAATATAATATAGATTACGTGATCCGAATCTAAATTCTCTATTTCATCGTTATATTTGTCGTTTAACCCTCAATAACGACGTGGGAAGTATACTTCCCAGCTAACTTATTAAATTTTACATGTTGTTCGAAAGCTATGATTTGTGCCACCATCTGCTGGTAACTTCATAAAAACAGCAATGAAATCCCTTATTTACATAAATGTGGGTTACAGTTAAAGTTAGCGTAGGGTCAACATGTAGTGGAGTTATTTTCTCTTGAATGCATTGCGTTTGATCATTTCTATTCAGGTTTACTTGCAGTCATAAACACAGAATTAATAAATTCGATTACTTTTAAGCTCAGGAATTCAAGTTAATAGCCAATTCCTTATAGTAAGTAAATGTTTGAAAATGCCCCTCACATTTGAGAGAAAACAATCGACGTGTGTATGCAGCTAGGTACACGTTTAATACGTTGTGACACGTTTAAGTCCTTTTGTTGGTTGTGAAGGGAAGTTCTGAGTGAGAGGTACCAGCTCAGGTGCTGTCCACGTCATCTGATCAGAGTCAAAATGACGTGGCATTCCTACCATGGCTGTAAAAAGATAGAGCCCCAAACAGGGCTAGGTGCTTGGCAACGGTTCTACCACACGTAATTATACCCTCGCTAATTACTTATCTTATAACATGATATGTTAAGTAACGTATTTACGATGCAATTGTGTTCATGGTAAAAAGTTCTTTTTTGTAAAAAATTACTCATTTTATATTATGGCTTTTATTTGTGTTTTGGGTAATTAAGAACAAAATTAAATGTTAATTGTTACATCGTGAGGTCAATTTAACAGGCCAGATTTTAATCAAAACTGGTGCTAAATTCCTCTATTCCTAATTAAAATTACTCAACACTAAACGCAATCACAACAATCGAGTCCTTTATTATTAGATGAAAGTCAATAGACTTAATGCACGCAATGGAATAAATTAAAGCAAAAGAAAACATTTAATGGTGTCTCAACAATAAAACGATGCAATGTAACGCGGTTGAAGTTTCAAATTCCAATTACTTAAGCAATATCAACAATTTTTAACGGTCTGAGTTTCGTTACCGGTAGTTTTCGCAACAATTCATCGCTCGTGGAAGTTTCGTTGTTTAAGAATTGCAATTTTTCTAAAATTTGATTTAGATATACCAAAAAAATGGTAAAAAAAATAAACATACATATAGTGGGTGTGCTATTTATTGAATAGAGACGAACTTTATGTCACATTATTTTTACATTTTCATATTAATCATTGGTTGCAATGTCACGTTTTGTGATTCTAACCTCATTTGGAACGAGGAAGCTGGTTGTTCGCATTTTTTTATTTCTATATTTCCTTTTTTTTAATTCCAAGAAAAACAATTAAAACTCTTGCTTTCATCCTACGCATGTCGATGAGTTTGATTTGCGCAAGGATTGCAAGTTTAATGCCAGGGAAATAAAATAAAATTATTACACCAAATAATTTCCTTTTCTTTACAATTTCTAAAACTTAATGACTAAGAATTCGAACTAATTTTAAGACTAAAACAATATTTTTTGTACTCAAACAATATTCTTTACCAGAACAAATTTATGCAAATAAATAATATAATTAATTAATAAATTTGGAACTGCTTTTTTTTGTTGATTGGACGCAACATTTAGTATTTCACGTAATACACATCAACATGCGATGAGTTGTACTACATGGATTCACTCGTATACAAAATATTATACAGAATTATATTTATACAGAATTATTTTATTTTATTTCATAACAGTCGCTGATCAGTCAACCCAACTTTTTGGGCTTATGACTCCTAGTGTTCAGCTCCATAGCCTTGTTCTTGTTAACCCAACCCAGAAGACACGTGAATTCCTGGATCAAGTATTGGGAGAAATTTGCCTTCGTGGTGGACTTTTTGACGGAACTAACCCACATTTGCGTTACAAGTAAACGAAAAACCACTAAAACCTCCCTCAGTTAGCCTGACGGTAAGAGGACTCTAACCCATGACCCGTCTACCACTGAGGATATTTTTACGCCAGGACTGTGGTCGGTGCGAGCCGGGTGCAAAACTCATATCGACCAGCAAGAGCTGGGATTCAAACCCGGGTCACGTCATTGGAAGGTGAACGGAAGGCCTTAGCCACCACAGCTCATACAGAATTATTTCAATTATACAGAATAATTTAAGTTTAAGAATTCTGAATCTCTTTTCAAGACAGTCTAGACCAGAGATGGCTAACCTATGGAACGCGTACCACCCAGTGACACCACCAAAACGCCAACTAGTGGCAGGTCGTGCCAACTAATGGCACGTCACGTGTAGTTTGGTGGGACACAATGTTTGCAATTAATGATTTGGTGGCACACAATGTTTTCAATTAGCACAAATAAATAAATAAATAAAAGATTTTCCTGAAGCAAAAGTAATTAGTGTCCTTTCCACTTCGCAAGTTCATGTTGTAGAGGGGACTGGCTTTATTTTTGGGTAGTGCATGAGTATGATGAGTTGTCAAAGAAGAGCCAAAAAAAATTACTAATTATAAAAAAATTGCACGATGTGGTTAAACAAGTGTTTTCATCGTTAAATTCTACATAACCGATATAAGAAACCGAGTTGTTTCAGATCTAACTCAACCTAGCAACCAAACAGCTAATACAGTTACCTAATGTCACAATGCAATTCTATAGTTCAAATTGAATCAGTGTCGCACAGATTTTTGTTGTTGAAGAAATATAACATGTAGTACACTGGGTATGTGAAAATAAATCGTAATTTAACTGGCACACTGATCGAATAAAACGATCGTCACGAGTCTATTTTTGTACAAATTCATTTAAATATCATCACTTATGCAAGGTGGCACATAGATAGAGGAAATTTTGAGGCAACGTAATTTGCGCAAAAAAACTTTTTTTGTTGAGAAAAATGGATGTGCGATTTAAGTACAGACCCGACACAGAGCCCGACTTAGCCTGATTGGGGCCCGCGGCAAAAACTTCTTTGAGGGCCCCCTCTGCTTCACTATTTCAGTAATAAAGAACTGAACTTTATGGAGGTATTTAAATTTTTCACCTCATTATAGATAACAAGAAAATTGACTAAAATAGCTATAAAGTCCCTCTCCCTCTAATGGTCAGACAAAATATCGTTCCGCCCATTTTATTGATTTTCTGACAATGCTGTGTCCATCATGCAGAATGCAGTTTTCTGATAGTTAACTTATTCATCAAGCTGCGAAAAATCCATATCCTTGTTGACCTTAAGACGAAATTCAGCTATATTTACGCAATTACGATGGCTCAATTAAGCCAATCAGAAGCTTGTATTTTTGTAAACATATCGCATTTTGCGATATGTTTACAAATTTGCTTTTTGATTGGCCAAATTTGTCCATCGCAATTGCGAAAATTTAGCAGAATACCATCCTAGAATGCAAATGGATTTGCGAAATATGGATTGTGTTCATACGATAGATTAATGAAGAAGCTAACATAAAACTGACGGATTTTACACTGATATTTTGTCTGAAAAAAGTTAGTTAAAGAAGGAAACGTAAAATTAAACTTTCTATTCGATTGGGGCCCCCCTCTGATGGGGTGGGGGGCCTGGGCAACTGCTTTCCTGCTTTAGTCAGGTTCCGTTTATAAAGAAATGTTACATTCTGTTTATACTGCTGAACCCAACATTTCGAAATTTCCATTAGACTATTAGAATGAGAAGCCGGACAAAAAACTCATTTTCCGCCAGTTTGTGACATATTATGAAAACATAAATTGCATACAGAGGACATGTGATTTTGTCAGTAATTGATCATATTGCTTTTATAAGGGCAAGTTACAAAACTTCAAAATTTCCCAAAATAGAAATTAAAGGAAATTGATTTAAGGTTTTTATTTAAATAGATTTCTCACTATTTCCTAAATACTGCAATTATCTAAGAACTATTTTCTATCTTACTTATTATACCAAATAGACGAATGATGATGCCTTTACTGCTTTGTATTGGTCGTTGTGTAATACGATAAAACAACTGCTTAATCTAATAAAAGAGAAAGTTGGATGATTGAAAGGAAAAGACTTAAGACCTTACATTACCAGATTATTTGCCATCAACTAATTACTAAACAAGGGATAATATGCCTACTCATAGTTTTCCTTTCAATATATTCATTGTTTTAACTGATATTGTTGAATAGATTTACGATTTAAAAACTTTGTATTTAATGCCAGCAATTTTTTTTGTTGTATTTTTTAGATTTACCATCGTATACATATTAAAAATTAAACTGGAACATTCGACGTGTATGAAATAATTCGAAGAATAATTTTAAATGCAATTCCATCTATTTAGTCGTAATTTGCCACTTAACCAAAAAGTAGTTTCACTGTCAAAAATGATAACGCTATTGTCCTCTTAATTGATTTCGCCGATTCGAATTTTAACAATTTATTTATTATTTATAACTAAGCATTTTCAATAACACCCATTAGAAAATCTATGATTTCAAAATATGGTTAATATAAATTACCAAGATTGAAGCAATTTTATTTATTTGCCTCAATAACAATTCTTTTCCTAATATTTGGGGATTTAACCGCTAATTGTTTCAATTGCATATCTTCTAAACATTACAAATTTGTATAGATTGATTTCTCAATTTCATACCGTTGCAGGTAGCAATCTTAATCTGTTTTTAAATGTTCCAATATAAATTTGTAGAGTTCAAAAATAAAAATATATGAAACGATAATAAAGATTCAACAAAATATCAGAAGCGAGAGTATGACCTAATAAATAATAAATAGATTTACTAATAGATAAATTGATAATAAATCGAAACGTCATATTTTTTGACCTTCACAAATTAATCATTCGGTGAAATATCAGGCTCTATTTGGAGAATTATTCGCAATCTTCATTTGCTAATATCAGTTATTATCTAATCTTTTTGAATCAAGGAAATTGATTGATCACTAGTTTTTTTCAAGCACTTAGAACAATTGGAATTTTATTGTGCGGGGCCCTCCCTGGAACTCGATCTAGAAGAGAAAAAGCCTCTGCACGAATTAGTTTAGTAGTACGACGTAACAAACAGAAACAGTGCAGTGCGGAAAAAAATAAGAAAAATGTCACAACGTCAGAACTAACTAACTACGCAGTGTGAGGATAATAAAAAATATGCCACAACCTCCTGACTATAAACTTTGCAATGGGGGGAAAATGTCACAATGTCACAAATGTTACAATGTTCAGACTGCTAAATGATCGCATTTCTCGCTTGTGGCAACCCGTAGTAAAGCTTTCTCTTTTCTATGGGGTATTGCTGGTGGATATTGTTCTTCCACCAAACTCTCAGAAGCTTGGAGCTAAAGGGTTTGAATCCTGCCGTAACTCTAAGCGGTTCTTCTCTATCTGTTCTTCAACTTGACAAAATATAGCTGTTATTTATTATAAGTTGTTCATTTAATTGAGCAAACATGCCTACAATGTATGTGCAACAGCAAACAATGCACGATGGACATGGGTTTGTGGGATTGAACATAAACCAATAAAGAAAACTATAGATTCATGCTCTGAAGTCAATCCACATAACAAGTGCATTGTACTTAAACTAATACTATTTTATTCAATTGGCAAAGTCGAACTTATGCTGTACTAATTGTTCGAGATTCATCCTTAGTGAAGATTTAAGCACAATTTAGGCGCCTGCATGCTTTACAACACTGAGTTAGATTAGAAAAGAAGATTCTGGTAGTAACCATCTGGTCTCCGTACCACGATCCAAAACCGCCTTCTTTCAACTCTATAATTCCTGCAAAATATATATTTCAAAAGAAAGAAATCACTAAGAGCTGGATGAAGAAACGGTCCTTACGACAGCAAATCGAACAGTGCCATGCCAATCACACTCTCTTTATGTAGTTGGTTCTGTTTGTTTCAACCTCTCTCGCTTTAGGCAGTTGATGCTGTTTGTTCTTCTTTGACAGGTTTTTCGTAATAAACACCCAAGATTCTTATTCAAGAGGTACTATTTAAAGTACAATTGGTACTAGTATATTATACGCTTGAAGGGCCAAGCTTCTTCAGGGACAGAGGAGCAAAACTTCATCATTCTACAAAACTTCGACAATCTCTGTATAATTCTGAAAACTATGACTCAACCTAATAGATTCAAGTATCGAATTAAAGTAGAGAGAACAGTAAAACCAATTCCTGTTCTTTTGTCACTGAGTTCTATTTATAACTCAATTCCCGTTCTAATGTAATCTGCTCTATCTCTTCCTCAGTTTAGAAGTTTAGAAGCCACCCGAGCACACAAGTTTGCAGAATAATTAATGTATATCTGAATAAAGACTCAATAAATGAAAGAAAAAATATAGAGATATGTGCTCTAGTTGCAAAGAACTAATTCTCAAAGACACATGATAGAAATTACCGAAAAACGTAAGAAAGAGAAAATTAAAAGCAAAAGCAGGGTAATGTTACCGCAGATTATCTTTAGCTATTTCTACAAAATTTTGATTCAACCGTATCGATTTGGTACATCTATAATTTAAGGTACATGCTTTTAAATTGACAAAAATTAGTAAAACACTTTTTCTGCTTAGCTTCGATATTTGTGCTGACCCACAATTAGTGCTTTCCTCAATAGTTCAATAATGTACGAGTAAAGGATTCGATTGCCAACGCATTAAACCATCCATTGAATTCAATAGTTAAGAATTATGCTCTTACACTCATTTAAAAAGCTTTCAAATAAAATAGATACTGTTTTATTTCTTTTTAAAAATCGAACTGTAAAAGCGAACAAAGTGATTTTAAAAGTTTCGGTAACAACTAGTGCATATTTTCATGCGGTTGCTTGCTTTGACATACATGGCAAAGTCTGAAAATTACCATAAGGGAGAGTTATTGTCGGTTAAGATACATATTAAATTATATGTTGAGATACTAATAAAATTATATTTTGAAACTGCTTCGCCAGTTTATAACACTATTTAGTTTCGCTAAACTTGAATAAGTTAAGTTTCATCTCAAGTTCATCTTCTCTAGTCACAGAGGATAAAAGCGATAACCATAGATCCTCTTCTTAATTATAAACTCAACTCTTAACTCAATACGTTAATTTGGAATAGCTTACTCTGGCTTTCGAGTCATTGATATGGAACCCTCCATACGAAGGTACTTAGTGATGTCTAATTCCTTTACTTTCTTTAACTCTTTGATTTCTGCACCAAACATGCTGTTGATTTGATTACGTTAAGAACTTAATAATATTTGTGCGTGTCCCAGTAAAACTGCTTCCGACTATTTATTCCAATTAACTCAATACTTAACCAATTTCATAGAACATTTTACAGAACTCCTGCACTTTCTCATTAATTTGAAAATGCCTCATGCCCACCTCATTATGACCTCAATACAATACATAATACGCCAATTACGTAGCCACTAAATATTCTTAATCTACAATTCAAGTTGTTAGATTATTTTCATTGCTAAAAAAACTTGAAATGTAATAATCAAATGAAACTAAACATCATAATAATCAAATAAAAGAATAAACAAAGAAATTTAGGAATGAATTATTAAAAAAATGCTCATAGCAAACTGTAATAATTTTCAAATTGGAAAATTTGTCAAAGATTATTTAATAGCATGCAAAAGTAAGATTTTGAAAAATTAAATGTAGGTATAAGTCCGTAGATTCAACAGAGTCCATATTTTTGGATTAATCTCTATTATGTAGTGCACAAAAATGAGAAAAAGCTAACACTCGGAATAACTTTTGATCTAACAATCGGATTTACATGCACTAGGACTCAATCTAAATGGTTAGATGGAGTATCCTTGAATGTGCTAATTTATGTTGACGATATTTTAAGTCAAGAAATCACACATAAAGCGTACTTTCTCTGGATAAACATACATTTATTGCCAAATTTAGATGCTTACCTTCCTATGTACTGTGTCTTGCCTAAATTTTGAAATTTTTTTCAGATTGTGGGCTACACCTCTCCTCTGTACTTGGAGGCTCATGAATCCAATTCCATCGAAAAAATGAATATATATTCAGAGAAAGTCTTGATTTTATTATTGTGTCTTGATTTTATTATTTAACATAACGTCTGTACTTATTAATTAGCATGATTAAGGAAGGATCCTCAAACGATTAAGATTGAATACTAGTACCTGAAAATCTATTAATAAGATAAAAAGTTAATCAGAGTGTTTGAATTTTGTTTTGCATCCTGTACAATATTGTATATATCTCAATTCTCGTTAATATTTTAACGTCAATAAGTTAAATATTTCGAAAAATTATTTGGCATCAACGATTTTTTTTAAGGACACATTTTCAGAAAGCTCATTTCAATAATACATTACCACTATTGAAAATTTTAATTTAAAAACATAGACTATTTATTATTTGTTAACTAACTCATTGTGCAGATTTTATTAAATTCCTTTAAAACGAGATATTAAACTTTCAAACAAGGTTTTTAGCATCTTAAACTTCATCGTAAATAATAGAAAATAAATAGCAAAATATAAACAACAAAGAAAATGTTCAACAAAAGATTATAAATGACCCTAAATCAGATAATATCTTCAACCGATAGTTAAAGGTTTTTCCCTGGATAATGCCTCAGGGTGAAGGCATGTTCAGACGATCTATTTTCGCGGCCGATTGTGAAATCGGCCCTGGCATCGAAAGGTGGGGTGTATGGAGGGTCGGCCAATGCCAAGAGTAACGGGTTTAGTCTTTTGGGTGGAGGCCCTGTGCCTCGCCCAAGGTCCAAGCCACTGTGAGAGATCGTTTGCTACGCGCGTTACTCCAATTGCGTAATTTGGAGTACTGAAAAGTTATCGGTCTTAGAATAAAAAAAGTAGGTCCTTGAAGTTATCGGCTATTTTGTTTCTTGAAGGTAGTCTTGTGACAGATGCCATGTCATAATTGAATTTTTGACTGATTATAGAGTAGGGAATTTTTGTTGTAAAAATTTTTACGTGTTTTTTATAATAAGAGATTACTAGATTAAAAATTAATGATTTATTTTTATAATTTAGTTTTACTTCCGAAAATTCACGTTTTCATGTCAAAGAATAGACAAAATGTAATTTAGGCGTGACTCATATAGAACACATTAAAATTTGTTGAAAAATAATTAAAAGAAAGTTATTTTAGTACTAATTATAAAGAACAGCAAAATATAGAATACTTTCTCTTCATTTTATCACGTATATATTATGATGTTAAGTATTCAATAAATATATTAGAACATGTTAAAATTTGTTGAAAAGTAATTGAAAGAAAGTCACCTTAAGTAATTATGAGGAACATCAAAACCAAAAATACTTTTTCTTTGGTTTATCATGTATATTATGATGCTAAGAATTCAATAAATTTATTAAAACATGCTAAAATTTGTTGAAAAAACATTTAAAAGAAAACAGTCTTAGTAATTATAACAACCAAAATAAAAAACGAAAAATACTTTCTCTTCATTTTATCATGAATGAGTTTAGAATTAAAAAAAAAATTTCCTATGATGCTTTATTAAAACTAGGAAAATTATGTAAATCATTTTATAGTTTATGCAATAAGGGAAAAATTTAAGAAAATACGTAACCTTAAAAAAAGTTTTTTTTTTTTGCAAACGTATAAATATTTTTTTTAATAAATAACAATTAGTAAACCTTTATGTATACGATATAGATCTCTGATTGACTTTTCTTTAGGAAATTGCGAATTAAGTTTGTAAATAAATTTGTTAAATACAAATTTAGTATGAAATTAACTTCTAAACGCATTTTATAACTTCGTACAGATGCAGAAATTGTTTGATTTTCACATTTAGTTCTTAATAATCATACGGTATAAAATGTTAAAATTGTTTCGAAATCCAGAAAATGAAACATCTGAGTTTAGAAAAAGATGTAATCATGTTTTTCAAATCAGAATGCATTTTGCTGATTATTAGATCAAAATTTACTTAAGTAGATTAGTTTTCTTTGTATGACTCATTTTGAATTTCTTAACTGTTATAGAAGAAATAATAGACGATAGAAAAAAAAATACACCAAATTTCGCTATGCTGTAGAAAAAACTGCTTTTAAAAAGTTTGTTATAGATCTCTCCGATAGATAGATTCGTTTATTGTTTTGTTGTCATATATTTGTATTGCATTTGTTCTCAAATAAAATTTTACAGCAATGGAATATGTAAAACATACATTTTAACAACACATACGTGATTCACAATGCCCTACGAGAATCAAATAAAATTCTTTAAAAGAAAATAGATGCGAAAACTTTATTTAAAAATTATTTCTTAACCTTTCCAGCAAAACTTCATAGGTGTATATTTCTTTTAAGCTTTACTCATTAAATTTTTTTTCAACTTCTAGATATTGTTAGTCATAATATTTAGTATATGAATTTAATAGACATTCAGTTATTTAAAATACATACTTTGAATTTATGTAATTTTTAGCTTTTATAATTTTGTATGAAAAAAATGGTGAATTGAGAGAACTTCCACCAAGTTCATTGATAGGCACATTTCCTACACTGTAAGAATTGATTAAATAATAATTTATTTGTTATTTTACCGCATTCCAACGAAACTGTCAAATAACCATAAATAAGATAGTATTCAAACTGTTAACTGAGAGAAAAACTGTTTATTGTTTTCACTTAATACTGTTAAGCATCCAGAATTTTATCGTACCAACTAGGTCCACCTAATGAAGCCATTTAGTTCCTGGCAGCTGGGTACATATTATATTTGAGAGGTGTTATCTGTAAACCTCATGAACCACAGAATAGGGGTTCAAGTCCCAGCGTTGACACCACAATATTTCTTCCATTTCTTTCAGCTCTTGAAGAGTTTAGAGTGTCCTTCACTCTCCAATTTGTGACCCTGGACTATTTCAATACGATACTCTTCATTCACGCATCGATAACAACAACATGAAACAGCTTAACACAAAATAGTCTAGTATTTCCTATCTTTCACCTTAGGTGAAACAACCATGAAAACTAATTAAACTACATTCCACGGTTCATTCGAAAAAACACAACCTAACTCCAATGCTTATTACCTAATGAAAAGCCTTGTTCCAATGTCCAGTTAAATTTCTTTTTGATGGTTTTGAAACTATGCTAGTTAGAAATGGTTAAAAAACCGTATAGTTTGTATTCGTGGTTTCAAAACAGCAAACATAAAAAAATATTCTTTATCGCAAACTTTTCGGTTAAATAAATGGACAAACTGCAGCCGGTATCTTAATTTTAGGATGAAAATTCTAGCAGTGTATTTTTCAGGCTGTATTTAATCTTAGGATAATGTGTTTGAGGTGACTAAAAGTATTATTTTTTTAAATAATTATTTACGCTTCATTAATATAACTGGTGATCAATGCAAGCACAGTTTCATTATACATGTCTTACAGGTTCATGAAACTAAAACATTTGGGTATTGGTATTTATGGATTGTAAGGGCCAATTAAAAAAAATCTTCTGGAAAATAGGGTTTGTGTTGCTGCGACATGACGCATTTTTGCTTTAAATTAGTTTTCTGAGAGTTGCTTTTCTAGACCCAATTAGCGCCTATGGTATTTGTTATGTTTTTCAGCATTGTACTTCAAATTTTAAAGTAATTTGAATTTTCAAAATCTACAATTTTGTGCTTAAGTATATTTATATAGTTTTTAAACCATTAATTTTATTCTTAATTTTCCACTAACTTGCATTATTATTTTATTTTTAATCTTCTTCCGTGTAGCCCAGTGGTAAGAGAATCGGACCCAAGTTTTGAGGATCCGATTTTCGATCCTTGACTTCGCTAAGACCTACCGAGTTCATGCGAAATACGTGCTCGTAAAGTCTTTGGAATCGAAAGTTCTGTGGTCTGTCGCTGAGCAGAATCGTGGGTACTGGGATCTGGAGAAAATTTCCTTCCCCTTCGGATCTATGTCTAAATTGAGAAAGTGGCCAAACGAATGAGTGGTATGTATCCATGAGGTTCTGAGCTAAAACGTACTTTCCCCCAAGCGGTGCTCTCTTGTCAAGTGAAGGAGCATTTTTCTGACTTAATTCGCAGGAAGTCAATGGCTGTTAAGCTTGCCTTGTCCAAGTGTCATCATTTTAAATCTTCAATCAAAGTATTTTTTTTTATTAAAAGCACAACAATGTTGTAAATAATTTATAATAAACATTTCCAATTTTTATTTTAAAAATTTCAAGTTCTCAATAAACATATTTTTCATAGCTTTCCATTAGCTTTCTTCATTAAATCTTCTGTCACAATAAATATAAATTTTATTAAACATCCAACCTTCAATAAAATTAATTTATTAAATCCTTAGCGTACAATTAACCAATTTAATTAAATATCCAGCCCTCAATTAACTTATTTCACAAATCTATCGACTTCAATAAGCTCATTATATTTAATCTTCAGCGTTCAGTGAATTACTTCTTTCAATCTTCAGCGTTCAATTAATTTATTCAGTCTCCATTCTTCAATGAAAATATATTTATTACGCAGTCTTCAATAATTCTTGTCCAACGAGTGTTCAATTAATTGCGTTATAATATTTTCAGTCTTCAAATGAATTAGTTTTATTCATCTCAAGTCTTTAACTAAAGTTATTTTATTTTTCTTCTGTGTATTGTTCAATTAATTGTGTTATTTTACTTCCAGTTCTTAAATAGTCTTTTTGATTAACTAAAGTTATTTAATATTTAGTTTTCATGCAGCGTGTTATTGTTTTGAAAGCACACAGAATTCCTAAATAGTTTATTTTCTGGTACCGAATAGGAATTAAGTTCAAATACTCTAACAATCTTCACAATCTTTGTTTATCAAAATAATGGTACCAAAAAAGCCCTTAACAGGTATTTTGTTTACAATGCATAAATACATTTATCATATTTATTGATCAATAAAGATGAATACACATGCAGTAAATGCAGGAGAAATTTTAAAACTGTCAAGGCTATATTCAATTTCCATCTCTTCTAATTTATTCTTTTGAAATTTATTCTTTTCAAATGTATTGTCGCAATTTTAAATTTATTGCATTATTTTAAACATTGTTTATGTAAGCATAACATCTAGACGCGTGAAAAAGATTTTGTTTCAAATCGTTTATAGTACAACTATTATATTAAATTGAAATTTATTTTTAAGGAAATGTTATTTTTTTTGTCGATATCTTTCAAGGTCACTTTCAGTTTTTCAACATCTGAACGCGTGAAAAAGAATTTGTTTTTAGAAGATCTGTAAATATCATTTATTAAAACTGCAGTAGTAAAATGTAATTCATTTTTAATAAAACGTTCTTTTTATATGTAAGGTTACTTTCAGTTTAGCAATATCTGTGAAAAGAATTTTATTTTAAGATATCTTTTAAATAATATTATTAAAATTATTATATACATTGTAAGGTATAAACTTACATTGCAAAGATATTTTTAAATTGTATACTTTAACAATATAATATTACATTTTGATTGATTTTTAAGGATGATATTTTTTTTTTAAAAAGTTGTATTATTAAGTTTTTAATTTTTTTAGTAATCATTCAGCAGATTTATTCAAATATCGAATTTTGTCATAAAAAATCACTTAATTTAAATTTATTTAAAAATTGTTGTATCATACAATACAAAAAGCAATTAATATTAAAATGAATTATAGTAAAAAATAAACCATTATAGCAAATTATTTTTACAATAAAACTATCTTCGAAAATTGTCTCATTTTAAATAGGTGAAGCAAATCCTTAACTCGCGCAGTTAGAATATTGTTAGAAATATTGTTAAAAGAATGATAAAGAAAGTTGAGAGTTTTATCAAGGTATATAACATCTAATAGAATCGATTTGAAAATCGTTGTTACAAATGTGTTGCAAGTTCGTGTTTGCTTTAAAGACAAATTTGTAACTTTCAAAGATAACTGCGATTTTTATCAAAGAATATTTGTTGCTGAAAAAAAAGCCTTAATATAATCATATAGAAAATCCTTTGTTATAAAATACGAGAGTATCTTACACAGAAAACTCGGAGTTTTATCATGATATATTTGTTGTTTTTTAAAAAAAAAACCAAGGTAATCTCTTTGTTAATCTTCGTTCCAAATTCATTTCATAAAGAAAAGTATTATCTTATAAAGAAAACTGACAGAATTATCAAGAAACATTTATTGCTGTTAAAAATAATGTAATATAATTGAGTTGTAAATACCTGTCAGTAATAAGTTCTTTTTATCAAAAGGATAGTGCTTCATTAAAAAAAATTGAATGTTCTATTCAGGTATTCTCTACGGTTAAAAAAAACAAACAGTTTTTTAAAATAATTTTTTTATAATTTAAAGTTTTATTACTTCAAAGGAGAAAACTGTAATTTAAAATCGAAAATACACTAAATTTTCTGTTATATTTACTTATTTTGAATATCTCTTTCAAAATGCTTTTACTTTTGAATAATTAAATACTAATTGCAAGAATATAATTCCGTCAATAAAAGGAAAATAATGCAATTTGGGAGAAGTATGTTTGAGATAACTGCTCCTTTTTTCCTGTGTCGTTCGCAAACTCGTGTGAAAATAGAAAATGCCTTGTGGGAAAATTACTTTATTTTACTTTTTAAAAAAAAGTAACGTTTCTTTAAAGAGCCCACATTCTCCATGTTCAAGGGCGACCACATTCAACAAATTTAAAAAAAGTTCTTTTTTAATCCAACTTTTCCTCCTTTTTGAAAATATGCTAAGCAAATACTAATGAGTTTGTGAATATAATAATGGTTTCAAATTACGATTGTTTTTAAATAAAGCATTTTCTAATTTATGCGTTATTTTTGTTCACACCGAATGTTTGGGTGAATTTTAAATGCATAATATCCTAATTTTTAGTTTTTATATGATTTCAATGCCATAAACTAATAACTAAGTAGTTTACTTTTCTATACGAGAAGATTTATTGGAAAGATTTGTGAACCAATATTAATTCTATGACTGTTATAAATTTTGAAAACGTCTAAATTCTACAAATAAAAATACTTATTAGTGTTCTTGATAATGAATTGATACATTATGGTTTAACTCCTTATAGGGCCCTTTTTTGGTAAGGTTAGATGAAATAATTTTGAAATCGATATTGAATTATAAAGAGATATACATTTCAATTAAAGATGGAAATTTAATTTGATTTTTAAGGCCATTTCTTTTTTTGGTTGGAAAGCGGGTTTTTAAAATTTTACCTGCAGTTAAAAATTTGGACGCAAACTTGAACTTCTGTGCTTATAAATAACCAAATTTATAAATTCTGTGTTAATATAAATTCGTTTTGATGATATGAAGATAGAAATAAACTCGATGAGAATTGATCAAATGAACGAACTCACAAGGGAAGTAGCTCCCCAGAGTTGACTTCACTTCTTGACCATACGCTAACCTTCTCTGCTGCCCAAATTCGTGTAAACAAAGCCCTTCAAACGTATTTGTTTAATATTTTTTTAAGTTATCAATAGATGGCTGCCCAATTCACAGGTGGGAAAATGCTTCACATCGGTATTTAAAATCTGACGAAGTCATGAATTCTTTACACGAAGAAGAAAAACTCTGGTAAAATTGCCGCATTGTATTGTATTGACATTTCTGAACAATAAAAATATGTTTATGATAACTAAAACTAAAATATACGGTATTTAACCCAGACAGTTGGTCATTTTTCCGTTCCGGAACGGATTACTGGAAATACTGGTTTTCGAAATTACAATTCTTATTACTGGAAAATACAAAACTGAAGGATAAGTTTAACCGAATAATGATTTTTATGTCACGCTATAAGTTATCATGATAAAATTACCACATTTTACCACTTTTACCTAATTTTATCACGCATTATAAAACAATACTTTACAGTTAATTTTACCAAAATCACTACCAAAGCACTTCGGTAAAAATTCCCGAACTTTTCTATGTTCCTTTATATGTCAAAAACACGGTAAATTTTACCATATTCTGGTAGTAATTTTGATTACACTTTTTTTCTCAGTGTAGCATACCATTAAGGAAAGACATAAAACAATTTTAAAATTCAGCAGGTTTTTTAATAAGTTTTTAATTCTCTTCTTATTCTAAAAAAAATCCGTTTAATATTGAAATATAATATTGTTGTCCTCAATCAAGACAATTCCAATCGCTGCATATATGTTATATTACGTTAAACTGAATTATGTTTCCGTTCAAGCTCTATTTCCCTTCAAGCTTAAGAAATTCAATAACATAGTTAAATAAAGTGCTATTTTAAATGTGAACCTTATTAAACTTACCATATTAAATTTGTATTTAATTGAATTTATCTCAATAAATGTGCTCCGTATTAAATTTGCACCTTATTAACCCTTTCGCGCCGACTGTCACAAATACGTGACAGCAAAAACCCATATCAATCAGGGTAAGAAGATAAAACTGGTAATCAAAGTATTTCTTTAGCAGTTTATTTGTAGGCGGAGTTATAATATTTTGATTTATTTAATTCACCATTACTTTGTTCAAAATAAAACTATTTAATTATACTTTGAATTAACATTGATTATATATATGATTAAACTAACAATAATTAAAATAAAAGCAAAGTAAGTCTGTCAAATTAGTAACGACTACATTTAAGTTACCGTTTTTTATTTAATTGCAACTTGATTCTGATTTTGTACGAATGCTTTTCTGAATCACCCGTCCCCAAGGGGTTAAATTTATCGTGTTAAACTTGCACCTTATTAAATTTATTGTATTAAATTTGCACCTAATTAAATTTATTGTATTAAATTTGCACCTAAGTAAACTTACCATATTAAATTTGCACCTCATTAAATTTACCGTGTTAAATGTAAAAGTTATTATGGTTCAACAAACTTCGAAATTTTTTGACAATGCAAGATATGACCTTATAATAAGCTTTAAATTTAGAAATAGCTTAAAGTACGCGTTTAAGAAAACTAACATACGTGTGTTTGAAATAATAAACGATTCCGTTTTGAGAGAAATAGGCATAGCTTGAAATGCGTGATTTTTTATTTTATTTTATAACCGTCGTTGGCCAGCAGACCCAATTTTTGGGTTTACGACTACTAATGTTCAACTCCGTAGTTTTGCAATTTTGAACCCAATCCAGAAGACAAGGAAACTTCTGGATCAAGTATTGGGAGAAACTTGCCTTCGTAGAGGACTTTCTGATGGAATTGACCGGCATTTGCGTTACATGGAAAGGAAGACCACGAGAACGTCCCACGGTTAGCTTGACGGCAAAGGGACTCTAACCCATGATCCGTCTACCACTGAGGATATTTCACATCAGCACTGTGGTCGGTGCAAGCTGGATGCGGAATTCGTATCGACCAGCTATCACCGGGATCGAACCCGGTTCACCTCATTGGAAGGCGAGCGCTCTATCCCCTGAGCCCTCGCGCAGCTGAAATTTATGCAAATGCATATAAAAGAATATCGAAATAGCTAAAACTGCGCTTTTCAATGATAAACAATAAAAAATTTTAACAGCTACTTTACTCTTAAGAAAATGGGCTGATAAAATAAATAAGAAAAATCGTTTCGTTTTTTTAACACTATGAGTAATCATTATTTATAGTTACTTCTTTTAAAAAATAACTATTTAAAAAACTAAATCAATCGCTATGTACATTTAATTATTTACCCATTTTTTAAATAGTGCAAATTGATATCTGTCCATTTTTAATTTAAAGATGCAATTTTATTAATTTTTTAAACACGCATTTTAAGTTAGCTTAAAATGAACTTTTATGGAAATCGATTTTTCCATTATTTGAGCTCGTGTTTCAATAGAGTTCTGTATTGAAACAGTACTGTATTCAAACTTACGTAAGTTTGCTTTTTGAGATTTTGCTAAGAAAAGCTCATCGAAAATCTTTTCTTATTTTGCAACTCAACTTTAATAGGAAAAGAAAAATCTATAATCATTCTAAATATTAAATGAAGAAATCTACGAATTACCGAAAAAAACTCTTATTGGAGAAGTTGAATTCGATAAAAGCGGCGTTAAATAAATAATTGCACGTATTTCAATACATGTCCACTTTATTTAAACTCGCTGCTTGAGTTTTGGCCCAAAAGAAAAGTTCAACAAGTTTTTGTTTTTCTCTAATTCATCTTCTTTACAAAGGAAAAAAAAACGTAATTCTCAAATTGTCTCTAATCTAATCTTTTAAATATTCAATGAAAGATCAAATGGGTTATAGAAACAAAAACTCTCATTGAAGAAATTAAGTCTTGTAAAGGCGTTAAATAAATAATTGAGTGGATTTCAATGCATTTGAAATTTATTAAAACCCGCATTTTGCACTGAGTGCAAAAGTGAGGCCGAAGCTATCAGAACATGGTAAAATTTATCTTGTTTCTGACTTTAATTGGGATTATCAAAAAGCTCAGTAATTTTTACCGAAGCGGTTTGGTAATGAATTTGGTAAAATTAACGGTAAAATATGGTTTTATAATAAACGATAAAATATGGTAAATGTGGTAAATTTTGGTAATTTTTTCATGATATTTTCGAGCATGTCGAGAAAACCATTTTATTTGCTTAAATTTAGTTTTCAGTTTTGTATTTTTATCTAAATGTGTGGTAATAAGCGCTATAATTAAAAAAAAAGAATTTCTTGTAAGCCATTACCATTTGAATGGGAAAACTACCAAATGAATGGTTTAAATATCGAAAATTTGGTTTTATTAACCAGAATTATGATTTTTGAAATGTCTTTGCCCTGCAAGACGGTAATTTTTCATGAAAAAAAAATTTATAAATTTACTGATATGCTTTTCTTCCTTTTCTAAACTGCAGCTTCTTTACCAAAAAAATCTCTATAATCGTTCTAAATATTGATATAATCATTGAAGAAACATATGGGTTACAGAAAAAAATCTCACTGAATAAATTAGATTCTATAAAGGCGTTAAATAATAATTACCAGATTATGCTTAGTTATACTCCTCGAACTTTTGTAATGCAGTCATTAAAACTCTTCATAGCTAGACAAAAACAAACAAGATAACTACTGGATTTAAGTTATCCAGAATGAAGCAACTTTTATGGGCAGCACAGTAACCTTTTAACCGAAATTATGCAAAACATATCGAGGCGTCGTCTGTAATAGTAGTCTTAGGTCAAATTAGTTTTCATAGAAAAATCAAAAATATTTTTAAAATAATTTTAATTAGCTGTTTTGAGTTTGATCACATTAAATAGCGAAACTATTTTTTAAACACTGTTGTTTGGTATAAATAAACAATAATTGACAAAACAGAAGTTTAAATACAAAAGTTATAATTTTCTAAAACCAGAAATAAAATTAATTTAATTTATGTGTGTTTGGTTGTCCTGTTTTTATTTATATTTAAAGTAATTTTTTTTCTTTATTCAAACTTCTGTTAGTTATTTTTTTCTGTGGTCTCTTTTTAATTTTCCATTAGTTGTATTAAGTTATGTTTCAAAATATAACGTATTAAACGTACTAAATAGAAATTAGGGAAGAACCACATCAAACTAGTTAATTAGAATTTGTAAGAAAGATAAAAATATTTTTATTGAAAATCAATCAGATAAAAAACATCTTATAAATTTATACAAATACTTTATAAATGGAATTAAAAGAATTTGTATCCAAAATACTGATAGTCCAATTCCTCCAATATTGAGTTTAATGCAATTTTTTCCGGACAAACATAATTAAATTTTATGCAAAATAATTTAGTTAAATTTTTTTAAAAAAAATGAGCTATTATTAACTAAATTCTTGAATTATTAAGTTTAACATTGTTGTTTCTATGCGCGCAGCCAGTTTCAGGCAATTCCCTGACAACTCAATACAGATAACTCCCAACCTGGACATTATTTACTCCCCACCTAGATAATTTTATATTACAGCAAAATAACTATTTACCAACTAATGTAAGTAAATATTTTACAAAATTATTGAATCACGTGAAATTACCAACAACATTATCTAGTGTAATACACCAGTTGCCTTGCACATATATAAATTTTTGAACTGTCAATATAAACTTGTATATACACCGAAGAGCCATTACATTATGACCACCCTGCTAATAACATGTAGGACCACCTTAGCCCTCAAAACTGCTAGCACCCGTCGTGGCATTGATTCCACAAGGTGCTGATAGGTATTCTGAGGTATCTGGTACCAAGAACTCACCAACTGGTCCTGCAACTCCCTCACATTGCGAGAGGGTAGTGTGGCAGCACGAATTTGGTTTTCCAACTAGGTCCACAAATGCTCTATTGGATTAAGGTCAGGTGAATTTAGGGGCCAAGACATGACTTGAAAGTCACTGGAATGTTCCTCGACGATTCGATCCTTATGATGACATGGTGCATTATTCTGTTGGTAAACACCATCCTCCGCAGGAAAAACTGTTGCCATGAATGGGTGAACCTGGTCTACAACTATGTTCAAGTAGCTTTTAGACGTCAGGGATTGTTCTATGAGGATTATGGGTCCTAATGTGCCCCATGAAAACATTGTTCCTGGGCGAGAAACCATGAAAACCTGGGCGAGTCCATTGTTATAGATGGGGGCGTGGTCATAATGTAATGGCTCTTCGGTGTATGTCGTATTTAATTCCCATGGGTATATTTATATTTTTTTTAAGAAAGAAACATTTTTTAAAATGTTATTTTCTTATTTAGAAAGCTATTTTCCTATTTATTATTTAAAATTTTATAAATTGAATATTTTTTCAATATTTTCTTCGAGAGCAATAGGGTATTTCAACGTTCTCTATACAGTACAATTAACATCCTTATTTCCTTATTTCAACACTGTAAAATTTTGCGGAATAAAAAATTTGATATGACGTAACTTTTATACAGTAATGTTTTTAGTGTATTTTCGCTGAATCAGTGTAATTAAATAAATATTACTGTAAAAATGATATAAAATTTTACGGAATAAAAATTTTTATATAACGTAATTTTTATACAGTAATATTTAGTGTATTATAGCTGAATTAGTGTAATTAAATAAATATTACTGTAAAAATGATATAAAATTTTACAGTAAAAATTGGTTTTACGGATGCTGCACTCTGCACTTTTTTGATCCCTAATTTGATCCGAAAGTTTTTACACCAAATGATGCATCGATTAATTTTCCGCAGGCATTCATACACATCTACGCACTACTTAATACAATTTTTATTTATTTTGCAATAGGAGGTTATTAATATTTAGGAGTGTCAGTCAGGTACCGATTCGTTGAAACTACTGTCCTAAAAATATTTTGGAATACAGGGTGATTATAAATTAACTTTGCCAACATATAACCTTTTGGAGAGCGTACAGTGTGAGAGAGCGGAATAAAATTTAGTACATAGGAATATATGCGCTCAAGAAGGAAATTAAAAACGATCGCGTACCTCTCACGGTTACAGTTTCAGTGAGAAAATTTCTAAATTTTCTAATGGCAGCACCCACTTTTTAATAATGAAACGTAATCCTATAGTAAGAAACCTAAAATGGAGTAGAAACGATATTTTTATCGTAAGAAATTGCGATACTAAATTTTTGCTAAACATCGCCATTTTTTGTGATCACTATGGAGAAGAGTGATAAAATCGAATAAAAAGAACAAGAAATGGCGATGTTTAGCAAAAGCAAAGCTTCGCAATTTTTTGTAATTAAAATATCGTCCCAGATCTGTTTACTGTAAGTACTACGTAAAGATTACATAGGTGCTTTACTGTACGTACCGTATCATAAAAAGTTAGTGTTGCCACATGAAAATTTCGAAATTTAGTCATTGTACTCGTGAGAGCTACGTACGCAATCGTTTTTAGCATCATAATTGAGCACATAGATCTTAATACCAATGCGCTAAATTTTATTCTGTTTATTCAAACAATATGCTCTCATATATCGATAAAGTTACTGCATAATCACTCTGTACATACTAATATTTTGTCTTTTTAAATCTCATAAAGTTTTTTTTTAAAGCTAATTTCAGTTTCAGAAAGATTTTTTTATTGAATAAGTATAACTTTTCTAAGAGGTTGCATTAATGTCTCAAAGTTACCGCGTTTAGAACTTTTTTTTTAAGAAAAATAGTTAAGAAGTATTTTATAAGTTCAACTAAACCGTATAATAAGATATACCATATAGTAAAATAGTCAAGAAGTATTTTATAAGTTCAACTATACCAGTGCACTAAACTATAGAAAGATAATTAGCCTTAGAAAAAATATGCAAATTCTATTAAAATTCACACTTTTACACAAAATGTCTCTCGTCGTATATTGCATGAAAATATTTTCAGTTTTTTTTTAACATTTTTTATACAGCACGTGTCATAAATAAACAACAATTAAGCTAAGCAACATAAAAATGTCAAATGATCGTTGCAACACTAAGACATGATAGACAAATAAAAGAAAACACAAATTAAAATACAAAACCAAATCACATCATTTATCATATCTACACTTTTTTTGAAGTTTAAATTCTTTCTCAAATCTGCTTGCAAAATTACTGATACTTAGGCTGTCAGTATAAAAATTTAAATCTTCGAAATCAAACAAAATATCACGAAAGCCTATATCTCTTGCAATAGAATAAGAAAAAACGAATTTGAAGAGAACTCAGCACAAAAGATATTTAAATCAATATAATTTATTCATGATGCATCGTATAAAGCAGTCGCTCATTCATCTTAACTGTCATAATTCTCTAGAAGCTAAAACATTTTTTGCCTCAATATTTTGTTATGTAAACAAGAAACAAGTGTTTGTAAAGTTATTAGCTGAGATTATTCATTTTTATTTTTAAAATTCAAGTTCGAAAACTGGATTTTATTTGAATATTTTAAGAAATATTTTATTTAAATTCACCCAATGACAAGTACAAATTGTTTTTTTTCTTCTTCTGTGTAATTACAAGCGTAATAAACATAAATGTTTTGGTATAAAAAGGAAAAGTTTCGTGATTAGGTTAAAAGCGAATTAAAAGTATTGTTATAAACTTTTAGGATTGTTATCAGCTGGCACTTTTGAAATATTTGTTTATGATAATCTTTATATACGGAATAGTGTATTTTAAACATTTCTGTTGATCTTAAATGAATTAAGAAAGTTAATTTGAAATAAACTTAAAACATCTTTAAAGCCTATTTGAAGCTTACATGACTTTAACATTTAAAGGTCATTGAAAATTTTTTATGTGCTTTATTTTTTATAAAAATATTACAATTTATATATAAAATACAGCTTGTTGAATAGCAGTCGATTTACATTTATCGATATATATTTTATATAGTCATTATTTCTTAATTTCTATCTTTTTTTTAAAACTAATTTCTAGTGACAATCTTTTAATTTTTTCTCTGTACAATACGATTGATTCATTTTATTTATCATTTAGAATCAAATAAGAGTATTTTACCTATGTTATTGTTATTTGCAATATTTCCATTGGTAGAAAACACCTTAGAACTTAAGAATTTATTAATTATAACTCTTGAGCAATAGTTATGTGATTACTACTAGTATAGAACATAGTTTCACATGTATTTATTTCGTCTTTACTTTTTTGTGTGAAAAATTGGGATCTTTTAAGAGCTTATAATTTCATTAGTTTAATATTACATCAGTGTATATATATGCATCGAGTTTGCTACATCTTTCGCGTGACTTGCGTTCATTAATAAGAGAAAATTATAATGGTACAATTGATTTAGAACAATCCTCTTTTTCAATCCAGAAACAACTAACAACGTATGTTTTTAAGTTTCAATGTGTTTAAAACTTACATTGCATCAATAATTATTAGCTTTTTATGCACATTGCAAAAACAAATCAATAACTTTTGATTGATTGATATTTGTCTTTTTTTTGTGATACGAATTTTATGTATTGCGATGCAGTGGTTTGACGGGTAGCTCACTACATTTATTTATGAACTAATAATTTAGTGCAGATAATATTTTAAATTAGGAACCGTATTTTATTTTAATAAAATACGCACTTTTCCGGGGCTTTCAGATTTTGAGCCTTCAAAATATGAAAAAAGTAGAGGCAGCCGCAATTCGGAAAACATATAATCCCAGCAATTCAAATCGGAGTGTGATCAATAATTTATAGCCTTTTCACGTAAATTTTGTTTTTAGCGTATTCGCATATTTAGTTTAACTTTGACTTGCGCTACTGAAAAGATTTTTTTTATTTTTATAGGAACACTTATAAAACTTAGATATGAAAGTAGTTCAACTCATAATTATTTTTTATTATTTAATTTAATACTGATTAAAATGCTAACAAATAGTAGGGCATACAAATTTTTATATCTTCTTGAACTATGTAATTTTAAATGGAAAATTTCTGAATTTGGCATTGCAGAATATGGCAATACATTTAACAGAAATTTAAAAAGAGCGAAAAAGAATTTATGTTTACACGCATCGTTTGCTTAATATATATTTAAAGCCATTAAAATTGCTGCTCCCTTATTAAAGAAAAAAAAAGAAATTCTGATGCAAGCATATTTTTTAAAATTAAAAATCCGTTAAATTTAGCCAAAGAATTAAATTAGGCCACACTAAAGAAATTTTTTAAATTTTAAATTAGAAAACGATTTAAGAAAAATTCCATTTTTAGAATCGATTTCTAAAGCAATGTTTACTTTCCTACTTCAGATTTTTTAACGAAATTAAACAAATAAAGCGTCATTTTTCTTGTAAATTAGGTTTAATAACTAAACTGTTAGTTCAGCAAAATTTAAAAATAAGTTTAAAAATTGTTAGAAATGAAAATAGAAAATTTTTTATAACTAAATTTTCTATAACTAATTTGAAAGCAAAGCACCATTATCTCAAGATTCAAGGCAAGATATTATTTTAAGAAAACGATATTTTCAAACTTTTTCACATAAATAGTTTGAACATCTACGCATAATTTATTTGCAAATAAATGGATTATACTTAATTGTTTCGAATCTAATGAAGAAGTTTTTTGTACTTTAAAAGCGATTTTGTGATTAGGAAAGCCATTATAAATGAGCTATTCATTATCTATACCTATTAATACGCTCTAGGCTATTAGATGTTGAGTATCCTAATATGTTTTCATGCTCTTCAATTCTAATTCTAGTTTCGTTTTGCGAATTGTAAACACCAAAGTAATAAATAATAAAAACAAAGTTCAATGATTTGTTTATTGTCAATAATTTACGTTCCTCAAAAACTATAAAAAAATAACACATAATAATACAAACAAGTGTTTAATCATACATTTCGTTCCTCTGAACAACCTAATAATATCTCAAAAATCTATGCGTAGTCTCTTAACAACAACACAGCCATCACGATTAACAAGCATGTCACATCAAATATAGATTTACTTGAGTTATCAAGCTTTCTTATGAGGTTTTTCCCAACTAATTCTTGGGATTACCGATCAGGGAAATTGTAGTATCCTCACGTGGTAGGTGTCAGTAAAGAACTTCTGAAATGATTTTTGATTTTAAGATACCTCGCCCAGTTATGCCGAAGGCTAAGGTGCGTTCATCTCCTGATGTTTGTTTCTTTATCACGATTCCGATTTATATTATCCAGCAACGAATTTTTTTTAGAAGGTAATTAAATGAAGCATAAACTGCATACTGTATCCCACCTTTTGCATTTATTTTGTTGCCGGAGGTGATTGATTTGTGTGGTCAGAATGATAAGAATAATTGGTTCGCTTATTATCTGCTAATGAAGTAGGAACGATGGGTTTTTAATGATATATTTTATCGAAGCCAATATTAATATAAGAAATGAAAGAAACATTATTGGATTGGTGGGTAGCATGTATTGGATTCATATATGCAGTGTTGAAAATTCCGGATTAGATGGTAAACGGGTGTATCCTCATTCTCCGTAAAATCCTTTTACCGTAAAATCCATGGTTACCATCCTTTTATGCATTTTTTTCTTTTCCTAATGGCTATTTGGTAAAGCAGTCAAAATTAGTCGGAATTTTCTTATGATTATTACTATAAACCTTGAATAGAGCAATTTACAATAAACCCTCACAACTTAGGGCTTATTGCTAACTGCCTGGGACATATTAGGCTGTTTGAGCGATGGATGGGATATCTAATAAGCCAAAAGGTATGTACGTTGTAAAAAATTCTGGATCAAATTATTGTCGAAGTAATGAAACTGTGGGTGCAATCCATTTTCACCGTGAAATATTATACCGTAAATTTTACAGTAATATTTATTTAATTAGAGTGAGTCAGTGATTTGTGGTATTGCGGTATATAACGTTGTTCCATACCATGATCTGGTAAAAATGGACGTTATCGAAAAAAGCCTAAACACTCTGAGTGCTTGTACTTTTGTTGTAATTTGATCCAATACAGTGTGCTACTATTCAAAATTCGAATACGATTTTTCTACTAAATTTTTCCCTCCAAGAAGTTTGCTCTCTTTTGGTAAGTAAAATTTCCTGGAGGCAAATTAGTTATCTTACTTCCTTTTATTTTGTTTATTGTTATTTTACATATGTTCCTTAGGGGTTCATTTACTTCGTTTAAATGTAATTTCCATGACACTGTGGGGCCAAAGTGATTTATCATTCTGTTTGATTTTATGCCAGTCCTAGTATACTACCATTTGATTTTCTTTCCTAATGCATAGTGCGCGAAATAGAATACATAACACCTTTATAACTTTTGATCTAATGACTGTCTGGATTTTCAAGTACTAGAATGCAAAATTATTTGTAGCCTGACCCTGGAAATGTAATTATTTATTAGCCGATTTGCAAAATTTATCGTAACTTCAGAAAGTGCCTTTGATCAAGCTTTTTATCATTTGCTTAAGAAAATAATATCTGCGTGAAGTTCTGGATATTTTTTTTAATGATTTAGAAAAGTTAAAAGGTCATAATTATGACCAATCGGAATAGTTAATCAACGAGAAGAATTTTTTTTTTATTGTTCCAAGTGGTAGAGCATGATATTATGATTAACACAGTGAGTTGTTTTTGTGCAAATAACTTTTTTTACTCTAAAACAATATTTTTTCT
Source organism: Parasteatoda tepidariorum (assembly GCF_043381705.1). Lineage (NCBI taxonomy): Eukaryota > Metazoa > Arthropoda > Arachnida > Araneae > Theridiidae > Parasteatoda > Parasteatoda tepidariorum. The sequence goes on from NC_092204.1 coordinate 75,761,112, forward strand.
GCTCTTTTTTGGTTCATAATTAAAGACCATTTACGTTACTGCCGACATTATTATAATAATTTGGTTTTTGCAATCACATTTGCTAAAAAAATACTTTTAAAAGTCAGGAAAAATTTTTAAAAAGTTATATGCACTGTACAAAATTGAAAAAACAACACCTTAACAAGTTCTGATGAAGTGATTGCCTTTTTACGTACTAAAACTAAATCTTCATGGTTTGAAAGCCTTATGCTAATTAGTTTGTGCGGACTACATTTTAAGACTCGGAATCAGATATACAAACATAGGTCTTCTGAATAAACATATCTTCTTACGATAGATTCAAATTGAAACTATAAGTGATATAGCTTCAATAAAAAAATATGGCCAGAATAGTAATGGTCAAAATTCAGGCTACTGGTAAAAATTTGAGATCCCATAACGTTAATTAAAATTTTTTAAATTTTTGCAACCATAATAGAAAATAGCGAATAGAAAAAATTTCGCACTCTATTTTCGAACTAGTTTATCCAACTAGAGTTTCATTTAGATTTTTTTCAAAAAACAATTTTTTTAAATTTTATTCAATAATGATTGAAATATTTTTCATTTTTAAGGTATGCAAATTTTAAAACATTTTAAACTTTTTTGGAAGCCTAACTTTATTTGTTATTGTACTTTGAAAATCAAAAATCCCAATTCGTCTCTTTCAAAATATATTCCATTTAACTAACGAGACCATGTTTTATTCATAGATCCTATATCTTCCAAACGAAATAATTATCTTATTTTTAAAAGAGTAAATTTATAAGACTTTAGAAAATAATTATCTGAAGAAAATAATATATAACAAAGAATTTAGAACAAAGACCTAAGTTATTCAATCCATTCAGTTTTATAACCGTCAATAATTATTTCAGAAAATAACAGACAATATGAAAAGATTTTCTGTTTCATATTTTTAATAATTTTGAATTATTAGAATAGTTAGAATAATGTTTTCTCAATTATAAAAGCTTTCCTTATCGACGAAACTTTACTATTTTCACAATTCAAATAGTTAGTGTTAGATTTCATATTAATTTTAATTTACAGTCTGATTATTGTGTAATGTGTAATTGAAAATATCTATACTAATAATTATAAATATAATTACAACAAATATTATTAAATTATCATGTTATAGTGAAAAGTACTGAAGATAATTACGATTCCACAAATTGAAAGTTGTTTAAGTACATTTTCAAATGTATTTAAGTTATGGAAAGTTGGTATTTACGGAAAGTTGGAATACCATTAATTGATTAAAAGGAACGAAAGAGAAAAGAAAAAGAAAAAAGATCAAAACTTTAACTTTTTTCAAAATTTTGCTGTTTGGATAGGTTTATCAAGTATTTTGTAATGACAAATCTTTAAAAAATGACTATAAATCAGGGGGGAAATATATAGTTGAACATGTATTCAATAAAGCTTTCCTTACTAAAAAGAAATAAGAAAATATAAACTTTTTAATTTGAATTAAAACCTATGAATTTTAATGTAATTATCTTTTTCAAGTTTATTTTACCAAGATTTCAATAATTTGACTTCAAAAGGATAAAAATGTATTGAGGATTGATTAACAATCAATCTTCAGTCATAAAGTTTTATAGTGCAAATACATAAAATTTAATTCTTGAAGTGTCTTTAATATTCAAATAGTAAATTGGTATTTTGAATGTATTAAATGTATCATAAAAACAAGCCCTTTATTTGACGAATATAATTTTTCAATGTATTGCTGAAATGATGAATGAAAGACTTCTGGGGGGGAAAAAACTATAATTTCTCGGAGCCATGCAAATTCACACTAAGAAGTTACACTTTTTTTCGACAAATACTTTTTATTTATTCGGTATGATTGAGACGAAAATTAATATTTGCGAAACTTGTATAGTTGAAAACGGATATATTTGCGAAACGTGACATGTGAAACGTAGTTAATCTCTCACGGTCAATTAGAAAATAGAAGAACTTCAAAGCAATTTTCAGGTGCGAAACGTTATATTTCCTAGTTTAATTTCGCAGTTTATTTATTTATTTGTTTAATATGTACAGGAATAAATATCTGCACTGAGAAAAAAAACATGGTTAAAATTATCGAAAAATTGTAAATTTTACCGTTTTTCTGCCTCTCAGGGAACACCCCTCGGTAATTTTTACCGAAACGCTTTGGAAAGGATTTTGGTGAAATTAGTTACAGTATATGGTTTTATAATGTATGATAAAATGTGGCAAATGTGCTAATATTTAGTAATTTTATCGTGATAACTTGGAGAAGGACATAAAAACTATTTATTCTGTGAAATTTACTTTCCATTTTTGGTATTTTTTGCTAAATGTGTGTTAATCAGAAATATAATTTTAAAAACCAGTATTTCCCGTAATCTGTTAATTACCATGTGAACGGAAAAATCTCCGAATAAATGGTTTAATTACCGTTTATTTTGGTTTTACTAACCAGAATTATGATTTTTACCAGAAATGCCATTACCATCATACAGTACAGTAATTTTACCAGAATTTGTTTTTCCGTGTACTAACTATCTCCCATATTAACTTGAAAACTATACACACACACACATATATATATATATATATATATTTGCAATA
>NC_092204.1:75763905-75806351 GCF_043381705.1 Parasteatoda tepidariorum
TTAATACTCAGTCGAATATATATAAATTATTCACTCATTATGTCACTAACAAATATTTTAGAATACTTTTATTTAATTTTATTCATTGAAAAGAACTCATTACCAAATTAAAATTTCTACGTTTTAAAAGCCTCTATATATTTTGAAGCTCTAATAATTTTGAAAAAAGTTTTAGAAATATTTAAAAATTAAAATTCAGTAAAAAGTTTCCTCAAATTCACGTATACACTCATTGAATAAATTTAATTGAAAAATATTCTAAAATAATGAATAGAGATTTTGTGTTTGGATAAGTCTTCTTGAATTATCATCATGGAAATAGAATCTTATTGCAGGACATCCTAAGCACCCTTTTGAGATGTTTTTGTTTTTTTGTTTGTTTGTCTGCTTGTTTGTTTTTTTGTTCAGCAAGAAATTTTGATTGACATAAAAGGACATCATTTTGTTGTTATCAGAAATCAATATTTCACGAAGGTTTATTTATTTTATTTATTCTTTAAACATATTTTATTTGCAATTAATTTCAGGAAATGTTTGATTTAATCATATAATTACGTCTCTTTATGCATCAAAAATAAATGAAAAAAGAACATTGAAAACAAACAGAAGTGAGAGTATTTCCTTATAGCATCAGATTTCAGACGAGATCTCTTTTAATTTAATTTAAAGAAGATATCGGCCGTCGTGAATAGGAAGAAGATGATCTCCCTTTCAAGTTTAGAGAAAGCTAAATGACAGTAAAAGAGAAAGGAAGAAAAGAGAAAGAGACGGCCTAGAAAAGGGCGTCCGGTTTCGTTCCGGTTTATCAGGTCCGGCGGAGGTCCAGAACCGAAGGTCACTCTCTGCCGAAACTAGGCCGATTTCTTTCCTCAAGCGCGTCAACAACTTTTTCTTTTATTCCGCTCGGATTATGAGCACAGAATTCGCGACTGCCTGATGCCATCTGATGAAACGAGAAGGAAATGAGTAAAATAAAGAAAAGAAAAAATAATGAAAAGAAGAAGAAAAAAAGAACACTGAAAAAATAAACAACAAAGTAATATTATTTTTCTTCGTGCTTGGAGCTATCATAGTGAGAAAGTTTTTCTCGACTTACGGACGTGTTCGAATAAAAAAAAATAAAAAAAAAAAGAACATTACCTAAATAGCCTTTTTTAAATAATGCTTTGTCAAGATCGTTTGCAACCTTGCAAGGATACTAGTTTGGTTGGAATTCGAATTAGCTACTTATGTTATTTCTTAAGAATAAAAAGGTTTGAACTGATACTGTTCTTTTGTTATAAAAAAGAAAGTTGGAAAAAAATTAAGGATGTTTATTCTGCTAAAAACTAGCTGTAATTGTTGTTCTATAAGTTACTTAAATCCTGTCATTCTTAAATGAAATGGTGATAATTTGGATGCTATTGCTAGTTTTGCAATAACTAACCTTGTTTAAATGTACAGAATAAAAAGTTTACATTAAGTAAAAATTATCATGAATTATTAATTCGATGTTCGGTTATCTATTGAGTTGCAAATTTACAGTTTCAATAATCGTGGCAAACCTGACGTTTAAGCATTGTATATAGTGAATAATGTTCCGCTATTAAAATATAGTTCGTATAAATATTATTTATGAAATTGCTAAAAGAAAAGTCAACAAATTAATATAAATTCTAGCAATTAGAATAGTCGTAATTATGATCAGTAATAATTAATCAGAAAGAATATAAAATGATACGAAGGAATTTTAAAAATGCGCTATGGTGGAAAATAGAAAGAAAAACCAGCTTGTAGTACTTATTGCCATATGTTAGTTCCTGACATTTTTGCTGTTACTCTTCATCATATTTTTGATTCTTTTATTTGCCTAAGCCACATTTCTATTTTTGCTATCATTTATAGATAGAGTAAAATTATTAATATATTTGAACTCTACGGAAAGTCTTATCAATAATTAATACTCAGTCGAAACAAAATTGATAATTATTTTTACGAATTTTAATATTTAAACTTTTTTCTCACTCCAAATATCTCGTAGCAAACGATAAAAGAATGATGATTTTTGTTAGAACAATTTTATATATTTCATGCGTTGGCATAAACGATTTTGAGGGAATTTCTTTTTTACTGTTTAAAACTTTATTAAAAGTTATGTTTCAGAACTAAGAATGTCTGAATCGTATTGCTACATTTGTATTATTTTTAATAATGGAGGGTTATGCTATAGGTAGTAATTGTTCTCAGGTTGCATGCAGGGTGTTTGTAATGTAATGTCTAAGTAAAAAAAATAAAGATATTCCAAAATTATTTTTTTGTTAATTTTTGTATCTCTACGCGACAATCAACTCATTTATTACAAGAAAGTTCAATTCTTTCCCTCATTTTCATTTATAACTATACGCAAACAAGTGAAAAAATTAATGCAGCTGGCATACTTCTTCTGGAACTTGGTCCCATATCTGAATCAATGTTCTTTGAATTTTACGATCGCTAGTCCATTCGTACTCTCGATTTTTCAGAGCACATACCCAAACATAAATTAATTAAGTGGATGTAAATCTGGCAAAGAGCTGGGCCACTATTCTGTACTGATGAAATCGGGTGAATTATTTCTGCACCTTGTCTAGACCTTCTTTGATATGTAGGCGAGCACTGAGTCTTTATGAAAGCAATGATTGCTTTTCGAATAAATCAAAAGGAAAATCAATCAAATGGTTTTTCAAAGTTTGCTCCAAGTAGTACTAGGTGTTGATTTTAAACCCTGGATTAATAAAAAATGGAAACTTTCTCTTTAAGTATCGTTCTTTGCAACACTACTTTCGATGCATTTTGGTGTCGTCCTACTACCAACCATAGGCATACAGTCGGGGATAATAAATAAAATTGATTATATTTAATAAGACCTTAATATTACTGGATTTAATTATCTAAATAAGAATTTATTAAGCAAAATTGTATAATTTTTCACTTGTCTAGTAATGCTTTTTTTTTGAAAAATAATTTATAGTTACATAAATCAAACGCACATATTTAGTGACTTATGTTTAAGTATTCGGCATCTTTTTTTTAAATACATCAAACAGATAGTAAGAATTGCACCTAATCCTTTCTCTAACTGTTTCAATCAACGTTCTTTTTGCTCCAACTCATAGATGAATTTAAAAATCACTAGTACTTCTGATCCTTTTTAGAGTACGAAAAACAAATTTTTGGTTCACGATAAGCTCTTTTTCTGTTGTGAAAATTTCTGAAGGAGTCACCTTGTACTTAGAAAAGTTTTGAATAAGCTTACGAATGGCATACACATAAATGCTCTACATTTATGTGGAAAATCTCTAAAAAACTAAGCTTCCAGAGAATTCGAATAAGTATAAGTAGTGAATATTGATTTATATTCAACAATTATCTCTTAAAAGTATTATCTCTTAACACTAGAACCGGATTACACACCTTTTAACACAGTCGGATTTTGGACTTATTTTAAACCGTAATTTGCGTTCAATTTGTCCCTCTAAAGAAATCAACATTTTTTCAAAGTAAATGATTTTTTAAGTGATGAATCTTGTTTAAAATACAATATGTAAAAGTTTTTAGAGATTGAAAAAGTTTTCGTCTTTTTTTTATTAACGCAATGGCAATATTACAATAAAATGTAATGTTGTTTTAAGGAATATTTTTTCGCAAGAGTTCAAGCAATACAAAAATAAGCAATCGACATGAATATAAATAATACACATTAGCACACAACAACGTATACAGTAGATCTGCGTGACGTAAAGTGAAAATAAGAAATCGACAAATTGTTTTCTAGCATTTCTCATGGCTAGTATCCGTTTTATTTTATACTTTATTTAAGAGGCATGTTTCTTATATTTAAAGACTGATATTTATCAATTAGGGGCTATCTCATGAGCAATGTACTAAGTTGTAGTTCTTCAACAAACTGAAAAATGAATTCGCAATAAGTAATTGAGGTGGCAAAGGATTGCTTGAAAAACATTTAAGCTCTGAGGACAGAAATATCACAAACGTTGTAGAGAAATGCAGGAGACCTGCAACTTTCACCTCTTGTGGAATAACTTTTTAGCAGCTAGTCTGCCGAGCATACTTCACATATCGTCTTCAAACATATTCGCAGGAATACTATTCAGAAATATGGTATTATTTTTCCTTTACTCCTATGTAGTAAAGTATATAGTTTTGATTTTGCAGAGAAAAAAACATGAATGTCATGACGAAGAAGCTACACTGAAATTAGGGGGAATTTTCTTTTGTTCAAACAAAAATTTATTTGTAAATTTTACTGAGGCAAAAAACAGTAATCTCGTTGCACCTTTTCCTATGAGGAATAAAATTACGGCTTTTGGCTGTTTTTGGTATTCATATAATTTTTAATTTTACTAATCAACAGAAAGGCATGAAATAATGAAAATAAATAATAAAGGAAATAAACTTAATCTTTCTTTGTGAAAGAACATAGGTGTCACTTAAGAAAATTCATAGTTGACAGGCTAGGTTTACTCGAAATAGAAAAAAACGGTTGCTAACAATAACAAATGTCGCGTTTCAACAGCCAATCAGGATTGATACACGCACTGACATCAACCGCAGGCATCTAATTAAAAAGTATTATAAAAGTTTTTTTTTACACATAACTGTCTTACTATGTTGTAATTTAGTAAATAATCATATTCCAAAGATAAGTAAATAAACAATTTTACGAGCAAATGATTCAACAAATAATGCAAATTGTAAAATCGTTTTCTAATATTTTTCAATTTTAAAATATTTTTAAATTTTTAGTTTTCCTATTAGGAGAAAATATTATAATCCAAGTCCTTTTATACAGCCAAAACTTTCAAAGTAATTTCCACTCTTTTTATTTATATATTTATTCAGTTCTTGCTGGAAATGAGAATATAAAGTTCATGTTTATTATTTAACTGAGGAGAATATAATATTGACACTAGTGTATCATTTGATTTCGTTAAATATAAAACAATAAAGTAGCACAGAGATAAGTGTTTCATTTAAAGTTAAATCATATTTCTCTTAACATGCCAAGAAAAATAAGTCGCAATTTATTTGTTTAACATTGAGTAAAATTAATTTATCTCCGATATCTATTTTAGAAAACTATACACAGAGATACACAATTTTGGTAATCATTGAAAACTGTAAGTAATTTAGATGATAGAGGTTAGTATTGCAATATTATCTATAACATTAATTTTGATTGTCTTTTATTACTTTAATTTTCCTTATTGTTAAGGATATTATCTTATCTGTGATCTTCTCTTTTCAGCTGATCAAGTATACGGAAACTTTACCCCAATACTTTCTAATTATAAATTTGTTACAACTGATTTTCATTTTAGTTTTTATTGCTTTTTTTTACTGAAACTTTCTTAATGGTTAAACATTTCTTTCTAATTTTTCCCTCTACTAGCTGAAAAAATATTAAAAATACTTCGTCTCCACGTTTTTTTTAAATAATGAAGTTAAAACTGATTTTTAAGTTTTGCACAATTTTTGAACTATAATGTGAACCAATTTATTTTTCAAAAACTACTTACTTTTGTGGCCCTTGTGTCATAAAATATTTTACTTGAGTTGGCAAATAAACTCAACCTTTCGTAAAAAAAATTCTATAAATGCACAGAGAAAAAAAATCTTGTTAAATTACCATACTGTACGGTAAAAAAAGCTATGACTCTGGTAATAAAACTAAAATATACGGTATTTTATTCCATTTGGTATTTCCCCCATTCGTATAATAACGGTCTACCGAAAAATTCTCTTTTTTATAATTAGTTCATTTTACCACATATTTAGTAAAAAATACAAAACGAAACAGTAAATTTAACTAAATAAATGGTTTTTTATGCCACGCTCTAAAGCATCATCACAAAATCAGTAAATTTTGCTACATTTACCGAATTTTATCACATATTATAACACTGTATTTTATTGTTAATATTACCAAAATCATTACCAAAGCGCTGGTGTTCTCATAAGGTCATAAACTCGGTAAATTTTACCATTTTCTGTTAGTTTTAAACATACTTTTCGGTGTGGCTGTTAATTCGAAAAATATCTATTTTAAAGTTTTATTGTTACAAAATTGAGACATTTTCGGTGTAACAAACCATTACACATCAAATACATCTAAGTTGTTTAGAATTTAGAAAATTAATTTTATGTAATTTGTTTTTATGGAAAAATGCTGTCTCACAATATTTAAATTTCAGAAGACAACACATCTTGGAATGTATTTTTTCCTGAACATTTTTTCATAAAAATGTCTAAAAAGTAGCTTATTTGTATTAATTAGTATTCATGATCTTCTGCAACCTTGCAAGGATGGTCTTTCGAGTAGAATTCGAATGAGACATTTCTATTTGTCTTTATAATGAAAAAAACGTAAAGATAAAAAAAAATATGTTTTCAAAAATTAAAATGGTTTTAAGATATGTATTATTTTTATTTAAAAAGTAGTTTTTTAGAATGTGATATGTAATTGTTTGTTTTATTCCATTAGAAGAAATTTAATTACCGCATTATTAGTTATTCAAAACCAGTTATTCTTAATTGTGATTCCCTACATTCATACACGATTGTGCACTTTACAAAGGCTAACCTTGTTTAAATATGCAGAAAATACTTTAAATAAAAGAGAGAGATATATAAATTAGATGGCAACAAGTTTCACATTTTAAACAGATTGTGGTGCAGTTTTCTCAAATTTATCTTTAAATAATAAATTGCATAACCAAGGCTTATTAAAACGGCAGCATTTAGAAACTCCGACTAAATACTTTGCAGGCATTTTTAAGAATAACTTATTAAAATATAAAATTCACATGAAAAAAATTAAGCTTCTTCATCTAAGTTTAGTTTTCAAGGGCGTTTTGCACTTAAAATAAATTTTATAATTTTTTATTTTTATTATGGTAACAAAGCTTTTATGAAGAATTTCGAAGTTACGAATTATGAAGTTTTCTTATAAAAGTTGGTCGATTATTTTGTTACCAGCTTTAATCATGCGTTTCACATATCAGATATATAGTTCTTGATTATGCAATTCGTAGTTTTGGACCCACAAAGAAGACGATGCTACTTCTGAATAAAGCATAAGGATGAATTGATAAATATTCAGGAAAATCAACTAGCATTTTCGTTGTAGGGAGAAGAAAACCATGAAATTTTCCCCCATTCAACCCAAAGGCAAAAAAGTCCTAACACTAAATACGGTGGTTCACTAATTCTATCAGTGTGGAAAGTGCAAAACAGGGTTGGATTAAGTATAATGGGCCACATGTGTAACTTGGGGTTCTACTAATAACAAATGAACCAAACTTTACCTGCAATCAGAAACATTGAAGTTTTTTTTATGAAAATCAATCCCAGTTACGCTTGTTTTAAAGATATTCTGAAAAGTTTTTTGAAATTTTTAATTTTTCACAAAAATGATTACGTTAAACATTAAATTATGATTAAGTTACTACGTCTGCAAAAACATTATGCATTAAATAATAAATGTTAAGTAGTAGTTCATACATATTTTAAAATTGAAAGAAAGAAATTGGAATTTTACAGTCATTACTAACAATTTTACATTATTAGTTTGTTATATTTTCCCCAACCAAACATCCTAGATGACTTTAAGAGATGAATAGAAGGAAACAACACGAAAAAACATGATCTTTTTCGAATTTTAAAATTTCACTGCCAAAATATATAGATAATATATTTTTAATGATTTTAAAGAAAAGTTGAAAAACATCACGATTGAAAATATCGAATATATTTTTAGAGAATTTCGAGAATTAATTTTACCCTTATATACTTTGGAGCTGCCTTGTGGGGCCCTAAATAACTTTAGGGCCTGATCTTCAACCTCAGCAGTCTCTATCTTAATCTGGTCTTGGTGCAAAGAAAAGGAATATTTAGATCCATAAATTTAAAATAAAATACCACAGAGGGAAGTGAATTTTTTTATATCATTGACTAATTACTAATTTGAATGATAAATAATATTTTTATTACTTTTATGCATAATATTGAAATATATACATGCAATAATAATACCCTGTAATGAAATTGTTGGTACAGTATTTGCATTACAGATATATAGTAATAACTTGCATCGAAAAAATTTTGTGATTTGATTTTATACTATTCGCAATTACTTTGATTTGGGACTTTTGCTTCGTTAGAGCTACGCGCGGAGGAAAGAAGAATTTTTGTAAAATTACCGTACAGAACGGGAATGACATTTTTGGTAAAAAAAAAAGATCTAGATAATAAAATTAAAATGCAGAATTAAATAATACTGTATATTAATATAATATAAATTTATTGCAGCATATAATATATAATATAAATTTATTACAGCATATAATATGTAATATAAATTAACTACAATATTTAATCCAGTCAATTTGTAATTTTTTCGTTCATGAAGTAACGGTTTACCGGAAATTTTGGTTTTCAAAATCATAGTTCTTAATACCACCTATTCAGTAAAAAAATACAAAGCTGAAAAGAAATATAATCGAACAAAAGATTTTCATGCCATACTTTAAGGTATCGATAAAACCAAGTTTTACCACATTTAGTAAACATCATCGCATATTATAAAACCATATTTTATTATTAATTTTACCAAAATCATAACCGAAGCACTTCGGTAAAAATTATCAAGCTTTTTTTAGTGTTTCCACAGAGTTAGAGCCACAGTAAAGTTTACTATTTTCTGTTTATTTTTTAACATACTTTTTTTACCGTGCGCTAATGGGCTAATGAAGACACTGAAAATAAATAAATGAATAATATAAATAGAGCAAACTTATTCCATTTAAAGTATTTATATTGCAAAATTCAACATATGATTCAGCTTTTAGCACATTTATGCATTTAATTCTTGAACTTAAACTTAAGTTACGTTTACTAAAGTTGGTTGCGTTTAGTAGCAAAATACAGGGTATTTTTAAAGTCCCGGACTCATTTTGATGTTTAATAACTCATAAAATAATGAAGATAGATTAAAATTAATAACATAAATGGTTAGATAGACTCAAAAAGTTTCATGACCCTTGTCAATGAACTTCCACGTGTGCCCCCTTCGTCNATGGCTCTTCGGTGTAGTTCTTAGTTATGCAATTCGCAGTTTTGAACCCACAAACAAGATGATGCTACTTCTGAATAAAGTATTAGGTTGAAATGATAAATTTTCAGCGAAATCAATGCGCATTTGTGTTGTAGGGGGAAGAAAATCACGAAATTTTCCCCCATTCTGCCCAAAGGCAAAAAAGTTCTGAAACTAAATACGATGGTTCAATAATTCTATCAATGCTCAAAGTGCAAAACAGTTTTGAATTAAGGTGTAATGGGCCTAGGATAGATAACTTGGTGTTCTACTTATAACAAATGAACCAAAATTTATCTGCAATCAGAAACATTGAAGTTTTTATGAAACTCAATCCCAGTTACTCTTGTTTTAAAGATATTCCAAAAAGCTTTTTTAAAATTTTTAATTTTTCACAAAAATGCTTACGTTAAATATTAAATTATGATTAAGTTGCTACGTCCGCAAAAAACATTATGTGTTAAATAATAAATTCTAAGTAGTAGTTCATACATATTTTAAAATTGAAAGAAGTAAATTAGAATTTTACAGTCATTACTGACTTTGTTATATTTTCCCCAACCAAGCATCTCAGATGACTTTAAATGAGGGATAGAAGGAAACAGCACGAAAAAACATAATGCTTTTTTAATTTTGAAATTTTACTTTCAAAATATATCGGTAATATATTTTTTATGATTTCAAAGAAAGATTGAAAAACGCACCGATTTGAAAATATCTAATATATTTTAAGATATTATATATATAGTATTATTGATTCCAATATCATTTATTAATTTCACCTTTATATACTTTAGAGCTGCCTTGTGGAGCCGTAATTAACTTTAGGGCCTGGTCTTCAACCTCAGTAGTTTTCCTTTTAATCCTGTCTTGGTACATAGAAAAGGAATATTTAAATCCACAAATTTAAAGCAAAATACCACAAAGAGAAGGGAATTTTTGTATCAATGATTATATAATTACTAATTTGTATGATCAATAATATTTTTATTACTTTTATGCACAATATTAAATTATACACATGCAATAATAATTCTGTTTACTTATTTAATTTGGCTAGTTGCTCAATCATTGGATTTTCTAAACGAATATAGCTCAATTTGTAATTTCTTACGCTTAGTATCATAATGGAATAAAAATATTGTATCAACTATGGAATTGAGCTTACTATTGATGCTTAAAAATATGTACACAATTTTATTAAAATATATTGTAATATGCAATCATTATCAATGCATAAATATTCTGATAAAAAAATAATTTATCGTTTTATTAAAATTAAAGAATAAAGGTTTAACAAGTGATAACATATAATTTCAGATTTACATATAATTTCAAATATATTAATAACGTGCATCGTAAAAATTGCTGTGATTTGATTTGATACTAGACTTCGAAATTACTTTGATTTGGGACTTTTGCTTCGTTAGAGCTAGGCGCGGAGGGAAGAAGAATTTTTGCAAAATTGCCGAACAGAACGGGAATGACATTTTTGGTAAACAAAAAACATCTAGATAGTAAAATTAAAATACAGTATTAAATAGTACTGCATATTAATATAATATAAATTATTTGCAGAATATAATAAATTAATTAGAGCATTTAATTCAGTCAATTTGTAATTTTTTCGTTTATAAAATAACGATTTACCGGAAATTCTGGTTTTCAAAATAATAATTCTTAATACCATCTATTTAGTAAAAAAATACAAAGCTGAAAAGAAATATAATCGAATAAAGGGTTTTTATGCCATACTTTAAGGTATCATGATAAAATTACCAAGTTTTACCATCTTTAGTAAATTTCATCTCATTTTATAAAGCCATATTTTATTATTAATTTTATCAAAATTATAACCATATTATTATAACCATATAAATTATATCACTTCGGTAAAAATTACCAAGCATTTATTAGTGTTTCCATAGAGTCAGAACCACTGTAAAGTTTACTATTTCTGGTATTCTTTTACAGTACTTTTTTAGGGCTAATGAAGACACTGAAAATAAATAAATGAATAATATGAATAGTGCAAAATAAGAAGACAAATCAAATTTATTAAATCAATTGAAACTACATTTCAAGTGAAAAAACGCGCTATGCAGCAGAAATTCTAAAAGGAAATTGAAACCCCAGAAGAATAAAAACAATGAAAAAATGAAAAAAATGAAAAATATAACAACTAAAACTGACGTCGTCAGGGTTAAGCTTTTGAACATTGTATTCTTTTGTATTTGCTTAGGTATTATACTTTTGTATTTGGTTTTTGTAATTTGCATTGTAATTTTTTCACGACCTGGACTTGGACAAAAACTTGGGGTACAGAGAGAGCAATTTAAACATTTGTCTTGCTCTCTAGATAGAAAAGGTTTTGCATTTATGACTTCCGGGGCTGGTACTCCCTGACGACGTAAGCTTCGGTTGTCACATTTTTCATTGCTTTTATAAAGAGAGAAAACTTATATTCCATTTAAAGTATTTATAGTGCAGTATTTACTTGTGCAGTTTTTACTTTAATACTAAGTAAAACTCAGCTTTTAACACATCTATGCATTTAATTCTTGAACTAATTTTTAAACTTAAGTTACGTTTACAAAAGTTGGTTGTGGTTAGTACCAAATCTTTCTAATAACAGAACATCTCGAGAATACTAACTGGCATTTGGTACCAATTTATGCCTTTTGTTTTGTTCGCAATTGGTTCTTACAATAGAACTATTCGAAAATATCAGCTTAATTAAATAACATTTTTTCTGAAGAATAGTGTTTCGTAAACAAGAATTCCAAAAGTTTGTACATAATGTATGAAATTATTTCTGAACATTTTTCTTGTTTACCAAATTTTTTACATTTGATACCAAAATATTTAATCAACAGGACTCTTCTCGACATTATTAACTCATTTAGAATCACCCTTTTTCTAAAAAATATTTATTTGTAAAAAAATAATTCATTCACGTAATACTATCAAGTTTATAAATAATTCCTAACTTTTTTTAAAATTAATTCCTGCGTACAAAATTAGTTTGCACTTGGTGCCAAAATATTTTGGCAACAGGACTTTTCGACAGTATCAAATAATTTATTCTCACCTTTTTTTAAAAAAAACAGCAATTCATAAAGTAAGAATTCTCTGAGTTCATAAACAATTCATGAACTTTATGTAAACTTAATTCTTATTTACCAAATTTGTTTGCATTTGGATCAAAAATATTCAAATGAAAGGACTTTTTGACAATAGCAACCCATTTGCAACTACCTTGTTTCTGAAAAATAGTTTTAAGAAAAAGAAAATCTCTTTTAGGTTTATAAATTAATCATGAACTTATTTATGAATCTGATTTATGTCTACCAAATTCGAAGGCATTTGGTATTGTCAATTAAGGCCTTTTCTTTTGTGGGCATATAGTTCTAAAAATCGAACTACCCAACAAAACCAACTCATTTACACCTTGTTCTTGAAAAATAATGTTTCCTGAAGGAAAATCCTTCTAAGTTGATTAATAGTTGTAGAAATTATTTCTGAACATTATTCCTGTTCATCAAATTTCGATGCATTTGGGATCAAAATATTCTATATCACAACACTTCTCGTCAATGTCAATTTACAACTACCTTGTTTCTGAAAGAAGTTTTACGTGAAAGAGAATCTTCCTGATTTCATAAATAAATTATGAACTGATTTATTTTATGTTTAGCAAATTTGGATTTTTGGAGGCATTTGGTATTAATAATTTATGTCTTTTCTTTTGTGCTCTTATGGCTTCAAAAATAGAACTACTCTACAGGATCAGCTCATTTACACCTTGTTCCTGACAAATGTTTCATAAAAGAAAATCCGTCAAAGCTCATTCATAATTCATAGAATTATTTCTGAACATTATTCCTGTTTACCAAATTTCGACGCATTTAGTACTAAAATATTCTATCTACCACACTTCTCGACACTATCAACTTACAGCTACCTTGTTTCTAATAAAAAATTGTGGTTCGTAAAAGAAAATATCTTCTAAGCGAAAAAAAACACACAAATTGATGTTATAATGAGGAAAATAAGTTCAACGTTTTATGTCACAAGTTTCCCCATTAAAACCTCTGGAGAAAAAAAAACGTAAGTATCACAACAAGATTATTGTAGTTTTTTGGGTTAATTTCAAGTACATCTTTCGAAATGAAACTTGATATTTATAAGGTATCTGTTGTCACATAAGGAAACATGAGATTTCTCTGATTTAAAACAGTTGCCGCAATTTTTAATTAATTCTAGCAAACAAGTGCTTTTTTTTCTGTTGTAAGTAAAATATAGCTTTATTTCTGAAAATAGTGTATTTTTTTCGAAAGCTGTTTTTTCAGAGAATGTGAACTTTGTTATCTTAAAAACTGTTTCGGTTTTCCTTTTTTCTATTAAAGAATTCTTTTTTTAGAGGTATTGAGATTCTATAAGCTGAGATAACGGTTGAAAAAAAGAGGAAGAAAAGGAAAGAAACCTTACAAAAGATTTATGTAGAAATAGTATTAAAGTAATATAGAAAATTTATGAAAGCACCCCGAACCATGTCATATTCAATTTTCATAAATATAATTGTTTTTTTTTATTTATCTATATTTATTGTAATTTTGTTTTCTTCACGATCTCGTAAATTTTGAATATTTTGTATATTTAACGTGAAAACGCTTGAAATACTCTTTTTCTATTTTCATTTAAGTTTTCAAGCGTACAATTCTTAAACAATTCATCTTCAAATTTTTTTCTTTTTCTGCTATTTATATATTTTCTTGATGATTTTAAATCTACAAGAAATAATACTTGTGAACGTAAAATAAACATTTTGGTCGGAGAATTTGATTTAAATTTTTAAATGATTTATTGGCCTCTATCAAATACACTTATTCAAATGGTTATTGATGCACTGAGAAAATGGTACGGTCATTACAAATAGAATTTACCGATTTTCTGGATATAGGGGAATACCAAGAATCTCAGTAATTTTTACCAACGCTTTACAACAAAATTAGTTTTCATAATATGTGATAAAATATAATAGATGAGGTAAAATTTCGTGATTTTACTTTTCATTTTTGTATTTCAGAAAATCAAGAAATAAGCTCGTAACTTATATTGATTACTTTTGTCGTTATTTGCAATAGCTGCTTGAAATTTCGTAAATCTAAATTTTAATTATACTTATCTTTAATATTTTTTTTAATCTTTCGTAAATTTCGTAATCTAGTATATTCACGGCAATATGAACACTTTTGCAAAAAACTACTTTTTTGTCTCATGTTTTTTTTTTCGCTGTTGTATAAAATAATCAGTAAAATTAAGTTATACATTATTGCATATTATTTGCCGCAATTCAAAAATAATTGCAAAATTCTTATTTTAAAATTCGAATTTTTTTTTAAAAAAACGCAAAAGATATGAGTGTTTCAAGTAGTTCTTTTAAGTGAGCGGAAAAAATTGAAAATATTTTTCATAATTTTAGAATGAATCGTATTTTGCAACTAAAAGAAAAAAATTCATTTGAATATCTTAAAAACTTTAAAAATTTCCATCAATTTTCCAAGTAGTTTTTGTACTTTTTAAAAGAAGGCGGCGCAAAATAGTTAGTTTTCCACAAATTTCATTACGTAGTATTGCAAATTACACTATCTTATAATAACCGAACAAATTTAACAAATAGCAAGAACAAATTTAAATATGTGGAAGACCCCTTATAGTTTTGAGCTTTCTTTTAAAAAGTACGAAAATTAGTTAAAAAATTGCTTGAAACTTTTTACGTTTTTAAGATATTTAAATCAAATTTCTTCCATTAGTTGCCAAATACGATTCACTATAAAATTATGAAAAAAGTAATTTTTAATTTTTTCCACGCATGCGCAGTAAAAAAAAATTTTTTTAAAATACTTATATTTTGCAAATTTTTCTAACATATTCTTTCAAAATTTTAAAACAATAATTTTGTAATTAATTTTTAATTGCTCCAAAACTGATTACTTGCAACTTGAGAAAACGACAACCACAGATTCACAAACACGTGACCTGTGACTTCAGCGCCAGGTGATCGTTTATAAACAAGATGGCGTATTTAAGCCAAACTAAATTTCTTCACATTAGCTAGAATGTCTATAACGTGAAGTTAATTAAATACAACACAGCATCACACATTGAATTTTCAAAGATATAATTAATTCTTTTTCGTCTACACCTTTTATTTAACTTAGATTTATTATTTGCATATGTATTTTATTGTAAACGTGATATATTTTTATTTCGTGTACCTGGTAACTTAGATGCATAATTAGTTTGTTTATGTTCTGCATGATTTCGAGTTTGTCTCTGTGTTAAATAAAAAATATGTAGTGAAAGAATTGAAATCTTTGAGAAAAATCTTCGTCAGAGAATTGAGAACGTGTCACTTAAGAGAATTGACACTTGACGAGCTTGGCTTAGTTGAAATAGAATGGAAATAACAGTTGCTAACGTAAACAAATGCCACGTAACAACCAATCAGAATAGAGATACCCACACAACGTCACTTGCAGGTCTCCCTTCAGAAAATTAGCATTACTAATATTTGTTTAATAATACTTTTTTTATTTCCAGTAAAACTAGAAAGTTGCATCACATTTAAATAATACTTTCTGTTCGCATTTAAAAAAACTGATGAAAGAATAATAACTTATTATAATATGATAAGCATTGTTTCTTGCTGACGATTTTCTTCCACAGCTAAACAAAAGTAAGAATCTCGGGTTCGATTTGTCAACATAAGACGCGTCATTTTCAGTGGTTCAATCAAAACTAATGCTCTGCAACTTCATATAGTTGTTTCTTTTTCAAGAACGAATGTTCTCCTTATTTATCGAAACCTGTCGCCAAGTCCAGGATTCCAATAAGACTACAAAACTATAAACTTTTTTTTTAATAATTCTATGATGTATATTGTAAGAGATAGCATGAATTAAATTTAACTTTTAAAAGCTATTATATTGTTTTGATGCACTATTACATACATACTATTGGTATACTATTGTTAAACTTATTTGATTAACGGTAAGAATTTTAATAACAGCATAATACATGAGAACTTTATCCAATAATGTAAGATACAGCTCTTTTATATCATATTCCATACTTTATTTTGCACTTCATTTCTTTATTCATCTATGCTGTATCCTTTCCTCATTCATTTTTATTTCATTTCATTTTTATCATTTTATTTATTTATTTTTTCATAAATTTTTTTTACCTTTATTTTACGCACTAATTTTTTTCTTCGTGCCACCGCAAGGTATTCGATTTTTTACGGTGAACACGTGATCTGACATATATTTATTTATGGATTTTTTTTAAGTCTGACTTAGTTTGTTCACCGTTTATATTTATTACCTTGAGTCTTGAAATTGCAATATTGTTGTTTAAATTTAATGCAGCAAATCGACGTTTATCTCTAATCAATTCCTTCGCTAGTGTTTTTTATTTAATTATTTATTTATTTTTTCTAGCTTTCAGAAATTCCTTTCGTCATTATGTTACGCTTTCTGAAATTTCTTTAGTCATGATTTTACGCTTTCAGAAATTTCTTTAGTCAATATTTTTCGATTTCAGAAATTTATTTAGTCATTATTTTACTCTTTCTTTCAGCTAACTTACATCTCACAGCCTGTTTAACTTTACTCGTGGTGATATTAAGCATACTTACCAACTTTTGATCTGTTCTATTATGTTTTTTCTCAGTGGTAGTAAAATAGAATTAAAATTTCAATTGTAAGCAAAATAATACGTTATATTTTAGCAAGCTTTAGCTAACAACAATGCTGGTAACGCATATTAATTTATATACTTAATTTTTTCAAAAATAGTGGTGATCAAAATCATTTGAAAAATAAGTTTATAAAAGAAAAAATAGTATATATTTACTACCACTTTAAATATAAAAATAAAATTTTACGCCAAATGCGTAAAAGTTGGCAGGTATGTATTAAGTAAAAAAATGTTTTTTAAAAAATAGTATTTTTGAACCATAATATCAAGTCACAAACATTTTTTAATTACAAAAGCACGAAATCTCAGCAGTTTTAAATTAATATATCAGAAATTTACTATATTCGAATCATTTTAAATTAAAAATCATTTTATTTTCTTCATTTCGCATGATACAATTATAAAACTTCATAAAAGCACTAAATTTAGTGCCAAGAGAATTTAATACTTTTTTAAATTTTCTTTTCTTTCTTTCTTTAAAATACATGCAAAAGAATTCAGCAACTTCGCATTTACCTACAAAACGGGAAAAATAGTACAGCTGAACATTTAAAGTATCTTTAAAGGTATAAAAAGGAACAAATATAAAGAAATCGAATAAAATACAAGTTGTATAAAGATATCAAATAAGTATTTTTTCTTTTTACGTAGAAAAATAATATTTATCGACTTCCTGATAATAATACCGTTGAAATGTTTTTCCTTGAGATCTCTATAGATTCAGCTACTTCAGAGAATAGTTTATCGTTTATTTGCTGCTGCTTGTTAAAAGTTCCGATAACATATTTATTTCCTCCGAAGTTTGTTTAAGTGAAATCAAAAATTCTTTATTCAATAGGAATAAAGAGTCATTATACGTGTACATTTTCTGCAGCATGAAAAATTCTGTAAATTAGAAAACTTAGTTTAAATCATTTTTCTATCAATTGTTGCAAAAAATGTAGGGATGAAAAATCTTTTTTTATAAATATTATTTAAATTGAAACTAATATATTTATGCAAGCAAATTGGAACACAATTTTGAAATTAATTTTTTAAAAAAGGCAGCACTTTTTTTTTATTTTCAATTTTTATTTTACCTTTTGACTCCTTAACGTATCTAAAACAATTCCTTGTAAATGTTCCAAAAATTCCAAATGCGTGTGAAGATATCTTTTTAAAAGAGAAGAACTTTTTAGAAGATAAGTTTTTAAAAGATATTGGTAATATCTATGTTGGATTAAAATTTAAACGCATTTTTTATAACTTGCTTCAATGCTGATTAATAAATAAAAAATGTTATGCAAGGTTGTTATAAAATAAAACTTCAAATGCTTTTAGCCTTATCATTGAAAACAACTGCATCAAATTGTAATAAGTTTTATCACAAAATACATTTTTACCACTAAAAAAACCATTAAAATTTTGTGAATGGTTTATTATGGAATTTTAACTTCACAATTTTTTACAGTTTATGCATTATAATTAAAAATTTGAAATGCTAAAATAACATTTGATCTACCATCTTGTTACAAAATGATGCAATATTTTACTGTTCTTAACTCGCTTCCATTGCCTTTAAGTGCACCGACACAAATCTGTCTGAAGATCGAACTCAACTGTCATACAACTCCCTTCTTTCTCCGCCAAAATCGCCAAAAGTGAGAGATCACGTGACAATAAAGTGAGATGATGAATAAAACAGCACTCTTGCACTATTTACTATTTCAGTTCTACCGTAATATACATTTATTGCATTGAAAAAAATAATTTCAGTAAAATATTATGAGAAGTTCTTAAATTTAAAGCTTTTACCAGGCAATCGTTAATTTGACAAAAACGATTGATTTGAAATCGTTTGGAACTATTTAAATGAAAGGCATTCGTATGAAGTTTATACTGTGATTATTCAATTTCCATATGAAGATCGGTCATGTTTTCACCAAAACTGCAAGTGTACTTTTTGATTTAGATTACTCGTGATTCTTTTAATTTTTTTTATATCTTTTAAACTTTCCATGTCGTTATTTTTCAATAAATTTCAGATATTTGACGCTTAGCTTAAAAAAACTGTTAGACCTGATTATGAAATATATTTGACTCAGAATTGAAAATATTGGAGAACACTGTTGACAGAAGTTGACCTAATTTACATCCTTAGACGTCATAACTTTTTTATGAATCTTATTTGCAAATTATTATTTAAAAAAAACTAATTTTTTTATTATTTAATTTAAATTAAATTAATTAATTATTAATTAAATTAGAATTAAAGAATTAAATTAAAATTTTTGTCAACACTCTTAAAAATGGTTCACCTTTCGAAAAATTGCTAAAATAAAGTTTCTGGTATGGTTAAAAGCGATATTTAAAATATTTAAATTTAATATTAAAATATCATCTATTCAAAAATGTTAGGCAAGTAAAAAGAGTTTTTTTTTTATCAAGGTAGCGTTGAAATATTTTGACTCGCAAAGTGACCACTGGCCAGTGATCCCAAAAAACAAAATGTTGAGAGCCTGTGAGTTAAGGGCTCAAAATTAAAATAGAGCTCTGTGTGGAATGACAATACAAGTCTCAACCGTTTTTAGATTATTAATGGAATTTATATAGTTATTTTATTGTTAAATGGAATTTATTATCAATAGAAATATCGATTACTTACAGTTTAGGTAGAGTGCTTAGATTTCAACTTCATTGTTCCTGTTGCTAATATAAATAGGTATACTAAATTGTACAATCAAAATTAGTCTCTGATCGCAATTTAGAAAATTTCCGATATAAGCAAGTTAGCGAGTGCAAAACTAAACTGATTGTAATAAAATAAAACATTTAAATAGTTAAGTACTTTTAAAAGGAGAAAGTAGTTTAATTTTTACCAGTTCTTAAATGAAAATCCTAGGGTGTATTTATTTCGTAATAAACACCGACTCCTTGCTTTTCGAAAGCGATTCCTTCTAAGTTTTACGTTTTAAGTCTGACAAGAATTAAAAAAAATATTTATCATTTTTTGTCTGCTTGAAAAATGTAGTTTTAAAATTATTCTTCAAATTTTTTCTTTTAGACTCTATCAAAAACGAAAAAAATATGTACACAACAGCCCCTGACAGAACAAAAGTAGTGGATTTTTATTACTGTGAAAATTACTCAAATTAAAGTTCATTTTCACGAGCAAGGAACAATAAATAACCGTCGTATATTCAAATCCAAGATTTTCATTTCTACCGTATATCCGAGTTGTTTGATGTAGTGAATCGATTTAAGAAAATAAAAAACGTGATTCTGTTGATTCAGATCGCCTTGTATTACCTAATAAAGTACGTACAATGACAAATAACACGACTGTCACTTAATCATATTGCCGATATGAAATTCTTTTATTGCGCCAACGCATTCCTTTACAGTGTGACGCGTGTCATGACGTCAAATATGCTATTAAAATGAATGTTAAAATATAATTTTGGTAAAAAGCTCTTTTCGTAAATTTTAATTTTGAGTTACATTAATTTTTCTCTTTTCGTTCATGAAATGTCTCTGGTAAAATGATCGACACAATATTATTTTTATTACTTTAAGAAGAAAAATAAATCATTTCTATGATGTTAAAATTTCATCATTACGCTAATTGTTTAAATATAATTTTCCCTACTACTTTTTTTTTGAGAAACTGGAATTTTTTTGTAACATTAAATTCTTTTTACGATAAATCATAAATGGAAAATTAAATTTTCATATTAGAAAATAAGAGAATTTTTTTTTCTATAAATAATTGGACCAAAAAGTTTTCCTGCTCTCTTAAAAAATTAGGTTCAACGTTGAACAATAATATCACCATTTTAAATCATATGATGCGAATACGGTTCAAATGTTCTGCCGCTTTGGTGTTAAATTGTACATAGTTTCCAATCAAGTTGAACTATAGTATGGTGCAATCTATTAAATGCTTGAAAACTTCAATCGTTACAAGAATATATAAATTGGAAATAACAGTCGACATGTTTCAAGCGCTTAAAAATAGGCTCCCATTTTCAAGATTTGCCAGACGGGAATGATAAGAAACAAAAGTGGCTTGAAATATAAAACGTAAAGTTGCCAATGGAAAAATAAAATTAAGAAACAAAACTTAAGAAACCATAGTAGTTGAGAGTGAAAAAAGATGAAAAACAGCACAAACGAAACTACAGCGGCCGAGATCAGCAAATCAAAGTAAAATGTATTTCCACACGCTATGGAGAGTTAATGAGGAACTAGTGTCGTTAACAATGTAATCAGCATTCATATAAATAAAACAAGATTCCAGAGCGTCAAGATAAGCTGATGTAAGTAGAGTGGAAGTATGTTTGGCATTTTGAAATTAAATTTATGCCCAAGATTCCAACAATGCGCAGCAATTGATGATTTCTAGAATTCTTGATAACGGATGTAACTTGCATAACTACAAAACTTAACGCTTAAATTTCAAATCACTTTTGTTTCTTTTCATTCGTCTGACAAGTTTTGAAAACTGGTGTTTATTTTTGAGAGCTTGAAACTTGTCAACTATAATTTCCAATTTATATATTTTTAAAGAGAATAAAGTTTTTAAGCTTTTTTTTAGAGTTTTAAGTAATATCTTACCGCTTCAGTCTCTTGAGATTATTTATTTAATGGTGTAATCTAATTTCATAAATACAATAATATGGTTAAACTTTGCATCACGTTGTAGTTTCAAAAATTTTGGATAACAATCAACACATGCTTCTAAATTTCATACAGTGTACGGGGAGCAAAAAGATGCGAACACCTTTAATAGCTTTTGATGTAATATATTTTCACGTGTTAGGATCAATCTTTATGGTTCGAGGGCTTAACCTAGATATGCAATTTAATTTGCACAGATGATTTGTTAATTTCGTAGTCAGACACATAAACGCTCTCTGAATAAATATAGCATTTTTGTGTAGAAAAAGATTTTGTTTAAATAAGCATACTATTTTTTATTCAGATCTGTGCATATATCTGAAATGACAGTTTTCAATTTTCATATTATAGTGGAAATCTATTAAAATTAATGACTTCAAGATTCAATTAAAAATAAACTAATTAATTTAACTGTTAGAGATTGTTTTTTTTCTAATATGAGGTAGTTAATTTGTGATATTTCTTATGTTTTAAAAACAGCATCAACCCGAAATAAAAGTGTTCTGAAGAAATATATATTTGGTGCTTTGATGTTTGCTAATATTTGACGACTCATGAACACCGTTAAAAATTCCGGATCAAATTACGGTATAAAGTACTGACATAGAGTGGAGCATCCATAAAACCCACTTTTCCGTAAAACCCATTTTTAAAGTAAAACTTCATACAGCAAATTTTACAGTTATATTTAATAATTAAAGTGATTCACTGATTTTACAGTAAATATTGCTGTAAAAATTATAGTATATACGATTTTTAATGGCACTCTGAGTGGAGGAAAAAATTCTGGTAAAATTACAGCACTGTATGATAATAACATTTCCGGTAGACAAAAAAACACAATTCTGGTTAATCAAACTAAATTATACAATATTTAAACTATTCATTCACAGTTCATATGGTAATATTTTACCGAAAATTCTGCTCTAAACTATCTGCCATGCTCTAAACCAGTGTTTCCCAAACTTATGACTTTTGTGTACCCTTTCTAAATGTTTCGTAACGCTGTGTACCACTAATAAGAAAAATAATGTATTTTTTACTGTAAAAAAGTTGCGCAAAAATTAAAAATCACAACTAGCTGTTGGTGCCACTAATTATTAACTGTTAACTCTGCAAAAAATTGCCAATAGAAAAACACGTCATCGTAAATTTTCATGGCTGGCTTTATTTTTAAATAAAAATTTTTGAAATTTTCGTTTGTTGCAGGATATTTTGCATAAGAGCGCGTACCCCCGCTTAACTGTTTCCGTACCCATTTTGTTGTTAACTTTACCGAAATCGTTACCAAAATGGTTCCAGGAAAAATTATCGAGCTTTATAATGCTCCCATAATGCCAGAAACACGATAAATTTGACCAAATTTCGGAATTTTTGACCAAACTTTTTTTCCGTGAGGGGCGGTACTTTTTACCGTAATTTGAATTAGAATTTCTTACAGAGAACGGAACTTAACTTTTACAGAGAGCGAAGAAACTTAATATTTTCTTATATTCTTATTCCCCTGATATTCTTTTATATTTACAATCAGAATCATTTCTTCGATGCGAAAATAAGAATTAAATATTTGTTTTACTACTTATTTGTTTTGTGAAGCTGGAAAAGTTCATCTAGAGAAGAAAAATTTATCACGGGAGTAATGTTATTTTAGGAGTTTGAACCAAACTCCAAAGACAATTTGGAAAGAAAAGATTTCAGACATAATAGAAAATAGGCACGGGAAAAAGACAGTGTAGCCAATGGAGTAAACTAACAAAAGTAAAAGAAACCCCAAAAGTTAGTTAAGTTACAATCAGTCTGATAGAAACAATTAGAATAAAAAAATCTTGTTATTTTAAAGAAAAATAAAATTTTCCGGCGTCAGCCATTTTATGTAAGAAAATTTTCTTTTGCCATAAATTTCATTTGGAAAAAACCCGAATAATTAATTATAACATTTATTACAAGACATTCGTTTTTACTATAATCTTAAAATAATTAAAATGCAATAACCGTAAAATTTTACAGTGTAGTTGGCATTATTTTAAACTTTCTTTAGTTTTTATTTATTTATTTTTGGTAGAAGATGTTAAGCTTAAAATTTTTATTCAATATTTTACCGTTTTCAAAGCAATTGGGCAAAATTTACTTATTTTTACATATTTTAAAACAGTTTAATATTATGCAGTTGTATTTTTTGCGTATGTTGAACGACTGAGAAAAACGAGTATAAAATGTGTTAAAATTCGTTTCACAACACTTCATATCATAAAGCAAAAAATGCGGGTTTTTTAAATCGTTTCAATTCAATCGTAAGTCAATTATAATATTTTTTTTTTGCTAAAAATTGGCTTCAATTACAACTATTTTACTATTTAATACTTTTACATATAACACTACATTGTTTAAATAGTTTCAATTCAATCTAAGTCAATTATTATTTTTTTTTACTAAAAAATGGTTTTAATTACAACTATTTAACTATTTAATACTTTTACATATAACACTACATTGTTTAAATAGTTTCAATTCAATCTAAGTCAATTATTATTTTTTTTACTAAAAATGGTTTTAATTACAACTATTTAACTATTTTATACTTTTACATATAACAGTACATTGTTTAAATCATTTCAATTCAATCGTAAGTCAATTATCATTATTTTACTAAAAATTGGTTTCAATTACAACTATTTAACTATTTTATACTTTTACATGTAACAGTACTAATGTGCTCAAGTGTTTCTACATTTATTGTATCTAGTTTTAAGCTATTTAACGGATAGATTATAGGATATTGTATACATAAAATTACAATACTATTCATGTTTCGATATTATTTTTTAATAATATTAGACTGGTCCTAGACAATAGACCACACTGGTATAATTACAGAGTTGGCCGTTGATTACAGTAATCGATTACAACTGTAATTGATTACAGATAATTACAGCTATGTAATCAATTACTTGTAATCACGATTACAAGTAATCAATTACTTGTAATCGTGATTACAACTTTCAAAAAATTTTGATTACAGCTGTAATCATGATTACAATTTTGATTACAGTAATCAATTACTTGTAATCATGATTACAAGTAATTGCGATTACAAGTAATCACAACAAAAACGATTACAAGTAATTATGATTACAAGTAATCAAAATATATGATTACATGTAATCATGATTACATGTAATTTGATTACATGTAATTGTGATTACTTGTAATCAAACTATACGATTACAAGTTATTACGATTGTATACTATAGTCAAATTTTTTATGTAAGTATTCATGTGTTTACATATTTTTATGTACATAGAATGTACGCACGCATGAACGTACAATTTGCGATTCCTATACATACAATGTATGCACAAACGTTGTTTGTACGTACAATATTCATAATTATATTGTAATATACTTAATGCAATGCGCATATGCTTAGTACATATAATTATGCATTTATGATACATGTACGCATGTATGTTAGTTTGTACAAAAAGGCAATGTTTTGTATCTTTGTATACATAGACAATGTATGTATGAACGTATATGAAAATAATGTTTATGCGTTTGCATGCTTTTATGTACTTAAGTGCATATATTGTATAAATTTACGATAATAGCACGTATATACAATGTACGTTTGTATATAAAATTGTACGTATTTGCGTACAATATGTAAAAATGTTATTTAAAGGTACAATATATGCACATAGTTGCGTAAATAAAATGCGTACATGTATACATGCATATTTATATGTACATCGATATATGTGCACGCAAAGTATGTACTTATGTACAACTTACGTATGTACTTGTATAACTACATACTTTGTTAATACTTATGCGCATGTAATGCATGGATGTACAAAAAAATAGTTATATGCACAATGTATGCATGTGCATACAACGTATACATGTACATAATTACAAGTAATGTACAAATACGTGCGTACATTTAAATATATGTAATTACAATATACACATACATTGTGCATACATTAAAAAAATTTATATGAGTAAAGTTATTAAAATTTGTTTTAAAATTATTCTAAGGTATATGAAACTCGACCTCATATTTTTTAGAAAGCAAACGATAATTTTATTTGGAATTTCTAAATATTAATTCCACACATAAAATTTACCGTTTTTCTTACCATTTAAAAAATTTCTATGAATCATGCATTATGTTATAAAAAAAATAAATCTGTATTGTCAAACATTTCATGAAAATACCTGAAAATAATTTTTTATTCAGAGAATTTCAAAATGATATAGAACAATTAAAGCTGAAAACTAAATTTAAATATCGTTTGATTTTGTCATTTAACTTGCTTGAGTCATTAAAAGTTAACTTACATGCATTTTATTTATTGCATTGTACACATATTTAGACATAAATGTAATGTACATATGTATACGTGTAATGTATGTACGCATGTACAATGTATGTACATACATTCATGTATTGTACGTGCATATATAGTACATATGGATATGCATACATGGAACATACGTGTATTGTACATGTGTGGATACATTCATTGTACATATATACATTGCACCATATGCATAGATAGGGATAGCATGCATGTACACATGTAAAATTTGTACGAAAGAATTATGCCCAATATATTTATGCACATACGTACTGTATATGTACACACATATGTACATTATATGAACATTATATGTTCATTTCATCATATGTACATTATATGAATATACATCTGTACGCTATATGTATATACATCTGTACGCTATATGTATATACATCTGTACAATATATGCATCTCAAATGTGTGTATGTACGTACGTTATGCATGTCGAATGCATGTATGAATATATGTGAAATATAAATACGCCCAATGTACGTACAATAGTTCACAAATGTATTATGCATATTTGGATACTTACATTGAGCATGAACATATTATGTACATGTACATAAATACACTGGACATGCATATCATGTACATGTATACATACATATATTGTACATCCTACAGATATACCTATATTGTACATGCATACATATATTGTACTGTTCATAAATAAATTGCACATACATGCATGGGACATACATTGTACAGACAATGTATGTATGTTCGTACAAACACAAGTACTTGTATATACATGCGTACATGAACATAGATATACATTTTACATACACAAATATTTGCATAAAATGCATATATTCATTGTGTATAAATGTACATGCCTACATTGTTTGCACATACATACGTAATTATTATCTATATACATACGTACATATATTTTATACCTACAATATAAGTGTATGTACATGTGTGTGATACTAAAATGTCTGAACATATGCACTAGATAAAATCATATGTACATACATTTCAGTTACATTCATTTGTACGTATACAAATACGTACAAAATGCAGTACATGTTAATACGTGCAAAATGTATCATTATAAAATACATTCTACTATCTACTGTAAAATATAATCATTTATAAGAATACAATAGTCTTGTAATCGTGTAATTAGATTACATGTAATCATAATTACATGTAATCAAATTACATGTAATCAAATTACATGTAATCATATATTTTGATTACTTGTAATCATAATTACTTGTAATCGTTTTTGTTGTGATTACTTGTAATCGCAATTACTTGTAATCATGATTACAAGTAATTGATTACTGTAATCAAAATTGTAATCATGATTACAGCTGTAATCAAAAATTTTTGAAAATTGTAATCATGATTACAAGTAATTGATTACTGTAATCAAAAAACTTAATCGATTACATTTTTGACCAACTCTGTATAATTGCAGGGTTATTATGGTTCAATATAGAACCAATTTTTCTGAGAGTGTGTTTAATTTAAACTTTTTTATGAAAACAAATATTTTACAGTTTTTTATAAATATATTCCAGTTGTTAGAATTTACATAATATACATTATGATATTACTATCGTTTGAAAGTTGTTGTTTCTTATAAACTGAATAAGTAGCTATAAAGCTTAAACTATGAATTTATATAAAAAAGAAGAAAATAAAAGAGTTTATCATAAGCATTGGAGAGTTTATTGAAAACAAATATAAACAAAATAGAGTCTTCATTATAAACAGTCACTTTGTTTCATTTGACAAAAAAAAAAAAAAANAAAAAAAAAAAAAAAAAAAAAAAAAAAAAAAAAAAAAAAAAAAGAAACTCGCATATGGCGTGCAGTAGAAAATAAATTTAAAAATGAATTATGAATTATTTCGTTTTTATTTTAAATTCTGCATTATTTGATCTTAAGCAACCAATTAAAGTTATACAAAGATTTTAAAATGTCATGAAACATTAAATATGCTATTATTTGTTTATGAAACAATTTTAACCAGCATGAACTCTTTGTAGACCATCTCTCACCTGCGCATTTTAAACTGCGCGCATCCACAGGTTTCACCACCCCTTCTCCAGGTGTCGCTCTTTTCAGAGGGGCCTGCCGCAGTCATCACGTGACACCGCAGCGCCCCCGCTATTTTTCCTGGCGCCGGACCGCCATCCGAAACACCAGGGCACCCCCACTCACCGGGGCACAATGAGAAAAACCCATTCCGTCATTTTTCACCACACATAATCTGAAGATATCTTCCATATTTTTCGGTAAGTTTATACTCTTAAAAGTTTAAATCAGACTGTTCGTTATCTGTATAATAAGACGAAACATGTGGTGAAAGATTAAAGAAATATTTATCGATTAGAAATAGAGATAAAACAGGAGGTTTTGAGAAAGGTTTGTCTTGTGTATGACCGTTTACTTTCTCAGCTAAATATTTTGTGTTTAAAACAAAGTCGTGGTCATTTTATTTGCTAAATAGATAAGTCTCTTAACAAAACAAAGAGATAACAACAAGATTTACTTTTAAATTCTAAATAGTATGGAACACACATTAATTACCTCTCCAAGTTATTGCGCAAGAAAACTGATGATGGAAAATATTTTATTCTTTTTTTGTTCTAGAATCATGCTGGTGGTCATATTTCATTTACCGTTCGATGTTAAAAAATGACATCATATGTATGTAAATATTGACTTTTAAATTTTAAGTTCCAAACAGTCTGAAACACTCATTAATTACTTCTCCAAATTATTGCGCAAAATACTGATGATGGAAAATACTTTATTCTTTCTTTATTCTACAATCATTCTAGTTGTCATATTTTATTTTCCGTTTAAGGTTAAAAAATGGTTACATATATATCAACTTATTTACTTCAAATGTGAAATTCTAAATAGTAAGAAATACTCATTAATGACCTTTCCAAGTTAATTCGCAAGAAAACAGATCATGGAAAATATTCTGTCCCTTTTTTATTCTAGAATCATGCTGGTGTGCATATTTTATTTACCGTTCCATATAAAAAAAATAGCATCACATATATGTAAATATTTACTTTTTAATTTTGAGTTCCAAGTAGTATAAAAAATTCACTAATTCCCTCTATAAATTACTGCACAAAATACTAACGATAGAAAATATTTTATTTTTTCTTTATTCTACAATCATGCTGGTGGTCATATTTTATTATCCGTTCAAGGTTAAAAATAGCATCATATGTACATACATATTTACTTTTTAAATTTTGAATTCTAGATAGTTCACTCATTAATTACCTCTCCAAGTTATTACACATGAAAACTGATGAGAGAAAATATTTTATTCTTTCTTTATCCTTAAAATCATGCTAGTGGTCATAGATTATCTACCGTTTAATGTTAAAATATGGCATAATATTCATGTAAATATTCTCTTTCTATTAGCGGAAAACTATAGACCTATAACATGAGCTGAACATAAGATTTTATATTTTTACACGAAAATACCATTACAAAATTAATTAAAAAAACTTATAGTATATATTTTCATTTGTACAAAACTGTGTTCAATAGGTAACTTTAAGAAACTAAATTTCGGGGGTAACTTATTTGGAAGAAGTTACATTAGATGAGATTCAAAATACTTTTATATCGATGATAGTAGTATAAACATATATGTATATTTTTTAATCTAATATGACCTTTACTCTTCTTACGGATGTTTCATTCAAGTACAGAGAAAGAATATCTTTTTATAAAAAATGAGTTAAATATAACACTAAATATTTTTCTGAACCAATGAGCTTTTACTTTAAGGTTTGGCTCCTATACTGAAAAAAAACAAGCATGGTCAAAATTACCAGAATATGGTAAAATTTACAGTGTTTCTGGTTCCATGGAAATAACTAAAAGCACGGCAATTTTTGCTAAAGCACTTTGGTAATGACTTTTACAAAATAAACAAAAAAATGTAGTTTTATCATATGCGTTAAAATTTGATAATTGTGTTAAAATTTGTTAATTTTTTTATGAAAACTTAAAACTGGCATAAAAGCCCTTTACTCGGTTAAGTGTTTTTAGTTCTGTATGTTTACTAAATATGTGGCAAATAAGAACTATAATTATGAAGACCAGAGTCTCCGGTAAACCATTGCCATATGAATTCAGTGATATAAAAATTATACTACGAAAATTACGGTATACAGATTTTTGTTCTGTTAAACTTTACGGTAAAAGTGGATTTTACAGTAAAAAGTGCAGGCTCCCTGATAGCCTGTATTTTTTGCCGTATCTTGATCCTAAATTTTTTTATAGTAAAGAAAGTTAAAATAATTGAACCATTTGTACTAACATTTAAATCCGCATTTCAACGTTTTTATTCAATTTAAACATGAAGTAAATAATTCTTATGTTGCATAAACATAAACATAACTTTATATACGGTATTCTAAATCCAATTTATTTAAGCTAGATTTATTCATACATTTTTAATCTATTTTACAAATCTTTTGAATTAAGCATTTATTTGTTTGTAAAATGCACATTTTAAAATTTGATTGAATATTTGAAATTAGCGAAATTAATATTTTAGAATATGGAAGACATATTAATGAATATGATATATTCATATAAATTATTATTGTATAGATATGTAATTTATTTATAGTTAAATAGATAATAGACCATTAACTAAAACTTTCCTTACACTAACTTGTAAATTGCTACTCTTAATAAACAATGTTTTTTTCTAAAAAAAAAGAGGAAAAAAATGTGATTAATTTATTACTACATATTTAAACGCTGAGTTTTGTCTTTAAAAACTTTAAAATTAACTAGAAATGGTTGATTTAAAAGTCATAAAAACATTCTCCCCTAATTTCAATGTTAAGTCATCTGTAAATTTGCGAATTCT
The DNA here is from genome assembly GCF_043381705.1 of Parasteatoda tepidariorum. Lineage (NCBI taxonomy): Eukaryota > Metazoa > Arthropoda > Arachnida > Araneae > Theridiidae > Parasteatoda > Parasteatoda tepidariorum. Next base: position 75,794,714 of record NC_092204.1, read on the forward strand.
TTTACTTTCGAATTTTATTACCAATAAATTAAAAGTCACAATCAACAGTACATATGAATAAAAAATAATTAATTTAAAGTATAAAAAATGGATAATTCAAACATTTCATTTTGTAAATTTTTTTCTACTAATGGCATTTAAAAAAATGTAATAAGAAAATTTCACCAAAATCTAACTCCATTATTAAAAATAAAATTATCTATAACTTCAATTTCATTNTAAGAAACTAAATTTCGGGGGTAACTTATTTGGGAGAAGTTATATTAGATGAGATTCAAAATACTTTTGTATCGATGATAGTAGTATAGACACATATGTATATTTTTTAATCTAATATGACCATTACTTTTCTTACGGATGTTTTATTTAGGCACAGAAAAGAAAATATATTTTTATAAAAAATGAGTTAAATATAACACTAAATATTTTTCTGAACCAATGAGCTTTTACTTTAAACTTTGACTCATATAGAGAAAAAAACAAGAGTGCTCAAAATTACCAGAATATTTTAAAATTTACAGTGTTTCTGGATCCATGGAAATAACTAAAAGAACGGCAATTTTTGTTAAAGCACTTTGGTAATGACTTTTTCAAAATAAACAAAGAAATGCGGTTTTATCATATGCGTTAAAATTTTATGATTGTGGTAAAATTTGTTAATTTCTTATGAAAGCTTAGATCTGGCATAAAAACCCTTTACTCAGTTAAATGTTTTTAGTTTTGTATGTTTACTAAATATGTGGCAAAATAAGAACTATAATTATGAAGACCAGAACATCCGGATATCCGGTGAGAGCCATTACCATATGACTTTTACCTTATGAATTCAGTGATACAAAAATTATACTATGAAAATTACGGTGTATCAGATTTTTGTTCCATAGAACTTTACGGTAAAAGTGGATTTTGCAGTAAAAAGTGAAGGCACCCTGATACCCCGTATCTTTTGCAGTACCTTGATCTTGAATTTTTTATAGTAAAGCAAGTTAAAATAATTGAACCATTTGTACTAACATTTAAATCCGCTTTTCAACGTTTTTATTCAATTTAAACATATAGTAAGTAATTCTTTTATTGCTTAAACATAACTTGATATACCGCATTTTAAATCCACTGTATTTTAGCTAAACATTTATTTATGCATTTTTAAACTATTTTTCCTAAACAGATCTTTTGAATTGAGCATTTGTTTGTAAAATGTACATTTTAAAATTTATTTGAGCTGTACATATATTTGAAATTAGAGAAATTAATATTTAATTATTAACAAGGAACGAATTATTATTGTACAGATATGTTATTTAGTTATAATTAAATAGATATTAGTATACAGACCATTAAATAAAAACTTTCCTTACACAAACTTGTAAATTGCTACGTTTAATAAACATTGTTTTTTTTTTTTAAAAAAAGAAAGAAGAAAATGTGATTAATTTTATTACTACATATTTAAACGCTGAGTTCTGTCTTTAAGAACTTTAAAATTAACTAGAAATGGTTGATTTAAAAGTCATAAAAACATTATCTCCTAATTTCAATGTTAAGTAATCTGTAAATTTACGAATTCTCTTACTTTCGAATCTTATTACTAATAAATTAAGAGTCACAATCAACAGTAGAAGTTTTATGAATGAAAAATAATTAATTTAAAGTATAAAAAACAGAAAATTCAGCTATTTTATTTTGTAAATTTTTCTATACTAATGGCATTTAAAAAAATGTAATAAGAAAATTTTACCTAAATCTAACTCCATTATTAAAAATAAAATTCTCTATAACTTCAATTTCATTAGATATTTATACATTAAATAGTAAAACAATGCATACGTTTCGAAGCGTCTAAAATTAGTGCTTCCTAAAAAATGAAATTGTGTTAATAAATGTAGTAAATTATTATTTGTATTAAATTATTATAGTTTCTTTACTGAATTATTATGCTATACTATTAAATTATTAAAGTTATAATTCCCATACCCGAACATTTTTACAAAATTTATGAAACATTTTGTTATTATTTTAAAATTATTGCTTTTGATGGCATTTTAAACATCTTGTTACTGCAAACAAAAATTTTGCGATAAAATTTCATGATTGCTTACTAGTGAGTGCATGAAATATTTTTAAAAGCTTTGGATATCATTATCGTACGTTAGTTACTTTAGATAATATTATATTTTTATCAGATTAGATAACAATCTTTTATGAAACGAACTAGTAAAACGGTTTTCACAGTTATTGTGACACTAAAATTTACACTGAAAAGAGAAAAAAAAATTTTTTTTCGTAAATCAGTTTTAAAATTTTATAGTTTATAACTAAATAAAAATATATTTTAAAATATGAATGCTTTGAATTTAACACTATAAAAATCGTATAAAAAATACTCATTAAAAAAAGAGTGAAGTTATTTTCGAAATAAATCATTTACGCGACTTGTGTAGTGATGATGGTTTTTCAATCAAATATAATAAATTGACATGTCCTTATAGGAATAAATAGGTATGTTATAAAACAACTAAATTTTTTAAGCTTAAATTGTATTTACATGAAAAAAGTCATTAATCAATTTAACATTTTAAAGCTACATCTATTTGAATTAAAAACAAATTAAAAATTGAAATTCATACAATCAAAAAATTTTTATTTCTTAGTTTTTTTGCATAAATCCTATAGATCTCCTATTCCTGGCTTTTTCAATTACTTATTTGTCATATTAGTACCTCCAGAACCAAACTAAAATAGATAAAAATTAATTATTTTATATTATAAAAATTAATTATTTTCGTTGTAAATGAGTAAATATGCTACATAAAATAAAGTCCAAATTTATATGCAAAAATTAGACAAAAACTTTAATTTCTGTGAGGTATTTGCATTAGATTGCTGTTAATTGCATACATTTTACGAAAATTGATTTTCGTCTAAAATTTATCTTCTGATAAAAATCGGCTGAAATGTAAATCATAATATTGGTACTATAAATTATAATGCGGAGCAAACATGCTGTAACTTTAATAAGGTGTTAGGAGGAACCATATTTTCGAACAAATTGAACCACAGTATAGTGCAATCAAAAGTACCATGATAGGGTTCCTCTTTGGATCATATTAAAGAACCAGCAAATTTAATGCACCCTAAATTTCTAAATGTGTATGTGAAAAATATCTTATATAAACAATTTTATGTTTTCTTTCTATTTTGAATTTAAAACTTTTACATAAATATCAATAGTAGTAGTTGAAGTTTTAGGAAATAAGCTTATCTTTTGTTGAAAATGTTTAAAATTTGCAAAAATTATTTTTATAATTTGCGACATAATTTTTTTGTCTATTTATATTTTTAAATTGATGCCTTTTTTTAATTTAAGCATTTATTATTTTGTTATTTAAAAGTTATTTAAGTATTTGTTATTTAAAAGTTATTTAAGTATTTGTTATTTAATTGTATATTATTTTTAAGTGCAATTTTTTTTATTTTTAAATAATATTTTAAGTCGGAAAGTTTGTTTTTTCCATGATGAATGAACTTAAGATGAGTAAAAATGGAACAAAAAAAATTCAAATAATAATCAATTAATCAAATAAACAAAATCAGTCAATTTAAATTCTGGCTTATATTTAAAAACTGTGAAACGAGTTTAATATTCGTGATAATAATAAACTTGAATTTATTAAAACAAATTTACTTTTAATATTCGTACGGTATCTTTTATTACATGTTTAAGAGAGAAAATAAGTATAAAAATGTTTCATTGATATAAAAACAACTATAACTGAAAAAAAAATATAGTAAATAATTACGTTTTGTTTTATCTATGGAAAAACCCTTCCATATTGACTTTAAGATAAGATAAAACTTATTAACTTTTATAAATGTTGTCGGTTCATATGGTATCTTAAAATTTTTCAACGTCAGGTAAATGAAAATGCTGGATTGAAGTATGTATTGAATTTTTTTGTATTTTTTACATTTACTGATTTTCTGCAAGTTAATTGGTTGGTATCTTGCACCTGATTATCATTCAATGAATTTTTATGTGAAATTGATAAAATGTTAGTTTTGTGATGAATAAAAATATTTATTAGTTTGCAATGTAAATGTTGGTTATTTAAAATTTTAACTCCCGCATTGATTTTAAATTATAGTTTTGAAATGATAATGACTAAGCTTGGACCTACGTTCCACTTGGAGCCTAAGCGCACTGATTAATGCCTATAGAATCATGGAAGTACATTTTTAATTGCAAAACAGAGGTGTATTTTAGGGCCTTTGTAAACATTCGAAGGTACAATACCAAAATATTTAGATCTTTACGTTTCAAAATTTTTAAAAAACTAAATTCCAGCAAACTCGACAGATTTTTTACACATTTTGCATTAGGTAAATAAAATTTTTTTTATTAATTATAAAAAAATTTAACACTAAAAAATTTAAGTAAAATAAAAAAAATTTAATTGAAATTTTTTGCATGCAATAATCTTTAGAAATTAGTAGTTTTTGGTAATAATCTTGGTAATTTTTAGTTACTCAATTATTCTAAAGAATAAGAAACAGATATGTTTTAAATAATATATAAATAGAGCACAAGCTTTCAACTAACTCTCTAACTAAACTATTAGAAACACATTTTCCAATTTTATGATTTTTTTCGAATTGGCTATTTAGTAAATCAGACAAAATTAGACTGATTTTGCTCCATATCTTTACAATAAACCTTGAATAAGGCTATTTACAATATACCCTCAATATTTTGCCAACTGCCTGAAATATATTAGAATAACTGAGCAATGGATCATAGATTTTCTAATTAACCTTAAGGTATGTAAATAAGGTAAAGCCTAGGTAAAGGCTCACTAAAATAAATCTAAAAAGGTTAGAATAATTAAAATATGATGGATAATTTTCCAATTTACGCAGCACAATGCAAAATGACAACGGCTGTTTACAAGTAACTGAATTATTCAATTACCATATGTACCTCAAAACTGTAGTTTTCATTTTTAAGCAACGTATTTTCTGTTTCAGGGTTTTCAATGACTTAAAAAGAATTCCTTGAACCACCATGTTTGAAGGCGTAGTTGCTTACGCCCTCAACAAGTACTTGGGCCGTTTTGTGGAAGACTTGGACAGCGAACAACTAAACGTGGGCATATTCAGTGGTCAGTACTTACTTTCTTTTAACTGATAACATTATGTATGACTACTTGTTACTGCAAATAATTTTAATCAAACGTAATGCTTAGTATCATGCATATATTTTTAAAACGCGTGGCATACACTTGGCAGGGATTGTATAGGCCATTGACTGGTACATCTTAAACTGATGTTTTTAAAGTAAAAGTCCATTACCTGGCATTTCCTATGTGGTGTAACTACCACTGTAAATATTAAATACCAATTCACTAGTACATAAAGCATGCTAACTTGATTCGATCTTTCTGACCTTTTGGCAGATGAAGGTTGACATAGTCGATAAATAAATCCCTCAATGGTAACTTGCGGACGTGATATGATCTCTCCAACATTGATGGATAGTCCATATTAAACAGTTGATTTGCTTTAAATATAGCTCTCAAAAAATCCGGTGAAGTAAAAGAAGTCTCCCGGATAATGAACAAAAAAAATGAAGAAAAAATAATAGTGAACGAAATGATATAAATAAAACAAAAATGAAGAAAAAATATTATGAGGGGAAAAAAATATAAATAAATAAAATAAAAAATAGCATAAATCAACTAGTGGTATTTGTTCATCGAATTCTGTCACAGATAAAATTCTGGAGGAGGAGTAATGTGGTGTAACTACCACTATAAATATTAAATACCAAGAATATATTAAGTGTTGGGAGAACTGTAATAAGATCATCGGCTTTTGAGCGTTGGTCGTGAGAGCTGTATTAGGATCACGGTTGTTGGTAAAAATTGCTCTGGTGTTGAAATTGGCAATCTCGTGTGTAATCGAGAGTGAGTGGCAACAACGTGATAAACAACTGTTCAATAGTAAGTCAACTGTTCACTGCGAATCATCATTGTTCTAGACGTGTTCCAATCAAAGTGGGCGTTTCATTCGAGGTAGGCGTGTTGGTCAAGGCAGGCGTATTCAGATCACCTCCGCGAGTCAACCATGTGGGGCTAGACAAGCGACAATGACAACCGTTGAGCCGTGGTGGTTCAGGGGATGGAGCTCCCGCCTATCAATGAGGTGAACCTGGTTCGAATCCCAGCGATGGTTAAAATTCGAATTCTACACCCGGCTTGAGCCGACCACAGTGATGACGAAAAAAATATTATCTGTGGTAGACGGATCATGGGTTAGTGTTCCATTGCCGTCAGGCTAACCATGAGAATGTTTTCGTAATTCTCCTATCCATGTAGCGCAAATGCGGATAGTTCCATCAAAAAGTCTTATACGAAGGTAAAATTTCTGCCAATATTTAATCCAATAGTTCCCTTGCCTTCTGGATTGGGTTCAAAATTGCAAGACTCTGGAGTTGAATATTAGTACCCGTAAACTCAAAATTTGGGTCGGCTGTTCAACGACGATTATAAAATAAAATGTCAACCTAATTTACCAAAAGGTACTTCCTCATTGAATCAAGTCTGGTCTGGTCTGGTCTTGTTGGTTGGTCGGGGTCCCTGAGGCCAAGATGGCCCTTTGCCCCTTCATCATGAAGTAAAGATCGTTGAGGTGAAACCTTGTGGTGATAAGCATAATGCTAAAGTTGAAGTGGGGAGAAAAATGGCACATTGCCATGGTGCGGAAAAGCTGTGGTGACTTGAAAAAGAGTTGAGGATTGAATCAAGTTAATATGCTTTATATACTAGTGAATGGAAATTTAAAAGCTGTAGTGGTAGTTACGTTATACTCTTAAACTAAATCGGCGTCAATGCGAAAATATATATAAAAAAATGTTCCTCGATGTATCGAAAACGTGATATTGAATGAAGTTCTCTGAGATTTCCAGAAACATTTTTGTCGAATAAAAATTAACTTCTGAAATCTTTTATTGAGTAGGTTAATTCAACTTATTAAAAACTCAATTTAATACCCTTTATTTGTAAACATCTAATATAAAAGAAAACTGTAATTTAATATAATTTATCATGATGCCGTAAAAAAAATTTTAACATTGTTCAGTTTCCTTGATATTTACTTTTGATTTATTAAAAATTTAAATTAAGGAAAAAGGAAAAGGAAAATTTTAAAAAAAAATTTAACCTAAAAACTTCTCAATAATATCATCATAAATATTGCTTGAAAATTGTATTTTTCTTACAAACCTATCAAGTTAGTTAACTAAATCAGGTTAACTACATCATCATATTGCAAAAGTGAAATAATATTGAAAAAATGTCAAAGATGATTGATTGTTGGTTGATACAACATGAATACTTTTAAACTCGATCATTTATAACTTAATCAGAACACTAACATATTAATTAACAGAAGGTGTAATTGGAAATATCGACGTNTATGAATTTACTCCTCAAAAATAGAAATTTTTAAAAAAAATTTAACCTAAAAACTTCTCAATAATATCATCATAAATATTGCTTGAAAATTGTATTTTTCTTACAAACCTATCAAGTTAGTTAACTAAATCAGGTTAACTACATCATCATATTGCAAAAGTGAAATAATATTGAAAAAATGTCAAAGATGATTGATTGTTGGTTGATACAACATGAATACTTTTAAACTCGATCATTTATAACTTAATCAGAACACTAACATATTAATTAACAGAAGGTGTAATTGGAAATATCGACGTAAGTAGAATAATTAGTAAATAAACATGTTTTTTTCCAGATAAAGTGATAAAATTCATTTTTCTTTTTTGCCAAAGCGTAATATATTCCCTAAAGATTATTTCCGGGATCATTGCTTGTTTTCATTTGTAAGGAATAATAGAATAAATGTTGCAACTGAAGAGCTTTATGGTTAAACATGTTAAGTTACTTTTTTAATGAAATTGCGAAAGTTAGTTTTTTAAAAGTATAAAAACGCCAGATAAACTCTTAACAAAGCATCTCTACTTTTGAAAACTGTATTATTCTAAGATTTGGTCGATTAAATCAATATTTTATATTTGGAGTAGATTACCTATGGCATGTTTCAGGATTTCGGAAATTAAAAAGGTTAAAGGTTCTTTCGGAAATTAAGACGTTAAAGATTACTTAACATATTATTCCATTAACTTCAAAAAAGTTGAAATTTCGCTCATATTTTTCTGCAGTTATGTGAAATAATCTATGTGATTTAACAAGTTATTCTCCAAAATTAAATTCCTTTTACATGTTACACGCTAATTAGTTTGTGTTAAATGCTGCTTAACGTGTAAAAGAGTGGGTCAACTTTTACATTTCAGCATATAAACAATACTAAACAACTTTTCTTTACAAAGTTAAGAGAAATAATTTTACATCTACTGAATTATTTTAAACCATAATTTTATTGAAATTATTAAGAAAAATAACACTTATGACCCACAGAACTATTATGCTCATAGTACTTATCTTTAAAGCAATAATCCTTATTATAAAGATTTTTTTGTTTGTTTTTATCTTAATTTCGTTTTTGTTTTTAGTTAATTGAAAAGAGGAAACCATAATTTAATTTTAATTATTTTGAAAAATAACACTTATGATGCATAGAATTATCATGCAAATAATTCTTATCTTTAACGCAGTAATACTTATTATTAAGATCATTCTTTGTTTTCACTATTAGTTTTGTGTTTTTTTAGTTAGTAGAAAAAAAAATTACAAATGGGTCTTAATTTGTTCAGCTATTTAATTCTCTTAAATTTTGTAATTAGGAATTCTAGGGAAACGAAAAAAAATCAAAACTTATTAGTAATTTAAGTATCATTTAATTATCGGCATTACTATATTCTTGCATTAAGTAAATTTTATCAATCTTAGAATTTTGACGGGAAACATTGATATTGTGATGAATATTGTGAAACATAGATATTGTAATTTTAATTTTTTCTAGATCCCAACATATTTATTATTTTCAACAGTATGTATTTAACTATTTTGTTCTTAGCAAAAGAAATACAACTTATTTTTCTGTAAACATTTCTTATATACTTCCTCTATAAATATTTTGATATTCTTCAATACTTCTTCTACAAAAACCATGAATTATATATTATATTCAAAAAGAAAAAAGGAATTTTTTTCCACAGTATTATATAGAAAAGCATTTTTAACAAAGCTAATTCTCAGTAGATTTCCATAATTACATTATATTATTTAATTTATGCATGATATTATTCGTATCGCCGGAATTAGCAAACCATTTAGTAAAATTTTATTTCTTATTAATAATTCAAATGTTAATAAAAAGTAAATTTTGCTAAAAAGTTACCAACATGAGGTTTATTGATTGTGTTTTATCTTTTTGATTGCTTTTTATCTTATTGATCTCTTTTTATCTTACGTTTATATCAAATACAGGAAAAATATTTTATTCATAGAACATTTTGCGTCATTAGTAAATTAAAAAATGGGCAAAATGTTAAAAAAATAAATGCTCTTTTCAAAGATGCAATCATTTAATAATTGTTACAAAATACGTGCTTTTAATTTTATGTCCGTAAAAATATATTTTTTGGCAAGAAATATTCTTCTAACAGAAAAGTTATCAAAATAAAAGCTGAAAAATTAGCACTCTTTTTGCTTGATTTATCATATAATTTTTTCAATTATTTATTATCATAATTACTAAATCCCTTTTAACTAAATAAAAGAAGTTTTATTTGAAATGAAATTGAAAATCCAGAAATTATCTATAACAGTTCTCAAAATATTTTAAGAATCTCAAAATAAAAAGCTGAAGTTTATTTAGGGGGTAGAGACAAAAGTGAACTGATTGGCTCTTTGCCTGGAAGAGAAGAATATGTCCATTTACCCGTAGTGTACACAAACTTTTAAAAAATTAAAAAACAGTTTGATGTTTAGCTTTTTTTCGATAAATATTTAGGTATTTTCTGAAACTAAAATTGACTGAGCGGCATTAAAATTCAAATAAATAACGATAGGTATCAAAAAAAAATTTACATATGAGATCTTAATTTGCAATCGAATGAAAAGCCTGATTGTTTAGATACCACTCCAGATTTTTTTAGAGAATAAACTAAAAAACAAAATTGTTTTCTTTTCTGATATCACTAACTCATGAAATTTTTTTAAATTAACCTGTATTTTATTAAATTAAATTATAAAATTAATTATCGCTGTCATCAAAAAAAGTTAAAATGCATTTATTTAAGAACTGGGACTGGTTATTCTCTAAAACAATTATCCAGTATCTTGAATAAATTATGCTATTGTACTGAAAATATCCTTAAAATGTAGCGTATAATTCAAAAATATAAGTTATGGACTACAATAATTGAAATATTATAGTTCTCAAGGAAGAAAAAAAAAATTTTTTTCATCGTAAGAAGGTGAAATATATAATATCAATGGAGGACTTTTGACGAATCACGTTATATTTTTGTCTAAAATATACTGAATTCTATGACAAAAATACGATGATAAATACAAAATATTTTTCCGAAAATTGTTATTTGCGGAAATTTAATCATTAGTGCAAAGTGTTTTAGATACTTTTAAACTGTTTTAATGAGAGGTCGAAACAAGGAATTTTATTAAATATTAAATTGTCTTCAGTGGAATTAATCCTAAACAGCATCGCTAATATATAAATTTACTCCTTAAAAATAGATTAACTTAAATGTTACGCCTTGCAATGGGTAAAAAACATTCACCTGATAAAAACTTTAACAACCCAAACATAATTAACAAAAGTGTGTAAAGTGTTTTAGATAATTTTAAACTGTTTTAATGAGGGGTGAAGATAAGGATTTTTATTAAATTTTAAATTGTCTTCAGCGGAATTAATCCTAAACAGCATCGCTAATATATGAATTTACTCCTCAAAAATAGAATAACTCAGATGTTACGCCTTGCAATGGGTAAAAAACATTCACCTGATAAAAAATTTAACAACCCAAACATAATTAACAAAAGTGTGTAAAGTGTTTTAGATAATTTTAAACTGTTTTAATGAGGGGTGAAGATAAGGATTTTTATTAAATTTTAAATTGTCTTCAGTGGAATCAATCCTAAACAGCATCGCTAATATATGAATTTACTCCTTAAATATAGAATAACTCAGATGTTACGCCTTGCATTGGGTAACAAACATTCACCTGATAGAAAATTTAACAACCCAAACATAATTAACACCTCATCTACAATTATAAATTTTGAAATCTGAATAAATATGCTTCTTAAAATTAATTAACGCGACCTTATTACTATTTCTTAACGGGTCGAGGTCGGAGAAAAGGACAAATACGCTTAAATTATAACAGCCTTAACTATCGCAAAGAAGAAAAAAAATAAAGAATTGTGATTAACTGTTTTAGTGAGACATAAGCAGAAAGAATGGGAAAAAAAGCTGTAGATTTAACAAACTTGCACAGATGTTGAAAGATTTCGATTTACGTAAGTTATGACACTTGACAAGTAAAGTGACATACGTTATAAGTCCGGATATTTTTAATTGTTAATTGTTTCACCTTGTTATTTGTTATATATATATATATATATATATATATATA
>NC_092204.1:75806544-75828592 GCF_043381705.1 Parasteatoda tepidariorum
ATATGCTTTGGTGAATGTCCGAAATATTTATTACATTCGATTTGATATGAATTTATTCGTGGATATAATTACATTTATTCGATATTTTAACCCTACACTGATGTTTTTTTAAGGTTAAGTACCACTGCCTGGTATACATTTGCCCGGTATACCCTACACTGATGTTTTTTTAAGGTCAAGTGCCATTGCCCGGTATATATTTGCCCGATACTTCAAACACTGATGTTTCTCTTAATCTATCGTCAGTAAGTATTAAAATATAGAATAAATATAAATATATCAAATAAATATAATAATATCAACAAATAAATTAATATAAAATTGGATATAACAAATATTTCGGACATTCACCAAAACGACTATTTGATTGTTGACATTCACCGGTGAGAGTCAGAAATAAGGGTATTTAGCAAATATTTCGGACATACCCCAAGCGACTACGTAAATGTTGACATTCTCCAGATTTCGGTGCTTTATGTGTGGATTGAAAAAGAACTTACATCATATTTTCGTAATTAATTTCTTTTTTAGGACTATATTTTAATTCTTGTTTGTTTTCTACATTTTTCTTGTTTTCTATATGTACATAATTTGAATCCAAGAAAAAGATTATTGTAATTCACTCAGACCGAAAAAACCATGCGCTAAAAAAAATTTTATCAAAACATTTTCATTAAAAAATCCACTTTTTTATGTTAATTCAATATTAAATAAGTTTAAAAATTAAAAAAAGGAAGCATATTTAACAGTTTAATGCTGTTTATTCCTTACGATTCAATGAAGATTTGAAGTGGCATTTACTTTTGTTAATTTTTAATTAATTAGTTAATTTTTTGCTTTTGTTAATTAAAATTTTTTTTACTTAATTTCAAGCATGTGTCTGCAATTCCGGGCTCCTGGGTATTCAGAACATCGTATCTGGTTTGCAATATTTCAATAACATTTCATCTATTTTTTTTAAAGTGAAAGAGAAATAGGAACTATTTTGGCTTGCTAGTTCCTGAAATAAAATTTGATTCTTTCTACTAGACATTTTGAGCTTTTCTAAACCTTTGGTTATAAGACTAAGCGTGTTAGCTTAAGCTTGAAACACCCAGGGAAATATTTATATTGCAATCATACTGAAAATATAAACATTATTTCTTTATAAATATTAAAATTAAATGTTTTTTTTTGTTAAAATTTACATTGCAACAATAATGTAAAGTAGATTTCTAAGTTTCTTCCTTATAGCAAACATGCTAAAAAATATACCAAAATATAAGTTTAACGATAAATTGATTTTAGTTTTTGTGTTAAAATATGAGCTGAACTTTTCTGCTTAGAAAGATTTGTAATTATATAATCCTCTGATAAAAAAATTTAAAAAAAATAATTTAATAATTTTTTTGTTTATATTATGTCACTTATGTCAATAATCAAGTAATAGCACCAATTTAATCATTATAACATATTTATTGATTATTAAAACCTCATTTAACTCGTATTTTAAGCAAACAATCCTTTAAAAACAGAAGTTTGAAAAAATATAATTGCTTTATTTTATTTTTATTCTTTTACTTTTCTTTCTTATTAAAAAATGCATTAAAATTATTTTGTCTATTATATATTCAGATCTTTAAGGTTAAGAAGTTTTTTTTTTCAAACTCGAGAGTGAGTTAGAGAAAGTAACTTATAACTCAGCCTTAAAAAAGTCTTTCAATGATATATTTTTAGTACTATTATTTTGCATTTTAATAACATTAATAACAAAATGTGTATTATTAATACTTTTTATTTAAAATTTTCATTTCCAAATAAGCATAAATCTAAACGTTTGAAATAAACTTTGATCTTTTATTTTATTTTAATTTTTTTACTTGATTTTGGACTAAAAGAATGCATTGAAATTATTTAACCAAATTTATCTATAGTTCAAATCCAATGATTTTCTTCAAGTCCAATGGTAAGTTTTTAGGAATTATTAGAAGTAGTTTACAATTAAACCTTATTACAAATTTCTTAAGATATTTTTACTTTTAGCTTGTAATTCAATTTAGCAGCCTACAAAATATGTATTTTAAGGGCATATTTTTAATTTTCATTATGGTGATTTCAATAAATAGAATAAAAAAATTAATATTTTTATTGATATTATTTATTATCACTTTAGTTTAATACGAAATTAAGCAGTGTTGAAAAAATTTAAAAAAAAACTAAACTTGTTTTAAGATGATTGATTTTATATATTTGATTCCAGGTTTGAAGAATTATCTTCAGACAAAAAAAAAAGATTTTTATTTCCTCCATTATCCAACGGAAATTTACATAAACTTATTTTCCTTATTTAATGCATAACTAATTGATATTTTTGAACATATTTCATTTCATTCTTTCGTTGAAGTTTGTTGTTTATCAAATTTCAAGCTTTAAGATTGTAAGAGTTCTTATGTTTTTCCAAAAATATTAAAATAGTTTTGAAAAAGTTTTAATAATGCTTATTCATTTTTCAAAAATCTAAAATTTCAGAAATATATTAAATGGAACGAATTTCAGTAACTGAAAAGAAACAAAATAGATTTCAAAATATTATTTAGTCATTTAATAAATAAGAACAATACAATTATATAATTTTCGAAAAGTAAATAATGAAGAGATAGATATGCTTTTTAGCCAAATAGCTTTTTTAGTTCTTGTTTCTAAATCAAGAATCTTGCTTCTAAATCTAGTCATCCAACATTTTTAAACCATAATGAACTAACAGTTAAGAAGAAAAACTCGTTTATCTGAATGAATGTTCTAAAATAAAGTAGTTTGAATAAAAGTGTTCTTCCTCATTTTTGGATGTTTTCTTTTTTAATACCAATCTACTTGTCAATGAAGATTATACTTCAGTCAGATGTAATCTGTCTGAAGATGATTCTAAAAATTTTTTTTTCAATTCTTGTTACTAAATCAAGAACTTTATCATTCATCCCACATTTTTAAAACAACGTTTAACTAACAGTTAAAAAAGAATAACTCATTTATCCGAGTGAATGTTTTAAAATAAAATAAATTGGATAAAAATATTTTTCCTCATTTCTGAATGACTTCTTTTTCAATACCAATCTGCTGGTCAATGAAGATTATACTTCAGTCATCATATGTAATCTGTCTGAAGAGGATTATTTTTTTCATTTCTTGTCTATAAACCAGGAACGTTAAAATTCACCCTACATTTTTAAACCATGTTTAACTAACAGTTAAAAAAAACTCATTTAACTAAGTGAACGTTTTAAAATAACTAGTTCAAATAAAAATGTGCTTTCTCATTTCTAAATGTTTTTTTTTTTTTTTTTTTAATATTTCAAATTTTTTTGTCGTTTAATAAAAAACATATGATAGTTGTGGATCATAATTCTCATAATCATATTCTATCATAAGATATTGTATTCACGATATTTACGATAATATTTTTTATGGAATACTTTTACGATCGTAATATTTTAAGAACATCGATTCTTAACAATGTCTTCATGCTTATCACTTTTTTCATCAGATGATTATCTCGATATATCATCTCGTTTTCATCTCGATGCATTACTATATTCTTTTTTTTTATTTCTGATATTTTGGCGATCGATAGCAATATTTTTTAGTTGAATTTTTTTTTGTTGCATTTTTCACTGAAATAAATGATTTTATTAGAAAAATAAAATTTACCAATACTCACGGCAATGTACGATAATAATTATCTATAATATAAATACTTATCGTTGTTCCTTATTTTTGCGAGTTTTTTTGTATTCCATAAAAATTGTCATTGATAACAATCGGGCAGTATCGGTTGATAATTATTACGTAATCTATATCATAAGACACTGTATTTTCGATTCATGGCGAGAAATTTTTTTTATTCAGTGGTCTAGATATTTGAGACCCATCGATACTTTTTGCTCTTAAGAGGATTATCTTGATGTTTAATCTCATTTATATCTCCAAACACAACCTTGCTCTTTTTCCACATTTCTGACATTTTGACGATCTACAGTGGTATTTATTTTAAATATTTTATGTTATTTTCACTTCAATAAAAACTTTTGTTTCCAGAATGAAAATTATCAATGCGCACTATTATATACGACTATACACTTTTTATATCGTATTCAATACTTATAGTTATTAGTATTTCTTATGATATGATTGCATTCGATATTTATCGTTATCAATAATAGTCACTACATTACCGTAAACGATAATTATCGAATATTCTGAATTCTTATCTAGGCATTGTACTCACGATGAATGGAAAGAATATTGTTTATAATATAGTGGTTGCGATGTTTGAAACACATGGATACTTTACAATATCACTCTATATATCACCTTGATCTTAAGAAGATTATCTTAATATATCATCTTGCCTTCTTTCCTCATTTCTTACATTACTTAAGATTCAATTTGCCGACATAAAATTATATGCTTTTAATTTTTAAAACAAAGGGTGGAACGAGGTTTTGCGTCAAATGAATTGGCTATACGTGAAAATAATATGAAGATTCCTACCTGTTCGAAAAAGAGAAGATTTCAGAAGTCTCAAGGCAGGTTTTCTTTGGATCTCAGTTTTCGTGTTCCTTAGATTCGGCCTTAGATGAGAATCCCTTGTGGAGGCCTCGGCCAGATTATGAAAGACGATCAAGTTAAGGATGGCCTTCATTTTACATATGAGAATCCAGTTTGCGCATCTTTCGCATCAAGGTCGCCTACTGATCTCTTACGCCCCCAGTATTTAATTTTACAACGGCCGAGAACAGAAAAAAAAAGTTTAGTTTTGTATGTTTTGGAGAATGCATGCAGTTGAGGAAAATAGTTCACTAAATAAATGAATGCGGAAACAAATTTGGGAATATACGTGAAACACTACCTTTAACACAGTTTAAGAGGATGCTGTACCACGGGAAAAACTTTTCATCACAAATTTTCTTTCACCTCTATAAGTTTTTTAAAATTTATGGTATAGAAAAAAACCTAGAGTAAGCCATGAAACTTCAAGTATTGAAAAGAAATTTTCAAACTATTGAAATGAGAATAAATTATGATAACTCAACTTAGGATTACGCAATGGGGAAGTTCCCGTCCAAAAATTTGTTTACCTTTTGATATTTTCAATTTTTTTTCCGCATTGGGATATTCTAGGTTTGCCTGAATTCACTTTTTCTATACTCCAAATTTTAAATTAGTTTTGGGGGTAAAATGGAATTTGCCATGAAAAGTTTCCCCCCGGTACGGCGTCCTCTCAACCTCAGATTGGCTTCCTTTTAACTTCAAATTGGCGTCCTCTAAACTTCAGATTGGCGTCCTCTCAACCTCAGATTGGCTTCCTTTTAACTTCAAATTGGCGCCCTCTTAACTTCAGATTGGCATCCTCTCAACCTCAGATTGGCGTCCTCTTAACTTCAGATTGGCGTTCTCTTAACTTCAAATTCCTCTTAACTTCAGGTCTTCAGATTGACATTAAAAAGATATTGCGCAGTATTAAGAAAAATGGTTTCAGAAACCACCGTTCGAAATGAAAAATTTCTTTAAAAATATTTTTTATTCAAAGTAAATTACAAACAAATATAACATTGCCAAGTAATTTGGTAGTTACGTGATTGTGTATCATTCATTTCATCTATACAGTAAAAAAATTATGGTATAAAATATAAAATATATTCTTTGGGTGCATCATACGTAAAATCTATTTTCACCGTAAAATATTATGCCTTAATTTTTAAAGCAATATTTATTTAATTGAAGTGATTCAGTGATTTTACGGTAATTATAACTGTAAAAATTACGGGACATCAGATTTTTCGATCCGTAACTTTAAAAAATAACGGTAACCTGATTGCTAATGCTTTTTACCGTAATTTGACCAGGATTTTTTTTAAAGTGTAATATTTTTTTAAACATACAAGCATTAAAGAGTTCAAAGTTATTCAATTTATCTTTATAACATTTTTACTCTTAATCATCTCTCATGTTAACTAAAGTACGCAGATAATACCAAATTATATTGGTGCTCTATAAAGCTTGCTCAAAACAGTTGACTGAATCTTACCACTATTTACATTTAAATTTTTATCAGTCACAATTACATTCAAAATATTTTAATAATGAAATACAGTTAATCAGCTACTCATATTATTTTTGTTGTTAATAATATTTTCCAGTAAGAACTGAAAACTCATTTTTTTCACAAAATCTGCATCGGTATGATTTGGTATGATTTAGGAAGTATCTAGTATGATTTAGGAAACCTGTTGCCTTATTCATACGCCCCACCCCCTAAATTATATCAAACTCTAAAATATCGAGTATTTAAGCAAATAAGTGGACCATGTGTAACACAAAACAACAGCTTAATAGCATAAGAAGTGTGATAATAAATTTTTGAACTGTTACAAGTATAATAACGGTATAAGCAGGTAATAAAAATGACGCGTACGTACTATAAAATTTAAGTGTGATTTTTATAAGAGCTGCTTGTTAAGATTGCATGTGCTTGACATTTATATTTGTTATCTGTTTGACAACTTTTATCTTCTTACAAGTTGGGAAATTATTGGAATGAATGAAAAAATGGGGAAATTATTTCATTGAACACTGAAGATACTGGGACAGATTGGTCCATCAAATCACACTTTTTTCTTCCTGGGAATAAGGAAACTTAATCCCATCATAAGAATATTAAAATGCCTTTGAGTCAACTGAATTAGTTTCGTTTTCCCCCCCGATCAATTCTCGTATAGATTGAGAGTTTAATTAAAAAAGTCAGTTTAATTAAAAATTAATGCACCGGAATACTTAAATCTTTTTTATTTAAAGAGAGTTCTCAATTTCAGTCTTATTATAAGCCTCACTCACGAGATGAGAAATTTGTTAATGGGTGAAAGTTAATCCAGATCCTTTTCGACAGTTTAGCCTTTTGAATGGTTTGACGAAAATCTTCAGTTGTTGAAGTTGATACATTCCTCTTAAATCGTACCGATACGATTCAGGCAACTTTTAACAAAGTGTTTACTCCAAGCCTCAAACAATAGCTAGTTGGCAAAAAAAAGCAGAACATTAGAGAATAAGTTGCTCAATTATATAACTTAATAATCTGTTAGTTCAGCTATATCCTTACACAGGATATTCAAAAAATTACACAAAAAATTTGTAAAACCAATTCACTTAAATAAAAGCATTACAAAAGCAAATTGCTATGGAAACAGGAATAGCTCATTTCAGGGAGGGTAACTTCTCTTTACTCTAGGGTTAACAAAATAGACCGAAGAAAAATATTCCCCTTTTCTCTGACCCACCAGAGACAAAACCTGTCCTAAACAATGATCCCACACTCCTACTTGAAATATATAGTTGTACCTCGTTACCATAGTCACCGCCATGGATCCAGACGAATGATTGGGGACTTCTTACTTTAGACAAACTATACACAGACTCTTGATTCTTCTGCATGGATCTTCTTGGCAGAAAATCTCCTTAATTTATCCGCTACAGCGTTCTTTAAATAATGCCTCTCTAGAAATGAAACAGAGTTACGATTTAGGCAACTTCCTTCAACCTATGTGAAAGTTAAGGATGTTACGCGAAAATACTAAATCTCTCTATGAAATATTGATTCAGTCTACATACTGTGTTAATAATAATTTGTAATTAACTCACACAGGATTTCTTAAAACTAGAACATAACTGTACCGTAAAGATATTAGAAGATAACTATATCGTATTTAGATGCCATAAAAGTAGTTTATTAGATTTGTTTTAAAAAAAACAGGCATTCACTTAATTGGTTTGAAACAATATTCATTGAAATTTAGCTCTAAAACTGTACTATGTATCTTCTTATAATTAAATGGATAAGCACAATTCTGGGAAAAAGAGGTCCTCTACTTAAACCAAAAGTAGAACTTAGTGGGGGAAAAAATCGTCCCTGCTCTCATTTTACACGAGAAGAAAACCACGAAAACATTCCACATTTATCCAAATGGTAATAAAAATCCAAGGTATGATTCATATATTAATAAAAAAATTTCGTAATTGGGTTATACTTATCCACTTATCATAGATCTAACTCTAACCTGGTATTTTCTGCGTCTGAAACAAGCGAAACGTGCAGGCCAGTGATGAGTAACAAATAGCTTCGTTATGATAAATGGTGCTTTAATCAAGAATTTGTCAATTCTATCATTTATAAATTGAGAAGGAATCTGAGTTTTTTCGGGTGGGGGAAGTTTAAAACACAAAATTATAAACGTTTTAACAGAGTTTCCTCAGGTCTATGAATACCTTTTCAGATCTGATGTGTTTTTCCCCTATGTTATAACAAGAGCTAGCTGATTTATCTATTTGGAAAGAAATTTTCTTTATGCCGAACAGACACAGACTCAAGAATTAATAGTTTCTGGCAGTACTTTTGATTTCTAGGTCTCTGATAACTCGGGGTATTAATTAATCATTCATTTAAATCTGGATCACGTAAATCAGGATATTAATAACTTAGGATATTAATACGTAAAATGTCCTGACCATGAGCATTACATTCTAGCTGCATTAACTTTTCAACAACTAACATTTCTTAAATCTGGTATTGCTATAAACCTTTGTGTGTAAAGCCTTTTTTTGCGCATACTTAACTTTTTTTTCAAAGAGGGATTTAACCGAATTTAATTTAAGTCATGTCAGAACATTATAACTTAGGACTTTAATTAAAGAAAAATATAAAACAGAAAAATTAACTCAAAAATCGATAACTTTAAAAAAAATTTTTATCACGTTTGGTAAACTATTAAGTACCTTCCTCATAGTAAGTGGTAAAAGTCACATGATTTCGCGCATTTTATCCGAAACGAGACCATCGAACCAATAGTCAAGAAGTTAAAAAAGACTTAGTCTCCACATGCCAGGTCTTAAGGTCAGCCCAAAATGCAATATGACTCAAATCGTTCAAATTTGATAAAAAAAACAACAACAAAAGACTTTGCGTACAAAAAATTAAAAATTTGTACTCGTACCTATTTACGTATCTTAAAATGTTAAACACACAAGTGAGCTATTTTTTATTATGTATATCCTGCTTAACAGGATGAGCTTAAACGCGAATTAATAAGACTAAGATTTTAACATTTATAATGGTTTCAATGCAAAAGTACTATTTTTTAATTGTACTTTGCATGAAAAAAAACCTTAAAAATTCTAAAATATTTTTATTCTATTCACTTACATTTAGTTTCATTTTCAAGTTTAAAATAATTACATCAGAAAAATAATTTGCAAGATCATATAGAGACTAGATATTGAAGCAAAAAATTGCATGAGTAAATGTCAAAAGTAATACTTTACATAAAAATTCTTGTCACTTTTGAACTGCTTGTCTTCTTAACTCGTGTTTAGTCTTGTTGAATAAACATTAAAAATATATCTAAAACATTGCCTCAATTAAGTGAATGTACCCATGAAACTGAAGTTGAAAGATATATTTTATAGTCTAAAAACTTCCTTTACTTCAAAAATGTATAAAAGTAATAAAAGTTAACATGTTTTGAGCATTAAAAGCACTTGAAACAACTAAATTTTTATTGCCTTCATAAGCTTTGATGACCATAAGCCATATCACCTTGAAGCAAATGAAATTTTTACATTATCATGCAAATGCCTCACATCCTTTAAGTAACAATCTGAAGATTAATGTATAGGTACCTACTAAGACAAAATTGCATATTTGTTTCGTAAAACCCTTATAATTTCAAAAATATTAGTTCAATCATCTCGAAATTGATCTTATTCTGCACAAAAACAAATATCAGAAACTATAATATATATATATATCTAAGTAATAGTGTGGAAAATTTCACCCCATTTCTTGTTTAAGTAACTCCTTTCGTCGAATTGCCAGATCCTGCAACTTTTAACGACTTACTGAAAGGAGGGTATTTAACAGGTTTTGCAATGTACGAAATTTCTAATTTCATGCAGGACTACAGTTCTGATATTAATGATATTAATGTTTCTTTATCAAGTTAATACAAAACATGTGTAACTTGCATGGGTATTATGCCCAAAACATGACTTTTCATACATTAAACTACTAGACGATTAATTTTTTTATAAAACGCTTACTGGAATGTTTACTATTAAATAGGCTTACTCATTTACTGATCCATACAGAAAAATTTATGTTGGTGGAAATATAAAATTTCCTTAATTCGACACAAATTGACCAAAAAAATTAACTCGTAATTCAGTTGGAAAGATATTTTTCGGAATTAGCACATGCTGATGTGAAAATTTCCAAAATATTTTTCCAGTTCAGAAATAAACTAAAAGTTAAAGTAGAAAATGTATATAGGCAGTATTAACTGTTCCCGAAATAAAACAATACATTATATAGTAGGAAGACAAGTAAATTCATTAATATTCGATGCCAATGTAATGATACTGAATTAATTACCAAAGATAAAAAAACATACTATAAATTTGAATAATTTCCCAAGGAGATAGTAATTTCTATGTTCGATTTCAATTATTTAAGAAAAATGATATTATTGTTAGATCTATATTTAATATATCTTTAATAGGAATTGTATTCTACCTATTAATTTAAAATTCTAATTTATTAACTTTGGCATCGTTGAGATCAACTCTTACTAGTTCATGTAACATTATAATCACCGCGAAATGAAGAAAATAAAGTTAAAGCATTTTTTTAGACATTTTTTTTAAATGTGTAAATCATGATGAAGATGGAATTAAAAATCTTCTGAGTTATTTTGTCCAATGAAATTAAATTGATAAGAGATAAATTTTACTGTTACTAGTAAGAACAAAATATTTTTAAGAAGAGCGTAGGAGCAAATTGTTTTTATTAAGTTTAAAATTTGAATTATCTGAAATCTAATTTCGGATCTCGGATTTGTTGTATTTATTAATTCTGAATTCCAAAAGATGACCCTTTGAGGGGCAGTACATTTTAATCATAAAACTTATTTATTTTACAAAATTTAAAGTGGTTGATTGAAAATCGTATAATTTAACCCTTTTGTTCAGATGGGACACAGGTATCCCTTTTACATATATTTTTTCTGACACTGCAATTACAAGCAAATATATATGCTGGCATTTTTTATAAATATTATTAATATGCTAAATATAATATTTTTCACTTATTGTAACCTGAATTATTGCAAAATAATGAAAAAAGTAGGGAAAATATAATTAATAAATATTCTGCATCAAAAGGCTAAAGAGGTAAAAACTATTCCAATTTTGGTGATTAATATTATTAACAAAAATAAGTGGAACAGATTTTATATTAAGAGGGTTAGAAAAAAGAAAACTAATTCATTTCAATAAAAAAAAATCAAGAAATATCACGATAGAATGTGGCTGGATGTGGTGTAAGAGATTGGAAGAAGAAAAAAGGATTACTTGTTTTACGGGCAACTCTCAAACTGACGGAAAGAAAGTTTGTGAATTAAATCAAAATGGCATATGTCACTTTCATTATGATTATAACGTTCCTCTGATCCGTATTTATTTCAAAACAAATGAAAAAAAAACGAAACAAAGATGATTATACCAAAGATGGACCAAATAGTAAGTGCAATAAATTGCTTTCGTTTAGAAATCGCAAAACTGCAGTTATTAATTAGCGAACGCAAAATAGCTGCTTAAACCACTGACCTCTTTTAGTTCTATTTATTCGAACATTATTCCACTCACAGGTCATTTTCGTGGTGTATTTTTTATTCCTCAACTCTTCTTTATTCCGAGTAAAAGTTGACGCAATTCCAGAAGGTGGAGACGGAATAATTCACAAGACTCATCGCATTATCTTTACCTTTTTTGCAAGGACAGATTCATCTTATTTTTCATTCTCGCCTTCGAAAAGTCAAATTTTCCATTACGGTGCATATTGTTTTGTACATTATCTCGAACTGAATTAACGGAACCAGTTCTTTGGCGATTACCGTCACGTAAAAATGCATTCCGTCACGTCAACCGCGTAATTTATGCCTCTCTACTATGATGGACTGTCATATCTAAGACCAATGCTAGAGTTCTTGCGAAGGAAGAGCACAATTTAGCTTTTAGCTGTCGCATTCTATCAAAGCGAAGTGAAGTAATGTAGTGCTTTGCTATCGCAATTTTTCTTTCCAATTCACTTAGAAGTGTACAGTGTGTTTACTGAGAGGTATTTGTGACAGATTACTTTGGAAGCTTAATTGCTTATCTCCTTGAAAGAAAATTCAAGACATAAACACTAGCTAGTTTTGTAAAAGGTATATTAAGTTACTACAGTCAAAAATCTATAACTGTTTATTTTAAAAGTGGAGAAAAAAAATTTTTAACTAAAAGAAATTTGATGAAAATCTCACACTCTTCTAGTTTTAATATCTTAAAAACGATTTATAACCTGATGTGTTGAGTTATGCAAAAAGTTCAAAGAATACAGATTCGTATTGTAATTAAGAAATAACGGAGTTAGAAGTCAAAATTGATTTACACCTTGCACCATTCGAAATTTCTCGGACAAAATAGTTAAATAACCATTTATTTCATTGTTATTTTGCATTATACAAACAAACCAATTGGATAACTATAAATAAGATTTTACTCAATCTGTTAACCGTAAGAAAACCCGTTTATTAACCACTTTTACCTAATACGGTTAAGCAACTAGAATCGCACCCACCTAATGAAACCACTTAGCTCCTTGCTGCTGAATACATATTTTCGCCTAGAGGTCTGTCAATCTCATGACTGACGGATCGGGCTTCAGAGTCCCAGCGTTGACATCACAACATTTCCACAATTCCCTTCAAAACATGAAGAGTTTCCCATATCCTGAACTCTCCAATTTGTGACCCAGGGCTATTACAATACGATACTCTTTTTACACATAGATGGCAGCACCCCAAAGCTGCTTAACACTTAAAAGTCTAGTATTTCCCATCTTTTACGATAGGTGAAACATCCAGATAAACTAATTAAACCACACTCCACGGTTCATTCGATAAAACACTACTCAACGTAAATAGAATGCCCAGTGAAAAGCCTAGGTACAATTTCCAGTTAAATTTCTTTTTTACGCTTTTGAAATCATGCTAGTTGTATATGGTTAAAAATCGCATAAATTTGTGCTCATGGTTTCTTAACCATACTAGTTGTAAGCGGTAATTCAAAACCGCAAAAGTAAAAATGCTCTTTACCGTCAACTTTTTGATAAATTGGGTGGGTAGAACGCTGCCGTTTATTTTATCGTAATGTTAGAGTGAAAATTGTTACAGTATTACAAGAATTAATGTTTGTGTACAATAATTAATTTCATATGGATTTTTTCAAAAATAAAATAATAAACATAGATTAAATTTGTCTTCAGAAAATCTGAAATGTTACCAGATCTTATTTAAAATCATTGTTATTCTGGATGCAATTAAGCCTTTAGCTGCAGCATTCTATCAATATAAAATGAAGTAATGTAATGTTTTGCTATCCCTGTTTTTCTTTCGAATTTACTTAGCAGCGTATGGTTTGTTTACTGAGAGGTTTTTGTGACAGATTGCTCTGTTTGTAACCTTGAAGAAAAGTCAGAATAAGCCATAGCTAATTTTGCATTTGCTTAATAGCAAGATGCATTTGCTTAAAGTTACAATTCAAGAACTGTTCATGGTAAGAAAACGAAATAATTTATCTGTGATTAAAGGAACGTAAATCTCGTCTGTTTCGGTATCTTAGAAATAATTTATTATCGCAGCTAAGTTTATTTATTCAAAGAAACGAAAGATATGTATTCATTTGTAGTTTAGGACTAATGAAAGTTTCTAGTTAAAATTTAATTTAATCTAGAATCGCTTTATTGGCAAAAACTAACATTCGCTTATAATAACTTAATCTATGGTTCATTTCTTTTAAAAGAAATCAGCATAAAGTAAATCAGTTTAAAATTTGAAATGTCTAAAATGCAAATATTAACGGTTCTTTTGAAGAATTATTATGTTTTGGTAGCTTTCTGGGGATGGTAGTAATTTAGCTTTTAGCTTTCGTATTATATCAAAGCGTAGTATTCTATCAAAGTGTAGTAATGGAACGCTTTGCTATCGCAATTTTTCTTCGCAATTCACTTAGAAGCGAATTATGACTCTGAGAGATTTTTCTGACAGATTAATTTGAAAGCTTAGTTGTTTATAACTTTGAAAGAAAAGCCCGAACATGAATAGTAGCTAAATATATATTCAAACTGAGAAAATAAGTATTGTCAAAACTATCAGAATGTGGTTAAATTCATCGCGTTTCTAACTCTATAAGAACATAAAAATGCTCGGTAATTTTTACCGAAGTGCTTTCGTAATGATTTTGGTTAAATTAACAATAAAATATGGTTTTATAATGTGGGATGAAATTTAGGAATTTTATCATGATACCTAAGAGCATGCCATAAAAACAATTTATTCGGTTAAATTTACTTTTCACTTCTGTATTTTTTTACTGAATGTGTTTTTAAAGAGTAATATTTTTGAAGTCCAGAATTTCCGGTAAACCGTTTACATATGAACAAAAAAATTGCCAAATGATTGGTTTAAATACCGTACGTCTTTTTATGAGCCAGAAATATGGTGTTTTTTTTCCAACCAAAAACATCGAAAGTCTCGAACTGTCGAAAAGTCTTTTTTAAAAGAAATTTGAAAATTGCAGATTTATACGTTTCAGTATCTTATTATAAAATTATAACCTTAATTGAGTGAGTCGTTCAGGAAAACGAATGATTCATAATTGTATTTTGTAATTTTGAAGAAACGGAGTTGTTTGTAAAAAATAAAATTCCTCTTGAATTGACAAAACTTTATTAACTAAACCATTCTTTTGTAATAGTTTAACTCATGTTGATAATCTTTTAAAAACATCAGTATAACTTAAATATGAGTTTGTAAAATCTTAACTCGCTAGAATGCAAAGTTTACTAAGTAGTATTCAAAATCAATACGTTGGGGGGAAGGGGTCAGTGCTAGAGTTCTTGCGAAGGAAGAGTGCAATTTAGCTCGCAGCTCTACATTCTCTCAATAACAATCAATCAGCTCTATATTCTGTCAATAACAATCAATCAGCTCTACATTCTGTCAATAATAATATATCAGCTCTACAGTCTGTCATTTTCTGTGTTAGTTTATACTCGGAAGCATACAGTGTGTTTAATGAGTGTTTTTTTCTTTCTTTTTTCTGCAGATTACTTTCGAATTTTAATTGTTAATAACTTAGGAATAAAAGTCAAGATAAATAGTTAGCTTTGATCAAGATTCATTTAATTAAAACCACATCTCTAGAAATATTCATGGTAATTATACAAACAGAAATAAATTCTTTCTAATTGAAAGAAGTTTGATCTAAGTCTACACTCTTATTGCTTAGAAATAATGGAGTTATTAGTTAAAATTTAGCCTCATCTGAAGTGCTTTATTAGCAAGAACTAACGTTCGATTATAATGATTTCATTTATGCTTATTTTTTTGAATCTGTATTTTTAAAATCTGAGACAAAATACAAAAAATATTATTAAATATTATCTTTTATGCTATGCTAGAGTTTACTGGTAGAATGAGCTCAATTTAGTTTTCAGCTGCCACAGTCAATCAATGTGAAATTATGTAGTGTTTTGCAATAATAGTTTTCTTTCCAACTCAATTAGAAGCAAATGGAAGCTGAGAGGGCTTTGTGACACAATATTTAAGAAGCTTAGCTTAACATAACCTTGAAATAAACGTCATTAGTTAAACAGTAGCTGATTTTGCTAAACATACATCGAATTTCACTCAAATTTTTACATCTGTTCAAAATAATAAAAGGAAAAAAACAAACAGTTTCAGCCAAAAAAAGGTAGATCTAAATCTCATAGCCAAATAGTCTGTTTCTCATTCTTAAAAATCCTGCCTTCATATGAAACTCTTAAAGATCCTGCCCTCATATGAAAGAATGATTTTTAATAAAAAAATATGGGGATTACGGAATATTGTAAGGCGTGACTGTTAAATAAAATTTCATGCACTATGCGCAAAAAAGAAATTAATAAAACGGAACTGCCTGAAAGACTTCTAATCTAATGATCGGATTTTCACTTACTAGGATTTAAGGGTTTACAGTAGTGACCTCAAATATGATAATTTATATGTGCAGGCGGTATTTTAAGCTATGAAATCAGGCACAAAAACATATTTCCGCATAATCCCTATTAAATATATCTCATGTTATATGAGCGGTACCCGCATTCTGGAAAATATGGCTCCAAAAATTTGTTCCAAAGAGCTGTCAAAGATTTGGACCCTTTAATGTTCATTATACTTTTTCATAGTTCTCTATATCTCGAGAGTTGCTTAAGTGGATTGAAAAATTTTTGCACTCAATTAAAAAGTTCATTTATCCAAAGATGTCATAATTATTAAGTATTTTTTATTTAATAATGGTCGAAAATGATGTGTAAAAAAATTTTACATTATTTTGAAGAATGTAATTTTATATGTCAGAATAATAAATTTGAAAACAAATGTCAAATAGTTCCTTAGGAATCGAATTTTAAATATTTGATCCTTTGAAATTCAATTTTTCAGAAACTATCCAACCAATTTTGCTCAAATTTTGTAGTTTGCCATGTAAATTTATCTTCCTTAAAATGATGTGAAGCATTTTATACCTTACAAGAAAAAGTAAATATTTACAGAAAGTTATTTTTTGCATGGAATTATCTTTGGGTAAACAAATTTTATAATTGCGAGCAAAAAAAATTTCAATTCGCTTAAAAAGTTTTCGAGATATAGCAAAATACGTAAAAAGTAAAATTAAAATCCATCACTAAACACTATCTTTTTCGATATCGGATGATGCTGATTTTGTTTAAAACAGTTTTAAATTTAGTTTTATTTATTTGACGTTAAGCACTTTTTTTTTAATTACAGGTACAGTTCATTTGACTGATCTACATTTGAAGCCAGAAGCTTTGGTAAATCTTTGTTTAGTAACTTTCTTTCTCATTATTGCTCACATTATTACATTTATTGCTCACAACATTAAACAAATCAGTTGGATTAAGTTTTTTCTTAAAAAATACTGAACAATAAGTTCGATCACCAATTATTTTACTTTTTGGAAACATATAGGCAATGGTAATTTTTTTAATCAGTATTGCTTTGAAATAAGAGAATGCTAAAAAGTAAAATTAATTCAAACCATGAATATTTGTAATATTAGCCTTGAACACCCTTCGCAGATAAAGTTTCATAGAAGATAAGAAAAAAAGAGCGGCGTTAACATTAATGTTAGTTTTAGGTAATAAAACACAAAAATAAATATTATTGAATACCATTCTTAACTGTCTACATAAAAACCGGTTATGTAAGATAATAGCAAACTCTTTTATTGCTATTATTACCATCCGAAAAAATATATTTCATTATTGTTTACCAAATAAAAGCAAAGTAATAAGAGAAATAGAAAATATAGAAGTGTAAAAGAAAGTTAATTTAGCCAACAGTCATGTCGCTTTTCTGAAAAATTAAACTACTGGGTACTGAACATTTCGTACCATAATATCAATCGAAATTGTTGCAACTGTGTTCTCCTCCAAATGAAGCAATCCAGGTTCAAATACCAGCGATGGCTGATCTATTCATTATTCCTGCTTGCATCGACCACATTCAAATATCCTTAATGGTAGATTGATCGTTGGGAAAAGTCCCTTGCCGTTAGACTAACTGAGAAATATTTGCGTTGTTTTTCTCTTCATAATATGCAAATTTCATCTTTCAAAACGTGGCAACAGCCGTATGAACTATGAAAGTGTGGCAACAGCTGAGCTTGACTATATGTATATCTATGCTTTTATCCCAAAAAATATCTAAGTTTTAAGTGCATTTATCATTTTATCTTTTCCATATTTAGTTTATTTAATATATATAACAGGTGTCATAAATAACGAAATTCAGTCACTAAATTTTACCTCTGAAGCAAGTATTACAATTATGAAATGCAGCGCACGTCAAGAATTAATCATGAAACGAAGCGCATGTCCAAATTTAATTCAATTCAATGAATGCAAGGGTGTTTTCCACTTTTATTGCGGAGGATTTACCGAGTGAAGATTTCGACTTCCTGAAGATAGGAAGAATATTTGGAAATATACGAAACGTCAAAATGAACTTCTCGGCAGCAGGAATCACTTTCTGCAGAAAACGTTGAACCAGTCAAAATCTGCATCTATTATGGAGCTAAAGAACATGCAAGCTTTAGCTCTGGTGAATATGAAGTCGTAGAATTAAAATCTATTATCGAACAACAATTCATAGTATATAGTAAAACCCTGAACTTCCGAGAAACAATAATCAAAGATCTCGCGTAAATAATGAAGTCCAAGTAGTAGGAAAATCAATACTCAATTTCTAAATCTGATGTCTAAAAATACAAGACAGACATTGATGTCTTTAAAACTGAATCGTTAAATATTCAGCAATACTATAGACTCACAGAACTTGCAATTAAAGACTAGAAATAAATTGTTCAATTTTAAACTCTTTGGATGCACTGTTAAAATTTTCATTCGAAAATTATGCTAAAATAACTGGCAGCTGTCTGTCCATCCGATTAACCGTAAAGTTTACGGTAAAGAACATTTTTTCTCTTTATGGTTTTGAAACCATTTATAAAAAGTATGGTTATAAGACCGTGAATACAAAACTATACGGCTTTTTAACCATTTACAACTAGCATTTTTCAAAAGCGTGAAAATTTTTTTTTATTTAACTTGACGTAGGAGCTCGACTTTTCGTAAGGTAATGGGCATTGGAGAGTGCCGTACACTGGAAATTCTTCATGTGTTGAAAGGAATGGAAGAAATATTGTGGTGTCAACACTAGGACTCGAACTCGAGTTCTGCCAGTCATGAGACTGACAGATTAGTCCGCTGGGCTATGACATGTATACAGGTGTAAAGAACTAAGTAGCTTTCTTAAGTGGTTCCAGTTGGTGCGGTAAACTTCTGGTTGTTTAACTGTATTAGGTGAAAGCAGTTAATAAACAGTTTGATTACCATTTTATTTATGGTTACTTGACTGTTTTGATTAAAAATGGTAAAATAACCATTCAATAAATTGTTATTTAACCACTTTTACCGAGAAATTTTTAACAGTGTGTAAACAGGTCAGACAAAATTGTCGTTGCAAATCGTACGCAATCATCACACCAAGATAGACACAAGCCGATTGTTATTCAGTTCAAAACGAAAGCCTAGTTATATTGTTGTTTAGTAGCTGCAAAAAAACTCAACTTCGAAAGTATATTCCAGACCCAGAATGTATACTAAATACTGAGGTGTACTTTGAATATATAATCAGAATGTATACCTTGACACAACTCCGATCAATTCCAACGAGCACTTGACCCCATGTATAAAAAAAAACTATAATTCCTCTTAAAACAATTCAAACGGGAAAACAATTTTACGATTTGCTGGATAAGAGATGGTAAAAAAGTCGTTTTTTAAACAAAGCTTCTTTAAATTTGGTCATTCTGTACATAAACGTTCAACTCATTTTAAATATAGCAAACTAGAACATTAGCTTAATAGTATTTATTAATGAATAAAATGGTGTTAGCATATTTTTTGTATCATAAATGATTCGTATCAACCAAAGAGTGATGGAATTTGTTGATTGTGAAGCACCATTTTTACCCAAAGAGGAATTAACTCTTTTCAGTGGTCAGTTGTTTCTTTTTATAGTAATTATAGGCTATTGTTCGGCATGCATGAAGCAAGACAAGCAACCGAATCTAGTCAAGTTAGTTATCTTAAAGGTTAAGAAACAAAACATGAGTAGGAAAGCAACAAAAAAAAATTTATTACATTGCAAGAAATTGGAAACATTCCGAAATAAAGCGATACAAAGTCTAGTTCTTTTTTAATTTTAAGAAATGGTTTTCGAGACCTATAGTTTATTGCAAGACATTTCCCATGAGAATTTTTTTCTATTACCTTGATCGATTAAGATGCTCCACAATCGTGTTTATAAACATTTTTTATCTTACAAATGTGTACTCATAGTATCTTATTAACATTTAATTTGATAGTAAATTATACAAATATTACGATACATTAAGCAAATAAAAAGCCCAATTAAAACAACTATTTACAGTACAGAGAGCGACTCAAACACATTGATGAACAACCAAAAACTTTTTTATTTCTTTTGGAACAATTTTTTAATGAAACTTTTTGTGATGAAATTACGAATACTAAAAGTATGGCATGATTGCGTCTTACGGAATGAAGTACGACTATTTGTCTCATTCCCAACATTCACCAGACGTAAATTAAGAAAACAAAACAGATTTGAAAAGGAAAACACAAAGTCTTAACACTACGCAAACGGAAAAATAAAAGATAAAAAATAAAACTATGGAAACTGTGGTAGTCGAGAGACAAATCAGAGAAGAATGCATTTCCGTGCGATATTATGGGCTGGTGAGGAACCCATGCCGCTAACCAGGACATAAAGACAACTTAAAAAGAAACAAGTTTCCAGAGCATGAAAAGGTGGGAAGAATTTTGGAGTTAACGAAATTAAATTTATGCCCAAGGTAAATTTATGCCAATGTGCAGCAGCAGATGATGCATCAAATTCTTGATTCCAGACTTATCTATCGTGTTATCTTAATCTACGTTTGAAGCGCATTTGGTTTGCCCGATATAAGTTTATTTAATATTCTGCAAAATACATTACTTTTAAATGCAGGCAGTTTCTATAGCATAAAAAAATGTTGTCTGCAAATTTTAAATCTCTCTCTCAAAAAAAGAATTTGAATACTTCAAATACTTTAGAATATTTTTCAACACTTAAACATTTATCAATAATTATTTTCCGAGTTTCCAGTGAAGCGATTCACAATATCTTCTGTTTCAACGATGCTCTCTCGGCCAAGCAAGCAAAGAATGCAATCAGTTCCATTGAGAGGCTGGAACATTTCTCAGATGAGGCCAAGTTCAGTTTCGCCAAACGTCCTTGCGAGAAAGCATTCGAACCGACTGGTTCTCCCCTTCTCCCCCCCCCATCTAAGTAACTTTTTATTATTATTAATATTATTATTTTCGTTTTCATTATTCTTTTTTTTCCCTTCACTTTCGGTAAGACAGAGAATGCAAGTCGTTTAACCTACTTCCCATTACACAACACGGCGGAATCGAGACCCCAGGCGTTTATTTGTTTTTTCCCCCCTTTCTCTGTTTTAACCATTGCTTACTGTCATTAAACCACATTCTCTTTTATTCTTTCGAGAATATATATGAGTTACGTTTAATCTGGAGAAAAAATCTTCTCCGTTTCTGGTTTGTTTCGTTTTTCATTGTTTTTTCGTTTATTATAATTGTTTTGTATTATCTGTTTTTTTTTATTTTTTATAGGCTGGATTTGATCTTCCTATTGAAGTAAAAGGAGGATGCATTGGTATGTATAGCGCTAAAAGTAAACAATGTTTTAAGCAAATAATCCCAAGAACCTGAAGCGGAAAGATATTAATAGATTAAAAACTTCATTCGCTTCAAAAATATATAAAATAGAAATAACTCCACCTCTCCATAGCAAGTGGAAATGCATTTCACCCTTATTTGCCCCTCTTGGCCACTGTGGTTTTCCTTGCTATTTTTTCACCCTTTTTCTCTCTTAACTACTGTGTTTTTCCAGTTTTGTTTCTCACTTTTATTTATTCATTTCTCTTTGGCAACATTACGTTTTATATTTCAAATCACTTTTATTTCTTCTCATTCACGTCTGGCAAGTCTGGAAAAGGTGAGCCTGTTTTGGAGCGACTGAAACATGTCGACTGCTACTTTCAATTTGTATATTTTCGAAGCGAATGAAGTTTTTAATTTAGTAAAATATTGTTTTAGTTACTTGCAAATTTTTTAAACATTTTAAAAAACAATTAACAGTCCATTGAATTATGAAGTTGATGTAAAGATGCTGATATCACAAGAACGAAAAATCAAAAAAACAAATATATATATATA
>NC_092204.1:75829594-75857998 GCF_043381705.1 Parasteatoda tepidariorum
GGTATCTGGTACCAAGCGCTCACCAACTGGTCCTGCAATTCCCTCACATTGCGAGGGGGTAGCGTGGCAGCATGAATTTGGTTTTCCAAGTAGGACCGCAAATGCTCTATTGGATTAAGGTCAGGTGAATTTGGGGGCCAAGACATGACTTGAAAGTCACTGGAATGTTCCTCGAACCAATCCATGACGATTCGACCCTTATGACATGGTGCATTATCCTGTTGGTAAACATCATCCCCCGCAGGAAAAACTGTTGCCATGAATGGGTGAGCCTGGTCTGAAACTATGTTCAAGTAGCTTACAGACGTCAGGGACTGTTCTATGAGGATTATGGGTCCTAATGTGCCCCATGAAAACATTGGTCCTGGGCGAGAAACCAGGAAAACCTGGGCGAGCCCATTGTTATAGATGAAGGGTGGTCAAAATGTAATGGCTCTTCGGTGTATTTGTTCATTAAAAAATTATAATGAATACCAAGTAATTATTGCTGAAAACTGAAATGAAATTATTTCTTTCGAAAAAATATTAAATTATTATTTAGTAACTAGTTATTAATTATTTCATTTCAGTCTCTGTTTAATTTTTAAAAATAGCGTTTCCGCTAATGAGTTTTATTTTAGGGAAAATTTCTATCGATATTCCATGGACATCGCTGTACTACGAGCCCGTGCTCGTTCACATAGAAGAAGTTCTTGTATTGGCCGGTCCCACAGCTGATCGTAAATATGACCCAGAAAGGGATAAGCGACTCTCAAGAGCACACAAGAACAAACGACTGGAGGATGTTAAACCACCAGATCCTGATGCACCAGGTATGTTAAACTACATTCATATGTGGGTAGTAAATGGGTAGACAAAATACTGAATTATTTATAGGAATGCTTCGAAGTAAATTAAAAAGCTATACTTGTTGTAAACAAAATAGGCATCTTAACGTTTCGCGATTTTCCCACTCTCCGAACTTTTCCCCTCTCCATTACCATGGTTTCGGTAAATCTTACTTTTTCCCCATGGCAGTACATTTCTGTAAGCAGATGGAATTTATTGACGTGGGGAAAAGTAAAGTGTTCTGCAAATATATGATAAAGTAGATTCTTATGAAACACTCTATATATATTAAGTGAATAATCAATCGGAACTGTAAAGGAAATGTTAACCTGATACAGTAAGAACTTCCTTTTACCTTAAAAATTATAAAGGTGGAAAATTTGACACATTTTGAGTGCTCAAGAGAAAGCGCCCATTCTCAAGATTCACCAGGCGTGAGTGAAGAAAACGCACTGATTTGAAGAAGAAAATGCAAAGTTGTCCATAAAAAAAGAAAATTGTGATCTAAGTGAAAACAAAACTAGAAAGACCGAGAGGAAAACTAGGGTGGTATGACTCTCGAAACGTTAGGGAGGATTGGTAACTTTATCCCTATTACGGGATCAAACCCATTATTTTTAGATGCGATAATTATTTTTTTCCATCGAATTTGCTCGTTAACTAAGTATTATTAACATTAACAAACTATACACTCTAAATAATCAGTTCAACATTGAAGCAAAATATCATTACCCTGAAACCTTAATATAATATTGAACTGAACCAAACTTCTGTGCAATTTGTGCCATGGTATCGTCTAAAGAAGTTTAATAAGACCAATTTCTCACCATGATAAATTTGCAGTAAAATTAAGCGGTATTATCGTTTAACAAGCTACAAAATTTCTAACAATTTACAATTTTAAATTATATAAAGTCAAACAAAATTTTGAGCGAAACTGTATACTTATTGTGTATAGTGTTAAAATATGTAACTTATTTTCATATGCTTTATTCATTATAATTTTTTTTATTTCAATATTCAAAACCATTTCTTATTATACACTGAGAAAAAAGTATGGAAAAAATACCTGAATATGGTAAAATTTACTGAATTTTTAGCTTTATTTGAATATTAAGAAGCTCAGTAATCTTTACCGAAGAGCTTTGGTAATGATTTTGGTTAAATTATGAACGGTAAAACTACCAAATGAATGATTCAAATATACCGTTCATTTTGCTTTTATTAGCCAGAATTATGATTTTTATTGCTAAAAATATCATTACCATGCAGTATGGTAGTCTTTTTAAAACATTTTTCTCTGTGTATAACTATGCATACTACAGCAATACTTTTATCGATTTCTATTTCAAATTGAGCTTCTGTTGCAAGCTTTAATTGTACATTCCCAAACTTTTAAACAACAACGAAATTATAATTTTAAACCATTTCATTTCTTTTGCATAAATGTGTTAGCCAACAATCTCTTGACAATGTATCATTAAATCGAGTATGAAATATTATACACCATTACACCACATAAATTTATTCGAATAATCTCAAAAAACAATAGCTTACAAGAATACCCTCCATTCAATTTATTTTCTATGGAAATATAAATATATGGATACGCGGGGAGTCACGTTTCTGCCGTCAAATTTGCCAGCAATAAAACCATAAATACCTCTTGTAAGCAAGTGAAAACAAATGTAACCCTCCCGATAACCTACTCATTTTATTAAACAATTTCTCATGCTTCTTCTATTCAAATTTCACTCAATGAAAACGATCCAGTTCACGGTGTAATAGTCAGGCTCGCGTGACAAATCCATAAAAGAATTGTTAGGGCGTCAACTGCATGACCATTGTGGTTTAGACGCGAGACTATATCACCAGACATAAGGGTTATCATGATGGACCTATTGTTAACCAATTCTTCCCTTTAATGCATTTTCTTATTGAATGGACCTGCAAAACAGTTACAGCATGTTATGAATGGATGGATATGAAACAAATTCCTATTAGGGTTTAATGCCATTGATATTACGGGTATTGTGTGATTATTCCAGAGAAATATTTAGAACAGTAGCTCATCGCTGTCTATAGGAAATAGTTGTAATACACCCGTCTTTGTCAATTAAATATTCATAATAGTTTTTTTTTCCAATTTGGGTACGTTTTGTTCCTCTCCAGATTTCAATGCTTTTATTCATATTTATGTATATTAAAATAAAATTACATGATTAAGAGAATGCTGTGAATGAAATGGTAATTAAGAAATGGTAATTACGAAATGATAAACGAAAAAATGCTAATTATGAATGAAATTAAAAGATGCTAATGCGGGAGAAACTTTTAATAGAAAATTTACCTAATTACAAAAAATAAAATCCTGGGTACTTGTTAAGAGGACTCTATAGCATGGGAGGAAAGTTATACTATCAAATTTACCTGATTACAAACATTGGAATCGTGGGTAACTGATTAAAAAGAGTCTATACTGGGGGAGAAACGCTCTTAACAAAGTTACCGAATAGCAAAAACTAAAATCGTCTAAATGAAAAAATTAGAATTACAGGTAGTTGATTAATAGTACGTTATATCAACTTTTCATAGCAAATTTACCTGCTTTTAAAAATGAGAATCGCTTAAATTCGAAAATTAGAATCACGAGTACATTATTAAGAGAATGTTACATCAATTTTTCATAGCAAATTTACCTAATTAGCAAAAATAAGAATCGTTTAAATGCAAAAATTCGAATCATGGATCTCTGATTAAGAGGATGATATTCCACAGGGGGAACTTTTCATAGCGAATTTCTACATTGTGAAAATTCCGGATCAAATTACAATACAAATCACTGGCACCCTGAGGGCAGCATCCGTAAAATCCATTTTACCGTGAAAACTATTTTTACCATAAAATTTTCAAGCGTCATATTTTTACAGTAACGTTTATTTAATTAGAGTAATTCAGTGATTTTAGTGTGATTATTACTGTAAAAATTACCGCGCATATCAGATCTTTGTTCCATGAAAATGAATTTTACAATGAAATGTAGCAGAATCTTGAGTGCTGATGGTATTTTCTAACTCAATTTGATCCGATGATGTAGCAGGGTTTAATGACGTTATTATTATTGGTATTGTGAGATTATTCAAGAAATATTTAATACAATAACCATCATTGTATATACGAAATAGTTGTAATATAACCGTTTTAATATATCCAATTAAACATTCATAATCTTTTTTCCAACTTGTGTATACATTTTTTCTTTCCAGGTTTTAATACCAGGCTAATCTTTTCACATATTAAAATTACAAAAATGTGAAAAACTATTAATAGAAACTATTAAAGAAAACACGATGGGGCAGAAGTAACTTATGTCGGTGATTTCCGTTTCACCTCCATTAGTATTTTAAAATTTAAAGTATAGCAAACGTGAGTTCAAACCTAGAGAAAACCATGAAGTTTCAAATTTTGAAAATAATGTTTGTAGAATATCAAAATTCAATCAAATTATTTCAGAATTATTTCTCCACTACGTAATCCTGAATAATCTTGCCATTATTTGTTTGCATTCAAATATTTTGAAAAAAAAGAAGAAAAGGAAAAACATTTTCAGCATTTGAATTTTTATTGTGTTCTCCAGGTTTACGCGAACGTGTTCTTTCCATACTTCATGTTTTAATTTACTCATGTAAGTTGAAATTACTTTTGATGCCATAAAGTATTTCTCCCGTGATACAGCATCCTCATAAGTTTCTACACCACTTTCAACTTTTCAATTATGGTTTTCATTTTTATTCATTTATGTATGCGCACTGTTAGAAATTTCTCCGCAAAAATGGTTAAATAGCAATTTATTTAATTGTTATTTTACCATATTCTACCTAAACAGTCAAATAATCATAAAAAAGAGGATATGCGAACTGTTAAGTGTGAGAAAAAATGTTTATTGATGGGTTCTCCTAATACAGTTAAACAACCAGAATTCTTTTCGTGCCACCTAGGCCTACTTTACGAAGCCATTTTGTTCTCTGAAACTGAGTACATACTGTAGCTCAGAGGGTTAATCTGTCCATCTCATGACTAGCTGGATGAACAAGGGTTCGAATCCCAGCTTTGATACCATAACATTTCTGCCATTACTTCACTGCATGAAGTGTTTCCAGTGTCCTGCCGTTTTCAATTGGTGACTTTGAACTATTAGAATACGAAACTATCATTAACGAATGAATGGAGCAGCACCACAGAGCTTCAATGTCCAATTAAGTTTCATTTTTACAGTGTAGAACTTATGCTAGTCGTAAATATTTGTAAAACCATATAGTTTTATATTCACTGTATCAGTTTCAAATCAGTATCAGTATATTTCAACCGTATCAGTATTTTTCAACTGTATCAGTTTCAAAACTGTAAAGGTAATAAATGTTCCTTACCGTAAACTTTTTGTTAAATCAGATAGACAGGCAGCTTCAGGTTATTTTACTGTAATTTCAGATTCAGAATCCAAATAGTGTAGGATTAGTTTACCAATGCGATTTATTTTTAAGGCATAGAAAACGTATTTCAATAATCTCAGGATGAAAAAAAATTATTATATCTGGATCGCATGAAAATGTTCGAATTTTCTTCGAATTTTTTTAAATAATTACTACCTAATTACTGAAACAGTTGAACACTTAAAATAGCTTAATGATATTATAATTAATTAATGAGATTATAATAATAATGATATTATAATAATGATGATATTATAATAATTTAAAATACTTCTAATGGAACAGTATAAGAAAAAGCAATGCAAAATCTGAATAAAATGAATTCTCTTGAAATTTTCTACGGTTCAAATTTTTAAAAATCTATTCCAATATATTTCATAAAAATTTATACGAAAAATAGTATTACTATAGTAGAAATTAATAAAGTATTTACAATCGAAAAAAAATAAAAAAATGTAAAAAATTATTTTGTTTTATTATTATGAAATTGTTATCATATCGTTGATGGCTCAAGAATAATTTTAAAAAAATCAGCAGAATTAAAATTACATCAAATTTGGATAGAATAAATTCTCATAATTTTTTTTCTGTTCAAAATTTGTATTAATGTATTTCAAACGAATTAAAATGCTAAAGTAATTAAATTTTAATGTTTCATTCTTAAATTTTTAAAAAATAATTTATTGTTTTTTAAATAATTTTAACGCTTTGAAAACTGAAGGTATATTTGAAAAATAAATAAATGTAAAAATTAAATATATCAAATATAGCATCAGTTCTCATATTTAAAGATCTTTACAGCAAGTTACATATGGAACATCGTTATTGAAATAGTTTTCATTTTACGATCCCGAGATACTGTGACCTACTTTATAAAGAACAAATATTTTGATAGTTTTCCGTATCGAATCATTTTTTCAATTCGTATTATTGCTATAACCTTACAAACAAAAATATAAAACTATGTTTCACGATTTAAGAGCAATATAACTCTAAACCAGACTGCACGGCGAAAACATTTTGATGATATTATTGTACTGTAGGATAAAGACTTTTCCGGTGAAAAAAATTATTCCGGTTAGTAAAATAACGGTATTATAGCAATTAATTTGGTAATATTTCCCTTTATGTGGTTTACCAGAAATTCCGGCTTTCAAAACTATAGTTCTTGCTTCTACACATTTAGTGAAAAATACAAAACTGAAAAATAAATTTAGCCTAATAAATAGATTTTATAGCACGCTCTAAATTATCACAAAAAAATTACAAAACTTTGCTGCTTTTATTAATTATAAAATCATATTTTATTGTTATTTTTTCCGAGTTCATTACTAAAGCACTCCGGTAAAAAGTTCCGAGCTCTTTGGTGCTTTGCATAGAGCCAAAAACATGGTAAATTTTGTAATGTTCTGGTAGTTTAGATTATGCTTTTTGTCTCAGTGCGTTTTAATGAAAAATCAATTTCTTATAAAATAATGTATATAATCAGGATCTTGCCATGAAACTTTAAATTTTACTATGCAAAATAATAAAAACAATACAACTTTCTTTCATGTAGATAAACTAAGGTGTTATTTTTTGTTTTATGTTATAAGCTGATATGCAGTTTCTTTATGACATTGCTATCAGTGCATGAAGGATTCTTAAATATTTAAGGTTCCATAAAAAAGGGTTCTCCTTGTATAAGAGGTTCTCTTTTATGATTTTTGTAAGGGACGTGGACATAACCTTTCTGGAAAGTTTCTTATAATTAAACTAATATATATTCATAAGGAATGAAAACAACTTATTTAAAATTTAAAAAAAAGGGAGAAAAAAATATTATTTTAAATAAATTAAATTCTTAACTTAAATTTTAAAATGTCACTCTTCTTCAAACTTAGAATTTTTTTTTCATGAAATTTTTTATACATATCCGCTATATTCCGATAAATAATGGATAGTATCTGTGAAGATAAGAAATTATTTGAAATTCTAATATAATAAATTCTGTAAAAAACGCGATTTTTTTTATTTATTATGTGTTATGTATTTTATTAAAAAAATAATCTTTGTGTTTGTTTTTTAAAGGATCAATAAAATAAAAAACAATGATGAATGAAAAGCAATTAAAAGCAAAAGATTAATGAAATTTGCCGCATTTTGATTTTAAAATTAATATTTAATTTCGTTTTTCTTATTATATTTGCATGCTTGTAAGTTTTAACACCAAATCCTTCATAAAAACTGATGCAATATTGTATATTCTTTTTAAATTCATTTTATTTTATATTGAAATGATCATAGATCTTTAATTGCAAACAACCTTCAATTCTTAAAACAAATTTTAAAATAGTACTCAAATATAATATTATATCATTAAGCAAGTACGAATATCTAGTTAACTATCAAATGTTTATTCAATATTGTTGAGTAAATTTACTATAAAATTTTTGTTTAACCTTTAACTTTTTTAACCACAGTTTAAAACAATTTTCAAACCGATATCTTGCTAATATCTTAAACATTAGTCACTAAACCACAGCCAAATATCTAGTTAACTGCTAAATTATGATTAAATATTTTCTC
Organism: Parasteatoda tepidariorum; assembly: GCF_043381705.1. Classification (NCBI taxonomy): domain Eukaryota; kingdom Metazoa; phylum Arthropoda; class Arachnida; order Araneae; family Theridiidae; genus Parasteatoda; species Parasteatoda tepidariorum. The sequence continues at coordinate 75,837,481 of NC_092204.1, forward strand.
AAGTTGAATATTTTTAGTAACATTGAAAAAAAACTTAATTTTTTTTTGTTTAAGCTTTTCCTTTTCTTAACCATAATTTAAGACAATAATCAAATGGATGCCATATTAATATTTGAGGTATTAGTCACTAAATCAGCAGCAAATATCTTTAACTATTGAATGATAATTAAATACCTTTCTTTTGTTCTATTTTTTGCTATATTGTGGAAAAGAACTGAAACAATTTTTATTTGTCGAAAAAAAGAACACATTTTATACCTCACTTAATATTTACAACAGAAGCATAAAAAAAATACAGCTAACAAAAGAAATGCATCTTTTTTTACCTGTCGTACTAGCGTTATTCTTAACCCTAATTTAATACAATAATCAAACTAATACAATAATGATATTTTAAACATTGTCACCCAACCAGATGTCACTATCTTTAACTATTAAATAATAATTAAATATCTTTCTCAAGGTATATATATGTTTTTCCCGTTACATTGAAAATAAAACTGAAGCAATTTTTATTTGGCGAAAAAAATGCACATTTTTCACCTCATTTAATATTTATTTCAGAAGAATAAATAAAACTATTGCTGACAAAGCAAATACATCTTTTTTCCCCTTCGTGCAAGCTTTATTTTTAACTATAATTTAAGACAATAATCAAATAGATGCTACAATAATATTTTAAAACATTAATCATCAAACCAGCAGTAACTATCTTTAACTATTAAATGATGATTAAATATTTCTCTCGAGGTACATTTTTTGTTACATTGAAAAAATACTGAAACAATTTTTATTTGACGAAAAAAGTACATATTTTTCACCTCATTTAATACTATTAACATCAGAAGCATAAAAAAAAAACTACCGCTGACAAAACAAACACATCTTTTTTTGCCTTCGTACAAGCTTTATGTCTTTAAATTATACTCAAGAATGTATCCGCTCAAGCGATATCAAATTATCATCACTTTCTCACTCATAAAAGCAAAGCTGTACCATAAACAACTCCGCTAGCTTGTTTTCTGGAATTCACTTTTTTCCCCTTCAAATTGATTGAATCTGTTTTTGTTTTTTTTTATTTGTAGGAGATCGGCCCAGGGGTTTTATGGAAAACTTGGCAACGACGATTGTCAACAATGTCCAGGTGAGTGGAGCGTGAAAGATTGAAAACCAGTCGCTGCTTTTCTCTGATACTTGTCGCCATCTTTGACCCAGATTTGAATGCTAAGATTTTACAATCTTAACACTATTATTAAAATAAAAATACATGATTTTTCCGATACATATGCATAAAATGCATACACGGAGAGAAAAGTTCTTAGAGAGTGTAACATTACCGAACTGTATGGCAATAACGATATTTAAACCATTCATTTAGTATTTTCTCCGTGCATATGGCAACAGTTTACGTGATATTCTGGCGTTTTCAAAAATACAGTTCTTATTACGACATATTTAGTAAAAAATACAAAATTGAGAAGTAAATTTAACCGAATAAATTATTTTTATGCCATGCTCTAAAGTAGCTGTTCCTAACTATTTCTTCCAATGGAACCCTAAATAATCAACCTTCTTTCGACGGAACCCCACTTTTTAAAAAGTTTTTTACGGTAATTGTGAACTTTATTACTTATAAAAGACTATTTTTGAATATTTTATTAGAGATATGAAGGTTGTTTATTGTTAATAATCTTGTTTTACTAATAATAATCTTACATTATTTATACGTCTGAAAGTTGAATTTGCAGTCATTGTGCTATATGTCTAGTTATGAATTTGTTTTTGATGTATAAAAATAAGCTGAAAATGAATAAAATAAGACAAGTTATGGTTTACTTTGAAATGAAAACTTAAAAGAACTGCTTTAAGTTTTGAAAATTTGTTATTAGAGAATTTTATATATCTTTATTAAAGTTGCTAGTTATTTTACTTTGATTTGAAAAGCGTAATGAGAAATACTTATGCAATACTTTTATAAATGCTTGTTCTGAAGTACTTTGATAAATATACTTGTGATGAAATACTTTGATAAATGCCTGTTCAATTTATTCCATCTATTGTTATTGGAAATATTATATATTTTTTTAAAAATGCTATAGTCAGCCATAGTAAAAAGTAATTTCATAAAGGCAACTGAAAGATTAAATAAAGTCTTTAATTGATAAATAGAGTCTTTAATTGGTAATTAATATTTATTTTCCATTCATATACATAACAATAAATTTATTACCTTTTTGATATTAATTATTATTCGAAATTAAGGGTTTGGAACAGTAATTGGCGTTTTTTTAAAATTAAATTATAAAATAATCTTATGATATTAGCTTATTGATGGTATTATTATCTTATTACGTATTTAAATTATTAATACATACAAAATAACTACTGAACATTTTGGAGCAATGTTAAGAATTCACTATTCGCACTATTGCTAAACAATATATAAGACAAAAAATATTTAACGAGAGATTATAGTAACCAAAAATTAAAGTTGCACTGGTAACACAAAAAAAAATATTATGTTTAAATTTTATACCAACACAATCAAGAACTAAATCAGTGGAACTAAGTCTATACGCTTACACAGCACGCAATGACATAAATAATAGACTGTTTTCTCAATGTACAGCGCGTGAAAAAAAACGGACCACCCTGTATAACTTTTGATCCTAATGATCAGATCTTCACGTTCTAGGACTCAATCTTAATGGTTCGAGGGAGTGCCTTAAAACATGCTAATTAATTAGTGTAGACGATATTTTGACTTACGAAATCAGACACAAAAACGTACTTTCTCTGAATAAACACACCTTTTTTTCAACGGATTCTGATTTCTGACCCTCAAAGTGTAGAGGATGGCCAAAACCTGGAAAATATGGTCCCAATAGTTTGGTCAGGAGAACGGTCCAAAGTTTAGACCTTTAAATTTTACTTTTTGCGTATTTCGCCATATATCGAGAACTTTTTAAGCAAATTAAAAAAAAAATTGCATATAATTATAAAATTCGCGCAGTTAAAAAATGTACAATTAAAATTTGGTCACAATTAAAAAATATTTATTTAAAAATAGTCGAAACAAATGCTTTGAAATTACGTAAAAACGATTGTATACCTTGCAGTTCACAATTTTTGGACTATTATTAAATAAAATAATAAAAAAATTAAAAATATCTACTAAAAATTTTTTCGCATGGAATTATCTTTGAATAAATGAATTTTATAATTTTGTGAAAAAATTTTTCCATTCGCTTAAAATGTTCTCGATATAGTATGGTGAAATACGAAAAAAATTAAAATGTAGATAATAAAGATAAAATTAAAATTAAAATGTAGGGGTCCAAATTTTGGACCTCTCTCTTGAGCAAACTATGGGTACAATATTTCCCAGATTGTGGTTATTCCCTATATTTTAGTGGTTAGAAATCCAAATCCATCAAAAAAAGGTATGTTCATTCAGAGAAAGTACGTTTTTGTGTATGATTTTTTAACTTAAAATATAGCCTGCACTAATTAATTAGTACATTTGAAGTCATCCCTTCAAACCATTAGGATTGAGTCCTAGACTGTGAATATCTGATCATTAGATCAAAAGTTATGCAGGGTGGCTCGTTTTTTTTCCTTCCTTTTTTGGCGTACTGCACAGTACCATTCACAAAGGTGCGATTTCCACAGCTGATTCCGACAGCATTTTATCTCACTAATTTGTGTGAAACATTGTTTTGGAAAAAAGTCTCAATTTTAATCAGATAATTTTAACATATTGAATTTAATTTGAATAAATTTAATTTAGATTTCAAAAGTAGTAAGCAAAAAATGTATTTAATTCAAATAATTAAAAGAATGAAAAAATTATTAAAGAGCATAAATAAATTAATTAATTAAAATTCCCAAGATTTTCAAATCTAGTTCTAAAATTTCATTCGTCTCTGTTTAATCTAATAAAATGTAGCACTGCATTTGCCTCTAACAAACGTAATATATATAAACGTTTTTGTAGGTCTCTCTCCAAAATGTTCACATTCGTTTCGAAGACACAGTTTCCACCAGTGGACCTCTTGCCTGTGGTCTTGTTCTTCAAAACCTGACGGCAGTAACTACCAACAGTAAATGGAGAGCAACACAAATAGACGCAGAAGCAAAGAGTTTGTTTAAAGTAAATATTTGTGTTGTGTTTAAAGCAAATACTTTCGAGTATAATGTTTGTTCGGTTGTGTTTGAAGCAAAGAATTAATCCAAATTTATCAGAAAAAAGGTACGTTTATTCAAAAAAATACGTTTTTATGTTTTTTTCTGAAACTTTACCTTCTGCAAAAATTAATTTGAATATCAAATTTTTTTTTTCAACATTGCGATTGTATGTAAATGAAAATTTGATCAAAAGTTATTTAGATGCTCTGTTTTACATTTTGCGCTGTCTAAAAAAATGGAAGTAATTTAGCTATAACAAATGTAATGTGGGAGTTTTGTACCGTGTTCCAGTTGCCCCCATTTCAAGAATTTGTGCATTCAGTATACGTTGTTGCTATTTCTAATGCTTCTTGCAATACCAGCAAACCAAACAAATTTAAGGCAGAGGGTGCGTTTCTTGTTTTTCAGTGGCACAATCTATGGTCAAGAATACGACTTCAACCGTTTTAAAAGAATGACCCATTCATGCATTCATTCTTTCATACAAAGAACGTAATTTTGACTTGAACAAGAGAACGATAAATCTCCAATTCAGTACCCCCAGAGTTATAATTTGTGATGAGAAGTTCGCGGACTTTGTGACAAGACAAATTTAGACAAGATGCCAATACCCTACCAACCAAGCTCTCCCGGCCTTAGCGTATGTTGTTGATACCTTTAGCCTACTATACTATCTGAAGTATTGGTGACCATTTCAGGTTTTCCCGGCATGTGTTAGAAATCTTTTTTTTTTCTTCTGTAGCTGCTGAGTAAATTCTTTTCAATCAATTTGATAGGGAAATAAAACAATTTTACTTTATTTGAAAATAGAATTAATGTGATTAAATACCCAAATATTCAAATTAGTTTAAGGTAATATACTAGATTTTTTTTAAATGATTATTTTTGTTGGGCATAACAAAATTGAAAAAGTGTTTGTGTGTTGCACCTTGGACCAGTTTCAGTATTGCATCTTCTACCAGTCCAAGGTGGGGTAAACAAATCCACTTAGCACAAATATTTGGATTTTTCCACTAGTAATGTTTAAAATGTTTATGCTCTTAGTAAAGCTATAAAGTTTTTGAAATATTCCGATAAAATATTATTTGTTTTAGCGTTTATGATTTATTTTATCTTATGTTCGCTAATTAAAAATCAAAATCAGTATTATCGAAAGGGCAATATTCAATGGTCCATGTCACATCATATAGTGGTCTAAGATATAGCACCATGTTGTACCTTGAACATTACATCAAGTGCATGACAGAATTCGTTCCCGTATATATATGCAGTAAAAAAGTTAAAATTTGTTCAAGGTACAACTCTCTTTTCTGTATAAAGTTAGCTTAAAATCACTCGTCAAAAAAAAATCCTTACATCCCCCATACTGTCAAAATTCCGGATCAAATTACGGAATAATGTATCGGCACTTCGGGTGCATCATACGTAGAATCTATTTTTTCGTAAAATTCAGTTTTACCCCTATTCAGTGAATCAGAGATTTTACGGTAATTATTACAGTAAAAATTACGGTTTATCAAATTTTTTTGTTCCGTATCATGTTCTGGTTAAAATTCGATTTAACTGTAAAAAGTACCGGCATCCTGAATGCCGATACTTTTCGCTGCAATTTGATTCTGAACTTTTTACAGTGTATGCCCATAAATAGTAAAAAGATTCTCAAATAAAAATATAGTTCGATTAAAAAGGATTGCTTGTCAACTTCTCAAACTAGTGAAATGTTGATTATAACATATTGCTTTGGAGAAAAGAATGAATATTCATCGATACCGATGAAGGGTAAATGGTTTGTGCATGCTTAATACCTAAATGGATTTTATATTCGAAGGGAGTATTTGGGCAACTTACATCAATTTACATTTCTTATGCTTCTTAGAAACCTAGATTTAGTGAAATTAAATTGATTATCATTAACGAGTACGTATTCCAAATTACTTCTCAGACACAAACAAACTAAAGATTTCAAGATATTTCAAGCATAAAGCACTTGCACCATAAAATAAAGCAAAAAAAAATTTTTAAGAGTTACTTACTGCGTTCTTAAAAAATGGGAGAAATAATCCGTCGTAATAATCCTAAAAAAATATCCTTCGGAAAAGAAACGCTTCGATCTAAAACGTGAGATCGTGAAGTATGTTTTGCTTCCGGTTTAAAAGACTATCACGTTTTATATCTGTGAAAAGCTTTTGCCACCATGTTTACTAAGTAACAATAAAAATAAGTATAAAAGGCAGTTCCATTTGAAAATTGACGCCGTACTTTCTGCTTCGACTAACTTAATCGAAAAGCAAATGACTGCTAATGAAATGTCTATGAAAAATGCCTCAAAATAGATTGTGTAGTGTAATCATTTTATTTCCTCGACACTAAATAAATATTTCAAATTAAAAAAAAAGTGGAAGAAACGTTTAACAGTTTTATAGGCAGCTAACATTTGAATGCCGTTTCGTCTGAATATGTTTTAAGTTACAAGATATGATTTTTGAAAGCAAATATACGATTTTTAAAGCTTAAAAGTTGTTTATGATAGATGATAAATAATAGCACATTTTCTTTATACTCTGCTGGAATTTTCATTCTAAAATTACGATAAAATAACCGACAGCAGTCTGTCTATCCAATTAACCGAAAAGTTTATGGTAAAGAACTTTTTTTTTAACTTTTACGGTTTTGAAACCGTTTATTATAGTATGGTTAAGACACCATGAAAAAAAGCTATACGTTTTTTGCTTTTAACTATTTACAACTAGCATGGTTTCAAAACCGTAAGAAAAATTTAACTGGACATCGGACATTCAGTTTTTTGTCATGTGACGGGCAATACAGTTAGATTGTGGTAGAGTTGTGCTTTATTAAATGAGCGGAATGTGGTTTAATTAGTTTATCTGGGTTTTTTCTAATATTGTGAAGACTGGGAAATACTAGACTTTTTGTGTTAAACAGCTTTATGGTGCCGCCATCTGTGTGGGAATAAGAGTATCGTATCCTAATAGCCCAGGACCACAAATTGAGGAGTGCGGAACACTAGAAACTCTTCATATTTTGAAGGTAATGGACGAAATATTGCGTTGTCAACGCTGAGACTAGAAACCCTGTTTTGTTGGTCATGAGATTGATAGATTAGCCCTCCCGGCCATATTATGTACCCAGCTGTAAGAAAATAAGAGGCTTCGTTAGGCGGGACTAGTTAATTCTATAATTCTGGTTGTTTAATCGTATTAGAATAAAATAGTTACTAAACTGTTTTTCTCACTAGTAATAGCTTGAATACCATCTTATTTATGGTTATTTAACTGTTTTATTTGAATGTGGTAAAATAACAATTAAATAAATTGCTTTTTAATGATTTTTTCCGAAAAATTTCAAACAGTGCACTGTAAAACTAACATTCGAAAAGCAAGTTTTTTTTCCCTTTTTTTCCGTTTTTCACAAAACTGTTACCTGAGGAATGGTGCCAACGAATATTTTATCGATTTGAAGAAATTACTGTTCTAACTTTTTTAAAGATACGAATTGCGCAAAATGTATCAGATGTAATTCCTCAAATCTATTAATATCAACAATAAGATAAACTAAATAAAAGAGTATGATCGAATGAGCATTCAGCCGTAGCCAGCAGTTGAATCCGGGAAACCTGCTCGCCAAGTGGACTCACTAATCCCTAACCCTTCGAACCATAAGGCTTTAAATCAGATAGAAATATAATGGAGGATTTCTACAGTGCATTGTGATGACACATGAGTGAAAAAGCTATTTTGTCGAATATTCGAGTTTTCTAGTTTCGTCAAAAATCACGTGACTTCGAACAGAATAATTCTCAAAAGTAAGGAAATGCAACTGAAACAGTAATACATCGTTAAAAAAGAGAATTTCACTTCTGAGAGTGTATTAACAGGAATTATTTTACAAGGGGTTCATTATGATTGCGATATTATCACTAATCCTTATGTTGATGTCCTGTTCGGAATCAATTGATGTCAGTAATGATCGGGTTTTTCTTGTTGCTCATAATTATCGTTAATTCAATATTTATAGTGAGATTAGTGTTCATTATGTACTTTTGAATTACCGTTATTGGTGTTTCAAAAGCCCTCTCACAATTTTTCTCTTAAATTTTAAAAAATTCGTATTTTATGGTATTTTGATATAAAGCCTGGGTAACCACGCAAAATCCTATAATGAAAAAATTTCCGAAAGGGAAAATTACTTTACGTAAAAATGACAAAATAAATAAGTAACGAATTTAAAATTTGGCAATTGATTTCTGATGATTAAACACACTATTACTCGCTATTTTTTCCTTCAGAATTAAGTCTGTTCCCTAGTTGAAAACAAAACTAATTAAATAACAAAAAAAACGCATAATTATTAGTTCCTTATAGAATGATTATATATTTTGAATAAATTAAATAATTCTCCAATAAATCTGAAGAGTTCTTAAACCTTTAAATCTGATCAAGATCCAAACATTTTTAAAGTGGTCCAAGTTTTTTTCTTTTTTTTTTTATTATACATTTTACATACTAGATTCGAGGCAAAGTTAATATTTTACAGTTATTATTTTCTATTCAAAAACCACAATAATATAAACTGTCTCACTATCATAAGAATCGCTGTCATCATCGTCATCGCTTTATAAAATTTTTTCGCTGCGCGCGTTTCTCAATCTTGTAAAGCAGAAACTATTGATTGATGGACGTTAAGTCTGTCGGGTAAGGCGTAGGGAAGTTAATATGGTAGGGCTTTGGACCCATGTTCAAGAGGTCATAAATTCGATCTACTTCGGCCGAAGACTCCCCACGTAGTACATGATGACTGATGTATTTTAAATCTGTAGGGTCCTCCATGTTCCCAAACACGCCAATAACCTCTGGGGGGTACTGAGTAGGAGATTTATTGCTCTTTGGTTCTGGTCAAAATTACGATCTGTGGATGTATGAATAGGTTTGCGAATAAAGAAACAGAGTGTGCCGGGTGTGTATGGCTGAAGTCGTATTCTTGGCGAAAGATGAAGCCACTGATAAACAAGAAACGCACCCTCTGTCTTAAAAATTCGCTTGGTTTCACCAAGTAGACTTGCTGGTATTTGGCAAGTGGCATTAGAAACAACAACAATTATTGATTGAAAAAATATTAAAATCTTGTACATTTAAGAAATTTTATGATGTGGAAATTTTATTGGCTTGGCTATTATGTTCTAAAGCCGTGATCAGAAGTGAAAAAAAATAATACAGTATAATTTTGTGTGCCACCTTAAAGAAAAGGATCAGTACATGCAGAACAAGGATCAGTACGTGCATTCCTACAGGCATTAATTGTGGTAAGTACTAATAAAAACTAATTGAGTTACATGAAAGTTCGAAAAGAAGATTAACAGACTAAGAAAGGCGACGTAAAAGAATTTCTTTTTAATATTCTCCTTCACAAATCATATAAATACTATCACTATCACAAATTTTTATTGAAATTCATTTAAAAGTTAATGTTTTTAACCACGTAAATTAATTTAACTGAAACTGAGCAGGAGATTAATGGTTTTTCGCAGCATCGTACCCCAATATCTGAAAATGATCTACACAGCAATGAAAATTTCCCCTTTGATTGGTATTTCTTGGTTTTTAATTAAATTTTTAATGAACCATAATCGTTTTAAGTAAAACAAAAATTTTATACCTACAGCAGTGTATGAAATAACATACCTCGTGTTTAAGAAAATCTTAATAAAATCTTAAAACAACTTTTGAAATAGGTTCAAGGTAAAATTGTTCAATACTATTGTTTCAAAAACACCATTTTAAGTGTTATGTGGGAATTTATATTTGTTTTCAATGAAAGTTTGAATAAATTCTCATTAGTCGTGTAAATTAATATCTGGACAATCGGCGGAGCTCCAAAGAAAATCTATAATTTGTGTTTAAATTCAACATTAGGCATTTTAAAACTCATTGTTTTTAAAAAACCCAAATTATTAGTTTCGTTTCTGGAATATATTTTTTTAAAAATCCATTCAATTCTAATCAACTTAAATTAAATTTTTTCTCAGCTATTGAAAGTGGAATCGCTGTCCTTGTATTGGAATCCAAAATGTCCAACTAATACTTTAGTAAAGGCGCAACTCAATTCAGATGGTTGGAAGGTAAGGTCAAAAAGTTTGTTTTGTTGTTTGCATCCTGCATTCTATTAATATGTTGCAATATTTTAATGCTTATGTTTGACTAAAACAAAATTATTCTGTGACTAAAACTATTAAATTCTAATTTAAAATATTTAAGTTTTATGTTAAGCACAATAAAGACAAAAAGGAAAAAAAACGAGAGAATAACAAGGAAAATTAAGAAAAAAAATAAGTTTTATTTACAGCGCATAAGCTACAAGTATACAGAACTCATAAAATAGGTTAAAAATATAGAGAAAACATGAAAAAACTATAATAAAGATTCATAAAAAGAGAAGAAGAAGAGTTGCTAAAATAAAATATTTTTTAAATATTAAAAAAAATTATTAAAATATGGAAAGGAATTTATTTCTTTTCAAAATTAATTTTTTTTTTTAAATTTGAAATGAAATTAATTATTTTCCATATTTTTTTTCTTCTTTGTCTGGGATAAAACAAACATACAAATTTGCATCATAATTGATTTTTTATATATATTTCATTCCTACATAATTCGATTAATTTTCCCTACACAAAAGAAATGAGATTTTATTAAGATGATTTATATCTATATTTTTTTTTATAAATGAACAGTTTACTTAAGAAACTAGAGGAAGTTACATTTATCATGTATGCAGTACTTTCTTATTTAATTTTTCTAATTATTTTTAATATATTTCTTAAATTAAACTTTTTTAAACGTAATATTATATCAAAAGTCTAAATTCTAATAGAAGCAAAGGAAATACGGACATCCATATTCTTAATGTGTCATTGCCTTAATGTGTCATTGTCTTGACGTGTCAAAGTCTTAAATAAGTGATGCCTGCTGTAAAAAGCCATTCCTAAAAATGGTATTATTCCTTTTTAGGAATGCCTTTCCTTTTCCTAAAAAGGGTATTATTTTTGATATTTGCCAATATGATTCCTTCAATTTATAAATTTTGGTAAAAGAGTTTCTTAATTTCTATACTTTTTCTAATAAAATTTTTCAACTATTTGTATTAAAATATTTGCATAATGTATACTAAAAGGGGAGTGTAAAGGTAACCCGGCACAACTTAGCTAAACAAATGGCAACAAACGACAATAATATTTTAATATGCTTAATTTTAAGCTAAGAAATCTATAGATATAAATGGAAAAGATATGGTGTTTATTAAGATACAAAATCTGATATTTTATGTAATGGTATTTGATTAACTGATGTCAAATGAAAATATGACTTAAACTGAAGAATTTAAACGATTGAATTATTTTCATTTAATTCTTATTTTAAATCCACGAATAATTATAAATCCTAATTTAAAATATATAATTCTATTTTCAGTACTTAAAGTGTTTTAGACATTAGAATATTTCGAAAATTCTGCTTTTATTAAAAATTAATTTTAGTTTCAATGCTCTTATTTTGACACTCTTTCATATAGATTAGTATAGACGTAATTTAATTATTCTTACCTTTATTAGAGATTGTGATTATAAATTTTCAGAAAATAATACTGAGGAAAAGAAAAAGTTTTTCTGAATTCACACAAATACTTGATCTTGCTTAATTCATGTGTGAGGTTTTCAAATGTGAAATTAGCTACAGAAATTTTTAAAATGACATTTTTGGTCTATTTTAAAGCGAAATGTGCAAGTTTAAAAACATTATATACAACACAAGGGGTCGCGTAAAAATTGCGACAAACTTCTAGAGAGTTAAGGCTCATCAACATAAAAAATTTGCATAAGAATTCATGCCCGGAAATGTCGTCGTACACAGCTAAAGAGGTTTCCCTGTTATGAACTGTTCAAAATCACACGAAAAAATAGTTCGATATAGGGGAAACATCTATAGCAGTGTATGGTGATATTTCCGGCATGAGTTCCTATGCAATTTTAATTCTAATGATGTGCCCTAACTCTCCTAAAAGTTTGTCGGAATATTTACGCGATTCCTTTTTATTTATAAAGTTCTTAAACTGGCAAATTTCGACAGAAAATAGATTAAAATGTCATTAAAAAACTGTAGCTTGACATAAATGATACATTAAGAAAGCTAAAATAATATCTAACAACTTATTTACAAAGGTATTAATTTTGCACTCGACGATTAATTGATTTCTTTATAGCATTAGTTAATTGCACGAGTGTTAAAATTTTTGAATTTTTTTCAATAGACGTTACTTCGTAAAGGCCTTGCTACTTTTAGCATTAACGGAGAAGATTTTGATTTTAGTAAGTATCGTTATATTTAAAATTATTCCTACACAATAAAAAATTCCGAATCAAATTACAGTAAAACGTACCGGCACTCAGGGTACCGGTACTTATTACATAAAAATCTAATTTTGCCAGAACATGAGACGGAATTAAAAAATCTCACAAGCCGTAATTTTTTCAGGAATCCTTACAGTAAAGTTACAGTAAAATCGCTAAATCACTCTAATTAAATTAATGTTAATGTAATAATTCTGGTATAATATTTTACAGTAAAAATGGATTTTACGGCTGATGTAGTCACATTGCCGGTACTTTACACCTTAATTTGATCCGGAATTTTTAAAGTGCACATCATTTAGGAAAACGATTCAAAATAACTTTTTGTTGCTTTGAATTTCTGCACATTAAAGAAAATGGAAAAATAGTTTTAGGATAGAAAAATAGGATAGGAAAAATTGGATTTATATCTGATTTCAAAATATTTTTTAACACTTAAAATAGTTTAACTTTCCATTTTTAATATAATAGCTTTTGAGTTTCCAATTTGCCCGTTTATAACTAGTTTTCGTACATACAGTTTTAGTATATAAAAAAAACACGAACCACCTTGAATAACTTTTGATCTAATGATTGGATCTTCACGTTCTAGGACTCATTCTTAATGGTATAAGGGGTTGGTCTCAAATATGCGAACAAATAGTTTTAGTTGATATTTTTAGTTACGAAATTAGACAGAACATAATTCCTCTGAATAAACAAACCATTTTTTCTACGGATTTAAATTTCTGACTCTGAAACTATAGAGGGTAGTCGCAATCGTATATGGAAAATATGGTCTCCATAGTTTAGTCAGGAGAGCAGTCCAAAGTTCGAACCCTTAATACTAATTTTAATTTTTGCGTATTTCGCCATATCTCGAAAACTTTTCAAGCGAATTGAAAATTTTTGCACAAAATTATAAAATTCATTTATCAAAAGATAATTCCATGCAAAAGGTAAATTTTAGTCAACATTTATCCTTTTTTATTATTTTATTTTATAATGGTCGAGAATTTTAGAATTTTTAGGTATATACTTATTTTTTAAATTTTAAAGTGGGCAAAATGAAAAAAATTTGGCAAAATCGGTCAAAAACTGGAGAAATCAAATTTTAAAGTAGAAGAATATACGATCATTAGATCAAAAGTTATTCAGGGTTGTTCGTTTTTTTTCCTTTTCTCGCTATACATACAGTACGAATGGTTGAATGGTTAAGGAAATGTTAGAAGTTCAAAAAGTTGTTTAAAAGCTCATTTGTTGAATCCGAAAAACGTAAAAAAGTTCGCTTTTCTGCATTGAGAAACAAATTCTGATTAAATTATTGTACTGTATAATAATTACATTTCTGACAAATACAAAAACCACAACTATGGTTAATGAAATAAAAATATGTGGTATTAAGACCATCTGTTTGGTAATCTTTTCGTTTATATGATAAAGCATTTTCCAAGTTCCCATAAAATTTAAGGCTGTGAAATTATTTCTGAATTATTAAAATTACATTTTTGCTCTGAGTATTTTTTCAAAATGAGTAAAGTTTTTTTTAAGCTGATGAATTTAACATTATCATAAAATAATGTTCAGAAAGCAGCATTGAATAAATTAATAAAATGGTGTCTTGTTTTGAATTTTTATTTGCTTAATAAGACAATAGCACTGCATAAAAAAGTCGCAGAGCTAACTGCGTCGTAAAGTTTAGTCCTTTTGTGTTTAGATGTTGAAAATAAGGAAAAAGGAAATGAGGGGAATCACACCTGCCAAACAAATGTTCAATTCCTTATTTTATTTGACTTCACGATTAGTTTGTTTTCATGTATTAATGGAAAATATGCTAAGTTTATTTTTTTCCATTGTGAATTTATAGTATGTGTTATACAATGATATTATTTAATACTAACTGCGTCATAAAAACAATTTTAAATGCAAAACACTCAGCTAAATGGGTGTAGAAATATGGTAATAAGTATTATAAAAAATGCGAAGTTAAAATTAGATTGAAAAAAAATCATTCTCAATAAGAACTGATAAAAATCGATGTAAATTTACCATCAACTGAAAAAAATATCGTTTTTATTAGACTGCTCAAAGAGGATCGTTATGGTGTAACCTTAAAATGTGTTACCATTTATCATACTGTAAAAAATTCCGGATTAAATTGCGGTATATAGTACTGACACTTTGAGTGTATCATCCTGGATATTCCTTTTAACTTAAAATCCATTTTTATCGTAAAATATCATACCGTAATTTCTACAGTAACATTTATTTGATTAGAAGGATTCAGAGATTTAATGGTAATTATTGCTGTAAAAATTAAGGTTTTTGGTAAAATTACGGTACAGATTTTTTGGGCCGTAACGTGCTCCAGTAAAAATGGAATTTACGGTAAAAAGTACCGGCACTCTGAGTACCGGCACACATTATCGTTTTATCCAGAATTTTTTACATAACCGTAATTTTTACCATTTCGTAATTTTTACCGTGGCGTAATTTTTAACATAGTTTTATTCAAAAAAATTTTAGCATAAGGGTTTTTGAAATGGTGCATATTTTGATAGGTGTTTTGTTCATGTTACCTAAGTAAAAGAAAAAAGAGATTTCTAGCACCTTAGGATTTTTTCCCCCTCTGAATTTTTATGTATGAATACGTGGGACAAAAAATATGTCGGTCATCCGGTAGATAATTTTTCACAGTCCGTAAAATGAACAAATCCCGGAAAGATTTATAGCAATATATATATTTCAGCTACTTCTCAACTTAGTCACCGAAATTGTAACACTTGTCAGGCTGTAGGTTAAGTTTGGAGTTCAGTAGATTGTGAAAATTTCCGGAACAAGTAACGGTAAAATGTACCGGCACCAAAGGTTCTGATACTCTTTAAGGTAAAATCCATTTTTTGCAGTAAAAATTTACGAAACCCAGAAATCTGATATACCGTAATTTTTTGCAGTAATATTTCTTGTAAAATCATTGAATCCCTGCAGTTAAAAAAATTATTATTATAAAATATACGGTCGAAAACTTTTAAGTTAAAAGTTAAGTTAATTTTACAGTATAATTAATTTTACGGATGATGCATTCGGGGTGCTGGTGCTTTTTACCGGAATTTTATCCGGAATGTTTTGCAGTGTATCATAAAATGTCTACCACCTGCATGCGTGTTATAACGCTTGTTTTTGGTGGAAAAAAACAGTGCAAGAATTTCTATTGAGGTATAACAGGTGAAAGTCGGTGGGTGCAAGATCAGGTTAATAGCAGTGATGCTCAAATAACTCCCACGCAGCTCTCCCGAATATTGGCGAATTCCATAAAAAAATATGCAGCAGAAGAAACATTTTGGCATAACATTTTTCTAAAGCAAATAACATTTTGTTAAGTTTTGTTTTTGTTTGTTAGAGACATAATATTTTGTTAAAGCAAAAATAAGAATTAACAAAGTAAACCCAAGCAATCAGCGAATAAAGAGAAGATTTTACGTGAATATACTGTGCAATTTGACTGTGAAAAATATAAGAACTAATTTTTTTTTGAAAAAAAAGAAGCTATTTATTTTATTCATTCCGACAGGAATGATTCTTAAATAAACACAAAATAATATTAAGCTCGCATTTCATAACGTTGTAAATCGATATATTATTTAATTTAGTCGACTATAATGTATTAATAAAGGGTTCAATTAATGTTTTGTCTATGATTGATTCAAATTGCTTTAGTATTATTTTTTTAATTATTAATAAGTCAGTTTTTTTCATTTTGAAATAGTTGAAATATTTCCAACAAAGTCTGTAAAAACAAAACTTCAAACTGCATGCATTCAGAACATTCCGAATTTAATTTCCTCAAGGTTAATTTTAAAAAATATTCCTATTCTTTGCTGAACAATAAATTATATTTTAAGACTAAAACTGTTTAAAGTTGAATAACTTCTCGCATCGTTGTTTCTTAACCCGTTATGTACTAAGAGAAATAAGATCGAGTTGTGGAATATCTCTAGGACCATCTCTGCGAATTAAGGTAAACAAGGAGTAATAATTTAAATAAATTTTTGAAATCGTGTCTCCGTATCTTATCAGTTGGGGTGAAATGCAACGGTAATGTTCAAATCGTGCAGCAGAATACAACGATGAGATTTATGAAACCTCCTTAATTCAACTCTAACGATTTATTACATTTTTATAAAATGCAATTATGATATACTTTGTTTCTGATTGAGAATTTTCGTTTAACTTTATAACTATGTATAGGTAAATACACTTTTTTAAAACCTAAACTGATAAGATAGATATCGGAGAGATTTGGGGTAAATGTAATTGTATACGAGAAACTGTTTAAAATTGGAATTACAAAGAATATTATTACCGATTAAAATTTTAATTGTGATTATAACCAATCGTAATTTGCGGTTATAATTATTATTCTTTTAAGGAAAAAAATTCTGGTAAAATTACCGTTCTGAATGATAATGACATTCCTGAAAAAAAAACGTAATTCTTGGTTAATAAAACCAAATTATGTGGTATATAAACCAATCAATTGATAATTTTTCTGTTCATTAAGTAACGGCTTATCGGAATTCCGGTTCTCAAAATTATAGTTCTTAATACTACACATTCAATTAAAAAATATCAAAATGAAAAGCAAATTTAACCGAAAAAATATTTTTATATCATGCTCAAAGGTATCATGCTAAAATTAATAAATTTACAGAATTGTATAACATATTACAAAATCAACCTTATTTTATTGTTAATTTTATCAAATTATTATTAAAGCCCTTCGGTAAAAATTACCGAGCAGTTTGATTTTCCCATAAAGCCAGAAATATAGTAAATTTTACTATATTCAGATAGTTTTGATCATACTTTTTTTCTCAGTGTGTTGCTTAAATTAATTACAGTAGTAAAGATCAGCAATTTAAAGTAATTTTGATTGTCGCTGTTATTTTAGTGCGAAGTAATCATGATAAATCATGTAACAGAGTTAGACAAGTTGCAATTGGTTACAAGTAATCTTTATATTTGGAACTGTAAAAAATAAGATCACGTAAGGAAATATCTCGTAAACTATCACTGCGAATTAAGCTAAACAAGCTGTAATAATTTAAATAAATTTTTAAAATCGTGTCTCTATATCTTATGAATTGTTGTAAAATACAGCGGAAATCTTTGCATAATGCAGAAGAATACGACTAGATTTATAAAACGTCCTTCATTCCCTTCTAAAAGGTGAATTCAGATATTATGTTATTAAGATTATTCTTTAAATTTTATTACTATATATAAGTAAACTCGGCTTCGTTAGAATATACACTGACAAGAAAGAGTCACTCGCGAGCATTAGACAGAAAAAAATTTTTATTTCAATTGCGCTAATGTTTTGCTTTTTTTTATTTAATTTAACGACGTGTTATGAATTTACGTCATTATTTTTTAAATAAAAGTTGCATAATATTTTTCCGTTATGGGATCACTTAAGCATTTATAAGGGCCCAATTGTAGGTCCAGTTACCTGAATTTTAGTTGCTCTCGCTTTTATGTTCATACAGCTCATTTTTATCTTACTTAGAAACTAATTTTATCTTCAACTTATTTACTTTATTTTATATTTCATAAACACCATTGAACAGCAGACCGAATTTTAAGTATCAAGGTTCAACTCCTTAGCCTTGTAATTTTGAATCCAACCCAAAAGACAAGGGAACTCCTGTATCAAGCGTTGGGATAAATTAGCCTTCGTTTGGACCTTTTGAGGGAAATAATCCGCATTTGCGTTACATGGAGAGAAAAAACCGCGAATATTCTTGCTGTTAGTCCGACGGTAACGGAATTCGATCCCATGATCCGTCAACCACTGAGGGCATTTTACGCCAACACTGCGTTCGATGCGAGCCCTGAGAAGATTTGAAGCTGTTACTGGTATATTATTATTATAGGCATTTAAAGAGGCTTTCGAGTTTTAAACATTTTAAATCTTTTAAAAACATAACCAGCCCCATCTGCTAAGTTATAAAAAATTGCAGTATTAAGTTTAACAACAGTTTTTTAACGATTTATGATCCTCAAATTTATAAATATTTTTTTTAAATTTAATTTTGGATTTTTTATATTTCCTCATCATTTTATTTTAAAATACTCAATTACAAAACAAATGCTTGTTTTATTTCTCATTAAAATCCTTTTTTTTTTCAGTCGTTAATCCAGTTTCTTTGAAAACGAAAATGATTCTGAATAAATCGAAGGAGCCCAAAGTTCCAAAGTTGTTGGTTGATTTTGTATTACAAGATTCAAATACTCAGTTAACTCGTGAACAGGTAAGTGAGAATTTTCAATAACAATATGCACTGTTAGAAATTTCTAGGAAAAAATGGTTAAATTAAAATTTATTGAATGGTTATTTTACCATATTTAATCAAAACAGTCAAATAACCATAAATAAAATGGTAATCAAACTGTTAAGTTTGAGAAAAACTGTTTATTAACTGTTTTCACCTTATACAGTTAAACGACCAGAATTTTATCGCACCAACTAGAGCCACCTAATAAAGCTACTTAGTTCTTTACGTAGATATTAGCGTAGATATCATAGCCGAGCGGGTTTACCTGTCAATCCCATGACCGACAGAACTGGAGTTCGAGTCCTAGTGTTGACACCACAATATTTCCTCCATTCCCTTCGAAACATGAAGAATTTCCAGTATCTGGCGCTCTTCAATGCCCATTGCCTTACGAAAAGTAAAGCTCCTATGTCAAGCTAAATAATAAATTTTTTTTACGATTTTGAAAAATGCTAGTTGCAAATGGTGAAAAACCATAAAGGAAAAAAATGTTCTTTACCGTTATATTTACGATTAATCGGATGGACAGACAGCTGCCAGTTATTTCACCATAGTTTTAGAATGAAAATTTTAACAGTGTGTTAGATAAGATAATTAAGCTACACTTTAAATAATTCAGAATCAAATTATTATCATATTACTATTGTTCACTAATTTTAAAATTTGCATTTAACATTTAATTTATTTATTTATTCTTTATTCAATTTATTTGTTTATATGTCTGTTACTCAATATTGACAATTATTTTGCAATTCAAAACGTATTGAGTATCACATCAAAATTTTAAGCTGGATTTATGAAATAGACCTTGCTATTTAATTCTCAGGAGTTGCTACATTCTCTTTTGTTGTTTAATAACGTACACTTCAAATTAAACTGATTTTGTATTTAGGGGACGTACTCAAGGAATGTACTTTTTAATATTGATACTTCCACGTTAATAATTGTCAAAAGGTAAAACAAAAAACGATAAAAATATTTATATGATCTTCACTGTGAAACATTTTGGATCAAATTACAGTATTAAAGTACAGGCAATTTAGGCACACCATCCGTAAAATCCGTTTTTACAGTAAAATATTGTACCGTAGTTTTTACTGTAATATTTATTTAATTAGAGTGATTCAGTAATTTTAATGGTAATTATTACTGTAAAAATTACTATGCATCAGAATTGTTTGTTCCGTAGCATTGGAATTACGCAGTAAAAGATTCCGACCTCCTGAGATCATTTAATTCTTACCGGAATTTGATTCAAAATTTTTTACGGTGTACTCATTATAATCTACGTTTTTAGTTAATAAAATGAACCATAAATAAAACTCTATTTATACTGTAAAAAGTTTAAAAAAATGAAGTATAATTGGCAATTCAAACATTTGAAAATTTTAATTTAATGACTTTTTCAAAGCAATATATGGATTTTAAGTTAAATTTTTAGTTTACATAATAAGTGTAATACACTAAAATGATTATTTGCAAAATTTTTAAATAAGAGCGAAACAAAAGACTGAAAATGTTACGAAAATTCTCTAAAAAAGTGTATTTTGATATTTTTGTAATTTGCTTATATAAGGAGTAATAATTTAAATAA
>NC_092204.1:75858047-76012647 GCF_043381705.1 Parasteatoda tepidariorum
TATATATATATATCATTCAACTTTCGTAATTTTTTTTCATTTTTTTCAACTTTCAATGCACTTGTAAAATATTTTATGAAATAAAAACTTATAAAACTTTCTGAATTGTAAATAGCTTTAAAACAAAAGGTTTGAATTTTCTCAGCTCTAAAAATGCCATGTACGAAAAACAGCCCCAATGAAGAAATTTATTAAAAATGATTGATTCAAGGAAGTGAACATATTTATTGGAAAGCGCCATCTCTTAACGAAACAAGAATTTAAAAACTATAAAAACGTTTTACTTGTCTTGGAAACTTTCCATTATTTGCTTTCTTGCAATATCTCTTAATGAGTTTAAAAGATATTTAAGTGAAAAATATATTATAATTTATAAGAAGAAGGACTAGGTTTAATTTGAATATCATTATATCTTATCACTGAATGTAAAATGAATATTAGGTTTTTAAAATTCTTCAAACTGTTTATATTTCAATCTGATACTTGCAAATACTTTGCTTTTATGCAACATATGAACTTTAAATTTATGTTTTTAAAACTTGAACAAATTTTCAAAAATATCTCAAAAGTTTTCTAGAATGTCATATTTTAAGGTCACCTAATAGAGTTTCAGAAAGCATATAGATATTGAGAAATGAAAAATATTTTTTAAATGATATTAAGACGTTTTGTGCTTTATGAAAAAACACTAAAAATTAATTAGAATGGAGGCAAAATTCCATTTTTCTGATGTTCTGAAATTCCAATTTCCAAATCATTTATTATTGTAATAATATAGATTAATTCATGTCAGAGAATAATATTTCTAAAAAAACTTATGAAATTTTTTTTCTGAATGGAAAAGCAATTCAGTTTTCAGTTATTAAAGTAAGTAATTACACTAAATTAATTACGCTAAATTAAATTAATTTCACACATCGGCAAGAAAAGTGACATAAGTTAAAAAGCAGCAATTTTGAGGTTATATGAATAAAAAATATGTATGAAGTGCCCCATCCAGCTCAAAAAATGCCACATCACTAACTCGCAATTTATCCAGCTGAGGTCAGTTTTGTGTCTATTTCAGAATAAATTGTATAGTATTCTTTAAGTTGATTTTTCTCAAATGCTGCATTTTAGAGTTATATGACACAATTCTTGCCGGGGTGCAGTTATATTCAGTTCCAACCAATTACAAAATTCCATTTTTCCGAAGTTCAGAAATTCCAATTTCTAAATCATTTATTATTGTAATAATATATATTTATTCATGACAGACATTAATATTTCTAAAAAAACTAATGGAATATTTTTTTCTGTATGGAACAGCAATTCAATTTTTAGTTTATCAAGGAAAGTAATGCATCAAAATAATCAAAACTAAATATCAAATCACTAAACATCGAAATAATACATAAATTTGTTTATTTTATAGATTAAAATTACATCTGAAAAATAATGAATTATTTTTCACTGCGTAAAAAAGCATTTAAGAAATCAGTTTTTAAGGGAAAATAATTCCATTGAATATTAAAATAATATCTCCTTTTATTAATTTCTAATATTAGAAATATTTCTGAAAGATAGATGAAACATCTTTATTGTATGCAGAAGCATTGTAAATCAATTCCATTTTCAGCTAATATGGCAAAGTAATTGTATTGAATATTGAAATGATATCCTGTTTTATTAATTTCATTGATTAATATTATTTCCAAAAGAATAATGAGACGTTTTTACTTGATGGAAGACCAATTCAGTTTTCATTTATAAAGCTAAGAAACTACATTAAATATCAAAATATCTCACTCTTTTTATTTTGGAGTTGTTTTTAATAATAAAGTATTGCTTTAAATATTAAAATAATGGCCCATTTTATTCGTTTCTGCACTTAAAATTATTTCTGAAAGATAATTTCGATATTTTTTCTGCAAAGTTATTTCTTTAAATATTGAAATAATGTCCCGTTTTATTCTTTACAGTTTGTAAGTATGTATGAGCTTAGCCGAGCTTTTGAGTTGATGTCTTTGAGTCAAAAGTTTAGAAAGTATTTCAGAGGATTATCCGTTAAAGGACATGCAGCAGATTATTGGAGAGATGCTTATTCAGCTGTTTTGGAAGAATATGTAAAGCCTTACACCTGGTCTAGAATAAAAGAGCACAGGTGAGTTACACCATAAAATAGTACTATATTTTGAATATCTTATATGCACAAATGTTTTTAAGCTTATTTCTGACGTTGTTGGAAGTAATCTTTGCACTTTTATGGGTTATGATTAAAAAGAAATTTATGAATTGGATTTGCAAAGTACTTTTATTTTTTTATGTGAACAATTTAAAAGAATTTCAATTATTAAAGAAGGTTAAAATTTGAATACTATAGTTTATATGACTGAGTATGATAATTTATGAGATTGATTGTACTAGTTGAACATTTTAGTAAGGTGATTACACTAACTATTTATTTTAACGATAGTTGTTTATTCAGGAAATATAAAGATTTAGTACTTTTTTAGTTAAAATAAGATAACGCGATTGACTATTCTAAGTAAATATACAAACTGTAAAAAATTCCGTAATTAATCCGCAAAAATTATGGAATAAAGTACTGGCACTTTGGGTAAATCGTCCATAAAATTCATTTTTATCGTAAAATTCATTACTATCGTAAATTTTACAGTAATATTTTAGTGAGAGTGATTCAGTGATTTTACGGTAATTATCACTGTAAAAATTACGGTCATTAAGACTGATTGTTCCCGGCAAAAATGGATTTATGTTTAAAAGCATCGGTACCCTGAGTGCTGGTACTTTTTATCGCAATTTGATCGAGAATTTTTAACAGTGCATAGAAAAGAAGGGTCATCTGCGTTTCGAAATATCTATATTTTTTATATTTAAAATTTTTATTGTGTTAATTAAACAGAACATCTTCTTACACTCATTAAACTAAATTTGCTTTTAAGGCTTTTTAAGCTTTTAAAAACCTTCTTTGAAAGATTTATTATCGTTGAATATTGACTTTTTTTATCTTTGACTTTCTCCAAAGATTTCTAATGTTCTAACAAAATCAATCTAATTGAATCTTTTGTTCTAATAAAATCAATCGAAAGAGGTAATTAATGTCCTATTTTGAAAATAAACTGAAAAAATATTATTTTATAATACATTTTATTTATTTCCGGAAGTATTAAATAATTACTCGGAATATTACATTTATGTTTATTTCATTTAGAGATAAATATCGACAGTATAAATCAATGTATAAGGAACATTTGAGGAGGCCTAACGACTCAGAGTTGAAACTGGACATGCAACTACTTGAAGACTCTTTGGATGTTGTTAGCATTCTAACATCTAGAGAGCAAGCAAAAATAGAGGTAATTAAACTTTAATATAAACTCTTTTTTCATTTTTATTTTTTATTGAAACTATTTCATTTTCATGAGAGGAGGGACAAATGTATTTTTTTTATTTACTTCCACTAGCTAAATTTGCTTAGATCGATGAGCTATGGTATAGACCATTGGGATCTGGAAAAGCCCCACACATTTGAGTGTGATTCAGGAAGCGAGTTGCATCAGAAACTGATTTTCCCTGGAAAACATATAAGTAACATAAAAAACATATAAGTTTTGAACAAATTAAAAGTGGAAACATGGAATAGCGTCCAAAATACAAGAGTGGTAGAAGTACCACCATTCAGGATTATACTGGATTAAGATGAATGCATCGCAAGCTGATTAGCCGGTTCAAGTGAAAGCCGGTTCACTTTACCACCAAGGTAAGAAAGGTTGGATCCAGAGCAGAACCATATAGCAGTACGATTTATAGTGGCAGCATGCGATTACATAGGCAGGCGCCATAGATGCAACGAGTTGTTATTCTTCGCTTGCACCTGATCATTTCATCAACAGAAGCATTGAATTCACGATAAATCCTCGTGTGTGCTTCGTCCTCTGGATCTTGAAAGATCTGATAGTGATGTACGCCTTTCATGAAAACTTTTACGCAATTTGTTTACAAATGTTTGTCCTAGACTGCTGGCGTAAACAACAAACGCTCAACAATAATCGTCTGCACTACGCTTACCCACCATAAAAAATCGTACTACATCGAGGCCCGTTGCACAATATGCAGAACATTAATTTTAAATGGTCTCATATGAACTATTATATGCAATGTGAGGTGCATTCTTTCTTAACTTCATAACCCTGAAAAATGATGCTGTAATTGTTACTATATTTCTGATACTATTACGTGTGTCCCTTCTTCATTTCGGCAAGTCTTAAGCATTCATCCTGTTGTATAGCATATAGGTTGCTGGGGCCATTGATTTGATACCGTTGGTGTTAATGCATATATCATAACTGATTATAAGATAAATAAATTTAATAACATTTTTTGTTTGAATTTACTTCATATTAATTTTTAGATTGCCGAAGTGGAACCTCACATGGTACGGAGAGTTCCCACCAGGAAAACTTGGAGTTTCTGGAGTTGGTTCTCATCAACGGGAGATGAAACAGACAGTGTGGATGAAAATCGCAAGGATGAACGGACTGATGGAGAGGAGGAACTTCTCGTCGTCGGGGACAAAGATCGCAGTTGGTGGTCAAGAATGACAGCTGAAGAAAGAAGAAGGTTGTTTGAAGGTATCGGTTACGAGCGGTGGGGTCCAGACCCTGAAGCAGCCCTCAATCACATAGGCCATAAGCTGAACTTTACACTAGCAAATTGCACACTGTCTCTCATTAACGATGGTAAGGAAATCCTGGTGGCCACAATAACGCACTTCTTATCCAGTCTGGAGACAAGGCCAGGGGCGAAAGCATACAAAGTGTCAGCCAGAACGGAAAGCGTTGTAATAGAAGGTGCCTCTCTGGAAAACGATCTGGTCCCGATCATCACCGCCGATAATATCACGAGTGGTGAGTTAATAGTTTAACAATTATTACTTACTGCTCGTATGGATGCATAGAACATTAGAGATAAAATTTATAAATAATTTTCAATTACCTTATTATGCTTCAAGCGTAAAAACTGCCATGAGATCTATATTTCATAAGCTATCTTTGTTTGCAAACATTGCAAGCATTTTTCAGTGCTGGTGGCAGGTTGGAATAGACTCATATTTTCTAATCAGCTAGATATTTTACTGCTTATTGCAATCTTCCTGTATTTTAGGCAAATTTAGAGAATGTGCCAAGAATAACTCAATAAGACTGAATTGAGACTTGAACTCGCGTAGACTTTCAATAAGGTTATTTACAATACACTTTCACTATCATGACAATTATGTGCTTCTTGCCACCAGCTTGAATGTCATCAAGCTAACTGAGATTATTGAGCAATGAATGGTAATTTAATCAAGCTAATTAAACGATGAATTATAGTCTAGTTGAATGATAGTCCTTAAATTTATGAGGAGTCACTTTAATCTAAAAAGTCTAAAAACTATCGACCTGATTCAAAATTACTGGAGACATTTTCACTAAACCTGATTCATTACAAAATGAGGGCAGCTACTGGCAAAACGCACATTTCCATCTCTTTGAAATTGTCTCTGTTTTGTTTAATTTTTTCAAATGTACTGCCATTTCTGGTTAGCTCGTGCTCAACCATATTTCTTCTAAAAATATTAAGATCTTTGATACATGTAAATAGTTTTTTGTTCTATTTATCTGCTTTTAAACATTTTGTTACTAATGTCTTACTTTGATTATTTAAGGATCTAATGTGCCTCATGTGTTCTCTCTGGATTTTGAAAAGAACCCTTCTCATGTAAGTGCGGATTACGGTTTGTCAGTAGCCGCAGAACCTATGGAAGTCGTTTACCATAAAGTAAGACAACTTTACTGTAATTCACTTCTTAAATGTTTCAGTAATAGTAATTTATAAAATAAGCAAGCAGGATGATGTGTATTATAAACAAATAAAATATCTATTCCTTGATTAATAAAACAACTTTTTTTTTATTTGCCCCAAAAGTAAAAAGTGAGGAACACAACAAATAAACCACTATGACCGAGAATTAGACAAAAATAAATATGAAAGGAAAAAACAGACCAAGAAAAACCACTGTGACCAAGAAGGGTGAATCAGTTTAAAATGCTTTTCCGCGCGCTATGTAGAAGTTGTAAAGGTAATCAGCATTCATATAAATGAAACAAGATTCCAGGAAATCAAGATGAGCTGATGTGACTGTGGTGAAAATATATTTCTTAGCTTCCATTTTTTAACTATCTATCTTTGTGAAACAAGTATGGAACAATCTAGAATCATTGAACACTACCTGAATGCTGGGACGAAAATCGCAAATGATTAATGAATCGTTAATAATTAATGTTACGCAATTATTTACAAAACAGAAAGGTGACCTACATGAATCTAAAACACCTAATTTTGCTAGTATCTTCAGAAACTATTTCTAACGTAGATGACTAGGCAAAAAAATACTGTTCATTCAAGAGCAATATTAATTAAGTATCAACGGTTCCAAAGTTATTTAGAATTAGTAATCTTTCAAGTTATTTATGTTTCAATTTAATAATCTTTCAAGCTAATGTTTTGAATTATTAATCTTCATCTTATGAAAAAAATTTTAAGTGATTGAACCTATGAAGATAAATTTTTAACAATAAAACCCAAGTCTGCATTTTTGCTTTTTTACTAAACGTTCACAACTATTATTTATATGAAAACACGAAAAAATCTCCGAGTGAAAATCTCATAATCAGCCTATAAATAACAGATTTTTTATATTTTTTAGTCTGTTGGTAAAGTTGAATATTAGCATAGCTATAGAACACCCTCTAGCAACTTATGAGATCTTTCCTCTTTCATTCATCTTTGTTTTTGCATCACATCCAGTCAATAAAAACGTTTTATTTCCTTATATTAAGTTCGCAATGTCATTTACGCAATATAACTATTTTTCGTCTTCAAAATTAACATACAATCCAATCCTATTAAATCATAAATATTAAACGTAGTTTTTTTAGTTAGGTTTATTCAATTAAACCCAACTCTGTTTGTTTTAAACATTTGCGAATATAAATCATAAGATGTGAATATTTTAAACCTTTTCTTTATTTATAACACATGGTTTAATTCTTCTAGATGTTTAAATGGCCTCGGATGTTTTTACTATTCGTGCTTAAAACGCTTATGAGCTGCATTATTTCTTTTTTTAAAAAAATACATCCTTTTAGTATTGCTTTGACTATATTTCATTTCAAAGAGTTAACTATTTATTAGAGAAGAAAAGGAAGATTCTGACAGCTTAAAAACAGGGTTCTTTGTTAAAGAACTAAAGTTTCTCTTATTTCAATTGCATTAAAAAAAACTAGATTATATCGTTATAATTAAAATGTATTCTAATGTTTCAACTTCTCTCTTAGCATTTTAAGCATCAACGTATTAAAACAAGGAAATGTGATTTGAATTTACGATTATTTAAACTTCAAACTTTTCCCTTTATCTAGCTAAATATGTATATATAAGCCTAAAGCAAAGAAATGAAATGAACACAATAACACACTTGTGTTTCGCTATAAAATATTATAAACAATGAAATAGTGAGTTTTTTTTTCTTGTTTCTGTTTGTCTGCATCACATTTACTGCTTTGCTCTTAAACAATAATAATTATATGCCGTGAAAGTAGAACGGATCAAGCTTGCTAATTTAACTTTCATCAATTATTATGAATGTAAAAAAAGTATGCTAAACCATTGCGGTGTACTATTCCCTAATTTTAAAGGACACTATTATTTTTCAATTATAGTTGCTTTTGACTAATTACTAATCCTAATTAATAATCATAATTTTTGCTTCATAAAAAATATTATGCTTGCGTATAGGATATTAAATAACTAAATTGTCTCCAATTCTCGAGCTTGAAATATCATTATTTACAAATTTTCGATGCAAAATTCTGAATACTGAAGCTTGTTTAAGTTTTCAAAAAGACCACCGAATTAAAATACATTTTATTTAATTTAAACTTTCAAAATATTTGTGAAAAACTGCTTACAAGCATACTCATGAGTTGTTGTGAATCAATAATTAGGCGAAGAAAAAGCAAAAGTGGTATCTAAATTAACGAATCACTACCGAGCAAAGTGAATCTGGTGAAATAAAAAGTTAGTTAATTGTTCTAAGGAAACAGTCAGAAGTTGAAAGACGATTATTAAAAATATTGCCAGGTTTTATAAAGAAATGAAACTGGTTCTTGACTTTATCTTTCTGACTTCCTTACTTTATTGATTTAAGATATTTCGGTAGCATTTTCAATCCTTCATCCCTTAAATAATAATTTCGATATTCAGTGTGCATATTTTTTTAATTTCACTTTTGAAAATTATTCTAAGAATACACGTTATACGTGGTGATAATAGAACACCTTATAATCTTTAAGACACTTGTAGCCTAAAAGAAGTTATGGTAGTTTAAATTATTTATTAAAATAAAAGTACCGCCGATGAAAAAAAAAGAGTAGAAAATATTTGGCAAATATGTCTCTCAGTTAGTACATTTTTAATTTCGTGATGGCATTACAAGCCAATTCGTTATCCAGATGAGTTACCTAATACAATCCGCATCCCTCAATTGCAATTAAAAACTTATTTTTTGATTTACCAAAATGCTTTTTTAAATTTATTCACCAATAGCATAGTATTTGCATGGATTCATTCAGAATTTTGATTAATTTTTTTCAATTTTAATTTTTAAGTTTTCGTAGAAACTAAACAAATTTTTAAACAAAAATTGTTTCAACTTATGTAATTTTAACAAAATAGTGTCATGAACAAAGCACCATTTTTGTATTAACACGAGAACATTAATTTACAGTATGCCATGAAGGAACTGATGGATTTCTTTGAGCTACCACCAGCTACTGTAACATTTCTAAAACAAAAAGCTAAACAGAAATTGAAATTCTTAGCTGAAGCTGGAAAGGAAAAAATAGTGACAGCATTCTCCAAGCACAAGGTAAGAACAAAATACCAAAACTATTTCTAATAATTTCAAAATTACGACGTAATTTGTACAATAACTTGCATATTATATCTTCGATGAGAAATATGAACAAAACTACAGGAATAGGGTAAAATGTACCTTGTTTTTGGCTTTTATGGGAACACCAAAAAGCTCGATAATTTTTTCCGAAGCGTTTTTAATGATTTTGGTAAAATTAAACAATAAAATTTGGTTTTATAATATATGATAACATTTGCTAAATGGGGTATCATTTGGAAATTTTATCATGATACCTTAGAGCATGGCATAAACACCTTTTATTAGGTTAAATTTACTTTCCAGGTTTGTATTTTTTACTAATGTTTCGCAATAAGAACTGCAAATCCAGAATTTCCTGTAAATCATTACTATATAAACGGAAAGATTACCAATTTGAATTGTTTAAATAACATACTATATTTTGATTTTAATAACCACAATCATGTTTTCCTTTACCAGAAATAGCATTACCATACAGTCCGGTAGTTTTACCAGAATCGTTTTTCGAGACTTTACTATTAGCCGGGAGCAAAGAAATTTCTCTATTTTTTTTAAAATTTACTTTAATTAATTTTTAAATCTTTAAAAAATAAAACAATATTAAAATAAAAATTGGCAGAGGTCTACATTCTTTGGCGACTTTTTGCTTGCGCCCGACTAACCGAAAAGAACCGTTTTTTTTTTCCGCCCCTGTAAATTCTCCAAACATCGGTACCTTAAATCAGAATATCGAAAAGCTGTTGCAATCGTCTCATTGAATCATGTATTGTTGAAATATTGTATGGAAGTAATAAAAGTCAAGAACGATTAACTTGCTTGATCATGGAGTACAACTTTAAATTGGCACCGTATTAAAGTTTCAGCAAAATTTAACAATATTATAGTTTAATGGGTCCTAAAATTTCTAAGCATTTTCATCGTTAATTTTTTATAAGAAATAATTGTAAATAGAAAAGAAATATGTCAATAAGATTAACATTTTATTTTATAGATGTTGCATTTAAATGTAGACTTAAGATCTCCTTATTTTGTCATCCCAGAACATGGATCTATTCAACAGTAAGTGACCTTTTAAATTTATTTGAGTGTGACTTATTACAGATTTTTTGAAAAATTTTTCTGATCCAAACAAAGGCAAATTTATTTGCTCTATTTATTTCATAATTGAATAACTTTTTTACCAATTTTATTGCATCTAACATATCAAAATATTAAAATTCATTTTTTTAATCAAGGTTTCTAAATTCCAGTTTTTCTTATAACATGTTCAACTCGCGAAAACAAGGCAGAAAATAATATTTCCTAAACACTACTGCGTACAAGTCTAAAATTTACTATTTTTAAAAAAATTCTTTACACAATTTGTACAAAAAAGTGTTATTGTTTTTGAGAAGTTATTAAAAAAAATATAATTAATTAATTATTTAAAAAATAAAATAATTTTTCAATATTACATAATTCTGTGTTATTAGGCTTATTATTGCGCATTGTGGCTCAATATTATGCTAATTAAAAACAATAAAAGTTAAATATCTATCAATTAAATGTTTTGTTCTCATACCATGGCTAATTTTTCTTTGAAGTAAAAAAAATTGCTCAAATAAATTAACACCATACTTACATGGTGTTACATACCATATGTATTTACATATGGTGTCTAACCATTAGTTTTCTACATCTTATCTAACTCAGTTACCCTGTTGTTGTAGAGGCGGCAGTGTAGTTGTACTGGATACAGGAAGGTTTACAGTCTCCACAGATTTGCAATCAGATGGACTACCACTTGAAGTATGTACTTCTCATTTCAATATTTATAACTTATATGTAGACCAGAAAATAACCATTTGCCACATTTCGAAGAAACAAAAAGAAGCTGCGACTTTAATAATAATAAATAATCGGTCATTTTTTTAAGGAAACAATAAAAATTGTTTAATGATAAAAGTACATCAATGCAAAAAGAGACTCTGAATATCAGAATCTAATGCATCCATTGAAAATTATTTTGATCCTTTAAAATCCATCAATTTGTGGTGAAAATATTTATATGGAAGGAAAGCTCCTTAACAAATCCCATTATTCAAAATTATTATGCATACATTCAATCTATTTTACATTAACAAATATTATTTTTTAAAAAATAGTTCAATAAGGTCAGCATGTTTAACTAAACTTTGTCAGATATTTATATTATTTTCGTTATTGAATTAACTTTTTAGAGTCGTAGATTATTTTCAACATGAATTTTAAAAAAACATAATTTAATCCGAGCAAAAAAAAATGCAAAAAATGGCTATTAAATAAAAAGGATCCATCAATATAGGCCACTTACTCATTAGACGTAAGGAAAAAATGGAAACCAAGTTATTAGAGTCTACCGGCCACTGGCTAATAACTGAAAATTTCAGTTTTTCTGGTCTACTTATATAAAGTACAAAAAATTAATTTTGATAAACATATTTATGAAACTTTACTAAAACAATCATAACTTCGACAGGAATCAACAAAAATGGAAACCGAGGAGAGATTGTACGATCGGTTCAACATCGCACTGTCAGATGCCCAAGTTTTGTTCTCGGACTTAGGTTTGTATTGTGTTATAAACTCAAAATCAAAATGCTTTTGTTGTCATATCCTTTAATGAATTCCTTTTACAATCATGAAAGTATGTGATAACATTGTTTGTTTCGCAAGTAGGGGAAGAATGGAGAACAGCCAAACAACAATCTGAAACAGACATGCATTTAGTTCCGAAAGCAAAAGTAACTGTTGTGTTCTCCAACAGTGTTCGTCCAGACTGCAAGACCTTGCCAAAGTAATTGTTTTATTTAAAATATTTCAATATTAATATACATTTTCTAACATAGAGTAATTTACGAATGTGTAAAGTTATTCGTTATCCTGGTAGCAGAAATCTTCAAGCGAGGTAGATTGTCACTGTATCTGCAGATTTTTTATCTCAAATTGGAAAAGGAGGGAGAGAAACAGCTAAATAAATTGCTGAAAGGAAGTAAAAATAAATTGAAACAAAGAAAATCAAAGATGCGTATATTTTTATTAAGATAACTTTTCCCTTTAAGGCNAAAGATTATTTTCAAAGTTTCAAGTATTTATGTAGCTGGTAACATGGTAAACAATAGTTTGAAAATGTGCTGAATACAGTAGTCAAATTTTTTAAATTTCTATTTATTTAAGTTAAACTATTCTTTTTTTGATTTATTCTTTTTGCATTATTTAATAAAATGATAAAACAATAGAAACATACAAAAATATTGATTATTACTCAATATTATACAGAAATATAAGCAAATACTCCTTAAGTGGGCGGGCTACTTGACTCTCCCCTATTCCTTTTGCATTTGTAAAGACTTTCTGGATGGTCCAAAAACTTTGATAACCTGAAACTAAAAAAAAATAGTCTACTGATATTCAACTTAAAAAAAAATTTTTTAAATAATCAACATTACTATTTAATGAACTGAAAATAGATTAAAAATAATAAAATAAAAATAACAAAAATTTTCAAAATTTTGTTTTAGTGATTTCTTATTTTTTTTGCTTGATTTTGGGTTCAATCGGGATTTATTCCATATTTTCAAAGTATTCTTTAATATGATTCTAATTAAAGTGAAATTAATTTTTCATAAAAAATTTTTTTGTTTATTATTTGTTTTATCTATGAAAATTTCGCGTACTACGTATTAGATTCAGCCATGGGCATCGCAGATATCCAATTTTTGAGGGAGACGAAATTAAAATATACATTTACACTAGTTCCTTAACTATCAGGCATAACAAAAATTATTTCTTAAATTTGCTAAATATTAATCTTTTTCTTGATTTTACTTTTCATGAGTTTAAATCAATGGTGATTAGGGAAAATTTCTCTATTTTTCAGAAATATAGAGGGAGACTTGAGATTTTAAATTATCGAGGTAAACTTGATATTTCTAAGTATTGAGGGGTACTTATACCAGCTGCCTCTCTACGCTAACGACACCCATGGATTAAGTCTAATTTTTAATCATACTAGTCTATGTGTAACTGCATTGAAATCTCACACGGATTTAGAATTATGAAGACTGCAGATTGACTCGGTAATTTTACTATCAGGATTATTATAAAAGTTAAGACTAAAAAGATAAAAGTCTTTTTAAGCAAAAACGGTAGCATAATGAAAAAAATACTGAAAACTAAAACCTGATATAGAAGATGAAATTAAAATTGAGTTAGTGTAATTGTTCATTTATGTTCTAAACATTACTTTTTGCAGGCAAAAATTAAACATCAGCCTTCCTAGCCTGAAGCTCAATCTATCAGATCGAAGAGTATCCATGATTGCTGACTTTCTACAAAACATTCCAATCCCTAAGTCATCAACCGTAACTGATAGTTTACCACTATCTCCCAGTGATTTCCATTTGGTAAGAAAACAATCACATTAAATTACAATTGTGTATATCTTAACGTAAATCTTAATGAGTGCTGAGCAAGCAAAGAAAAATGCATGAATAAAATATTAAGCAGATAATATTTTAATCTAACATTATCTTTTTTTTAAATGGAAAATTTAGGGCTATTAAAAAAAATAAATACATTTAACATACCCTAGCTTACATTTAACATACCCTAACATAGCACACGTCTCAGAAGCGGGATACGAACACGGTAACTTCCTGATACGAAGTCAACTGCTTGACGACCATACAATCGGTTGGCTTGTTTCGTTACTTTATTTTCGATCGTCTGGTCTTCATTCTAGTTTCGTCATCCCAGTCAACAATATCCCACAATGCTCTGCGATGAGATTCCGAGTTGAGGAAACATTTTCGTCTTATATATGAGAGTTCGCGTTTCGTCACAAATAACATGATTTCGTGATGAAATGGTTCTCACAAATAATGAAATACAGCTCAGAGATTGCTGAATTGTCTAAAGGGAGAATTATTTTTCTAAGAGTGAACCCGTTTGAGTTGTGCTTTTACGTCAAACAGAACAGAAGTTATGATAACTTAAAAAAAAGAAGAAAAGAAACATCTATGTTTTTAAGTTGATAACTGCGTCTTTTTTGACAATAAATATTTAAATATTAATATTATGCCTAATCCTTGTTCCTTCCTTTAAGTTGAGTTTTTTATGAGTACTATAAAGCAAAAATGAAGAAAAAATAAATTTTAGATAATTTATTTGATTTTGAGAAAAGGCCAATTGTCTTCTTATACCAGTTTTCCCTACTGTTTAGAGTTTAAAGTATTATTCTCAATTTTAAAAGTGTGCTAAAACTTCACAAAGTGACAAAAAAATAATTTTCAGTGCAGCCATGTTCTCAAGGACCCTACAGGTGTAGATCTTAAAGAAGTTTGGAAAAGCCTACACCGAAAACCTAAGGCTAAAATTCTGTCTCCAGAGCAGCAAGAGACTTCACCCTTATCAGGTAATAGAAATTTAACTTCATTTAAACCTAAAACTTTCATATTAACTTTCCTTTAAAACTTGTTTATTTTACTTCGAAAGAAATAATAATAAAATAATAGTAATAGTAATAAAATAATAATAATAATAATAATAAAATAATAATAATAATAATAAAATAATTACAATAATAATAAAATAATAATAATAATAAAATAATAATAAAATAATAATAAAATAATAATAAAATAATATTTAATAATAATAAAATAATAATAAAATAATATTTAATAATAATAAAATAATAATAATAATAAAATAATAATTATTATAATGAGTGGCACCATCTTGTAGAAATATTGTAAGGCAAAATATTATAGACTGGAATGTGCTAAAATGTTGATAAATGAGTCGCTGAACTTGCTGCTATAATATAGAAAAACCTTGTGTACAGTACAAGTTATCTCGTCCGTCACGATAAAAGAGTAAAAAGTGAATCTAAAAGATTTAAGATAATTTTTGGAATCTAAATTTTTTTAATATTTTTTCATCGAAGTATAAATTAGTAGTTTGTCTTGCTGTAGATTTGTATCTTTAAAAGTGACTTGTCTGATTTATCTTTATTCGTATCGAATAACTATTGTTTTAAAAATCGTTTTTTCCCTTAATATTCAAAGCGATGTGAGATTTTTTTATCTAAAATATTTTTTCAAACAATTAGCTATGTTTGTTTTCGTAAACACTACCTAATTATTGTCTACTTTTATAACTGAATTTCAAAAATACCCAAATACTAAAACCCACTCGAGTCACACCACAATGGAGTTACTCGTTACTTAATCACCTGTATAGTAATAAATTAGAAAAAAGTAGTCTCTAGAATTACGTTAACGTTTTTAAGGAGGTAAGGGTTTTTAAACCAATTTAGGAGCTTTCATGCATTATTTATTCATGCATAATACATTATTTTTTCATTCTTATCAGGAGCTTTCGTATATTTTAGCTACTATAACTATATTACTAAATCAAAAATTCAAAAGTATACAAATCTGAAGTAACAGTCGACATGTTTCAAGCACTCAAAAATAGGCAAACATTTTCAAGACTTGCCAGACGGGACTGATAAGAAACAAAAATTATTTGGAATATAAAACGTAAAGTTGCCAATGAAAAATAAAGGCGAGAAATAAAACTGGAAAAACAGCAGTAGCTTTGAGAGAAAAAACGATGAAAAACTGAACAGGAAAAAAACGCTAAGGACAATGGCCGAGAGTGGCAAATCAAGGTAAAATGCATTTCCACGTGCATATATATACGTATTTCTGTGTTATACCATAGCGCGTGGAAATGCATTTTACCCTATTTGCCCCTTTTGCGCACTGTATGTTTTTTTTCTATTTCGGCTACATTTTTTTTTAGCTTTGTTTCTATACTTTATTCTTCCATTTTTTTGCTGCAAACCATAAGTTTTATTTTTCAAATCACTTTCGTTTCTTCTCATCCAAGTCTGGCAAGTCTTGAAAATGGGAGCCTGTTTTTGAGCGCTTGAAGCATGTCGACTGTTATATCCAATTTATATATTTTTGAAGCGAATGAAGTTTTTAAGCAATTAATACTGTAAAAATATACCGTAATTTGAAAAATAAATGTATGCCATTCTCTTATGTGTTGCAGGAAATTTGCAGCGCTCATTTTCTGCATCTGATCAATCAGACGAAGAGGAAGCCGGAGGTGCAGCTGAACGATGGGCACGAATCATCGATCTCCCAGGATTCGAAGACAATGTATCGGCCAGTAATTACATAAAAATTCTATTCCGGTTGGTCGCTGGAGAAGTGTCCATACACTTGGCTCGATCCAGTGATCATGCAGACAAGCCTTACCTCATGTTACGGGCTGAGAAGTTATGCGTTGATGCTGCTTATATGGAGTATGGACCGGCACTCCAAGCTTCACTGCACAGAATTCAATTGGTGGACAAACTTCATAAAGGTAAGTAGGTGAATTTAGAAAGGTATTTAAAAAATAAAAATAAATGTATTACGAAGAAAGAAAATGAGTTAAACTCTAACTTCGCATAGTGTAACTGTAGGACTTTGGGCCTTACAACATGAATCACAGAATAAAAAGCTCCAGAAAAACAATCAAAAACTTTAACTATGACTATACTTCAACCATTGACTATTTAAATTAATCAGTATACAAAAATAATTTAAGGCCGGGGTATCCTGGTTGATAGGACGTTGGGCCCATGAACAAGAAGTCGTGAATTCGATCCTCACCTTCCGAAGACGTATAGTAAATGACGACTAGTGCACGTTACTAGTGCACGTTGGGTCACAAAGACCTCTGTTCCCATAACAAATCATACCTCTGGGGATTCTAAATTGGAGATTGATCGTTCTCTTGTTCAGGTCAAAATTACGATCTGTGGAGAAATGAATGGGTCCACCTTATAAATAACTTGCGACGTATGTGCTTGGAAGAAATTAAATTCATGGCCATAGATGGCGCCACCGGAAGGGGAGAAGAAGCGCATTCCATTTGCCTTAATGGCATACGGCAGCAACAACAAAAATTAATTTGACATGTATAGAAAAAAACTTTTAATCTTTTATAAATTTTTTAACCATATTTTTTTATTTTATCAATTAATAGTCTCTAAAGCAGTTGATTTCGTGATAAGTTAAAAAATTTTCCAAAAATGACATCTCATCTTAAAATGAAACACGGTTATTGGAAAAATACTAGTTGCACACTGTTTTATCACAGTTTTCCAGTGCTTTTTCAACTCTTTTTTTTCTGATGTTTTTTTTTCGATTTTCATATAGTTATACCGCATTTCTAAATTTATTGGGATATCATTTTTAGTGAGTTTTTTATTAAAAAAAAATAAAAAACCTTGTACGTCATAAAAAAATTTTGTACATTGTGAGGCTGTCAACTAAAATACCCAGAAATGTGCTAAGTTCCTCGCTTGAAACAATACTAAGAATTAGCTTGGTGCAGAGATTTCTTCTTTGTGTAAAGTGTGTTTGCCTTAAAGTTGCACATCTTCCTTCAGTTAAATAATTTTGAGTTTTATACCTCATTAATTCAGAATATGTTTAAAAAGCAAATTTAACTCTCTACCGATAAATTAAAACTCATTATAACCTTATATTTCCTAAAAAGTACGAGAAAACTTTGACAGACTAAATTATTTTTAGGCAATTCCTTTTATTTTAAATTTTATTTAGGAAATAATTAAATTTGTTTGAGTAATAACGAGTTAAGATAAATGTATAAAATTTTATAAATTTACAGTTATTGAAAATAATATATTATATTCTTCATCAGGTGTATTAGCATAGAAAATAGTTCTGATTTTCGAAAAATGTATATTTTTTAATATCTCACAACATAAGAAAGCTATAAGCTCTCAATAATATAAAAATATAATCTTAGAGACATGTTTCATTAAACGATTTAACTGTGAAATTTTGTACTTCATGTAAACTTGAATAACAGCATTGAATAAACTAAATAGCACTTTATCTGTGCCCAGTATGTTGAGTTCGTTGCGAACAGTATAGAGTGATTGTATCAAATTTTCTGTCCTTCTTTTCTCTTAGTTTTTCAAAAAACTTTATTGTTATTCTGTCATTGAAGCCAAATTAAATAACTTTGATCTTGAATTCTAGGTTCTTCTGGTGAATATTTGGAACTCATTAGTTCAGACAATGCATCTGACATGATCACTGTTTTATATAGAAAGGTAATAAAAAAACTATTTTTGACATCAATTGGATACCTGAAAGTGATGTCATCATAGGTAAATCAGGGTATTTGTCAATTCAGAAGTCAACCATGTATGACATAAACGAGTGACGTCACTCACAGGCATCCAATTAAATCTCATTTAAATCACATGGTTAG
Organism: Parasteatoda tepidariorum; assembly: GCF_043381705.1. Taxonomy (NCBI): domain Eukaryota; kingdom Metazoa; phylum Arthropoda; class Arachnida; order Araneae; family Theridiidae; genus Parasteatoda; species Parasteatoda tepidariorum. The sequence goes on from NC_092204.1 coordinate 75,876,379, forward strand.
CCATCATCATTTCTCGTCTTCTCGAATTGCAAGCTAATTGTAAATGTGTTGCTAAATTTTGTTCATTAATAAAATAGATTTTTAAAAACTCACATTTTGCTAAAAAGAGATTTTTTTAAATAATTAAATAGAGAGATTTAGATCTTGGAGGATTAATTTCTGTTAGGAAAAAAATTTTAGAATATTCTCTTCAAAGAAATTATTTTTAATAATATGAAATTATTAGAACAAAAATTTTTTTAAAATGAAGCTAAATTCCATGCAATGATCAACTACAGTTCCTGCATCTAACATTGATAAAATAGTTACGACTTGTGATTGGCTGAGAGTTAAAATGAAACGATACAAAATTAAACGAAACAAAATGTTCCTCGTAGGCCTATTGCAGAGTGGCCTGGACAAGTTATTTTTGTCTGATTTACCTATTACCTGAAAAGTTAGTCTAATGAATCAGAAAAGTTCATAATTTTACTTATAACAGTCAAAAATTATTTTACTACATCCTAATGAATTGGTAATGAACAAAAAAGTCTTTAGCACCCGTGATATTTTGTGCTATTTTACATTTGAAATAGGCTTTACTTATCTAATATCGTGAGTTGCAGCGTAGAGTAAGAATCTATGATTGCTTGAGAGGCAAAATTTTGAGAAAGAAAGAAAACAAAAAAACTTCTTTGTAGATTTAACATAGATTTAGCTGAAAGAAATTTTTACTAACGTGGAATTTAGCAGTTATAGGCAGGTATCAGTTTCATTTGCTTTAAAAATTAATTTCAGCTATTCAAAATATTTATTACACGCAAAAATAATGCTGGATGAAGATGTATTCTGTTTAATAGTTAGTTTTTAAAATAATTATAGTGATATGTGACACGGTTATTCAGTTATTTATACTATTATACATCAAATAAGAAGCTAGTTTTTTTAACAGTTGTTTTTTTAATACTTAAGTTTCCAGTTTCCTAGCTAAAAAACTTTTTCTAGTAGAAAATTTCAAAAATTACCTGAACATAAATCACATTTTTATATTTGAAAAACAGTATCACTTAATCAATAATTTACGCAACTTTGGTGTAGTTTAGCTTGTTCTTTGGCTAACAAAAAATTAGACAAAACGTGGCTTTATCTACACAGTTTACACTTTAGTTAGTGTGAAACTTCTTCAAGCGTGATAGCCAACTCCAATATCTTTCATTTACGAATAATTTTGGAATTGCTTGGAATAGCTTTCTAACTACTTCAGATACGGGAACTCTACATTCAACAAACTGTTAAAAAATAATAATAATAAATATTAATTTAAAAAAGAAATTTGCTTTTTTTATAAGCATTATTAACGTTGCACTTAAGAACATTTATATTTTCAAATTAAATTATGAGAATTCATTCACAGGTCCAAGCAAACTGTCCTGAATTTAAGAGTCATTTCCATCAAGTTGAACACTCCCTTGTATTAGATGTCAGCACTTTATCTGTGGCATTTCATCGAGAGGCTTTTGTAACACTCGCAAAATTTCTTCAATACGTCTCTGCGAAGTAAGTCTGTATATAAATATTCTCAACATAACACATTTAATTTTTCACTTGTTGAACTATCCATTTGTACTGTAGAAATTTAATCACAATTTATTGTGTAAATTTAATCGCAAATATAGACTACGTAACGTGGTCGTGGTTTTTTATGAGCTTTTTTATGAAAATTAGTTTTTTTAATAGATAAGTAATGTTTGAAAAAATACACTGTAATCATAAGTTAAAAATTAAACGAATTATTTATAATTAAAATCACAAAGTTGGGAAATATTAGTGACTAGCTAATAGAATGAAGAAGGGAATCCAAATTAATAATTGAGGGTATCCATTAAACAGACCATAATGATTTTTTCTTTTTGTAAATTCTTATATCCGAATTGAATTTAGTAAAATCTTTTAGAAGTTGTTATAAACTGTTAGATAAGTTGTTATTTCACTGAAGTTAACATTTCTTTTACTTTGTGGTTTCTTAATTCTGTAGTTAAAGTTTGGCAAGCAATCGCAATATTTAGTCAATTTTAAAACTATTTATAAAATTCTTTTTTAGAAAAGAATGCAAAATAAGACCATAAAGATAAGATTTATTATCTTCTGACTGCATATTCTTCTTAGATCAATATTCTTCTTATATCAATCAGAATGAAAAAAACAATAATTTTCATTCTCGTAATAAAAAAAGACTAGAACCTTAAATCAAAAATTGAGAATAAATGAGCAAAGCTTTTTACGGAGTAATAAATTCTCGCTTTATTAAAACTATAAGTATATTAAGAAAACGAAATATTTTTCTACAATTTATCGAAAGCGAAATGGGCTACATTAAGAATAGCATCAAAAAAACCGTATTATTTTCTTTTTTATATTATATATTTACTATTTATTTAACCTTTGTGCAGTTTTTCTTTAGCTGTCCGATTTTCTAAAGGTATTTTTTCTGCTCTTTCAAATAAATTATTTTGTAACGATATAAAAAAAACATAATTTGCCATTTTTCCATTTTCCAACAGTTCATTATCTATATGATTTCAAAATATTCTTTCTTTCGAAATTGAAATAATTTCTTTTTAATTAAGTTTTTTTTTCATCCATGAAATATACCTAACAATTATTTTCATACTAACATTTCTTTTCTTTCTTTAATTAACTCCTTCTTCACTTTCCACTAACATCATTACTGTCTTTCTGGAAGGCTTAAGCCTAAATCTTCCAGCCTCCGTTTATCCTACATGCCCAATCCATCGGACTTGGTACTAGCTGACACCACAGATCCACCCGTGCCACCAGGGGCCACCAAATTCAGCATATCAGCTCGTCTCAATGCTTTACATGTCAGATTATGTGACACCGATCTTGAACTTGCTGACCTCAGAGTGGTTGGTAAGTAAGGGACAGCCTAAGTAATTAACTTTTGTATTGTCTGTCTGACAGTGATTGCTTTTATGCTGTTGTATGGTGGACAGTTTCGTTTTGATGTACTCCAGTTAGGTTGTTTTGTTAAGTTTTCGTTCTGTCAAAAGTGCATGTTTTCCCTTTTTCTTTCTTTGCTTTGCGCGGATGTGATTTCGTGCAAGTGAAACAGTTGATGCAATATGATATATTGATTTTGTCAGTGTGTCGCAACGAACATTTATAGTTTTTTTTTTCCTCTTTATTTGCATGCATTAGGCATATGAAATTCTTGTCATGCTAGGACAAGAACACTTTCCATCGTGAGTTTTCTCATTTAAAACAGATTAAGCACATAAACTTTCTTTTTTTAACGCTATTGATAAACAAGATGAATGATGAAGTTTTGGTATGACTGTCACGTATACTAAGGCTGTAAAAAAAAGTAATAAAATGTCATTTATAAACGCTTTCGAAAGCTTGTCTAAAAATGTAAACATCATTATCTAGAAAAACCGATACTGGTTCTAAAAATGTTACAAATGCATAATGAAACTGAGCTTAGAAAAAGTATCCAAAACTGTTTTAAAAATGTCTAAAGACATAATGACTATTTTTTTTAATAAATCAGTAACTCACTTATTCTTTAGTAACAACAACTCTTTTCTAGAATGATGATTAAATATATATTAAAAATAATAAAAGCGATAACTGCATAAGATTGTGAGGAGTTCATGATAATTATATTCGTTTTTTTTATATAAATTTGATCATCAATACGATAGAGATGTAGAGATGATTGTTCGTGCGTTTTTGTCTGACTTATTTGTTTTTTTTTATGCCCATATTTGTAATATCTTTTGTTTCATATGAAATTACAACTCCAATACCTATTCCATTGTCTTTTTTTATTTTATTTATTAAGTACTGAATAAGTTTATAGAACTTTTACAACAATTATAAATAATAATCCTTTCTGCACATCAGACGAATAATACTCAAATTTGTTTGCAAAATACTTTTAATATCTGGTTCGGTACTTTAAAAAGTATTACTTAAAACATTAATATTAATTTTATTTATGCAGGTCTTGAAACAGATTACGTATTAAAAGCCAATGAGAAATCTGTACTTCGAGTAAATCTTACTGAGTTGTGCATGGAAGACTTGGTCGAGGATACGTTGTACAAAAAAGTACGTTCTTACTTCTATTGCAGATTCCTTTTTTTAAGAAAAATAAATGAGAAAAATCCAATATTTGTACCGATTAAATAGTTGGAAATGAATATATTTAGTTTTTAAATCCTGAGAGTAAATATTTTCTTCGAAATTATTTAAAATACTACGATTATTGTTAGTTCAATAATTTTTAAAAAGAAAAGTTTTTGCTAAAAAAATATTTCATTAATGGATAGCAAAATTGAACTATAAAATTACGCACTTGATCTTGTTGAAATAGGTATGTTTGATTTTAAATATTTTTTATATTATTTTGTTTGATTTTTTTCATTACTTTAAATGCGTTTTCTTTTATTTATACCTCTAAAGCCAAAATATCATAAATACAAAACAAAGTAAGAACGCCTCAATAATTTTGGATAATTAAATCTAAATATTCAAGCTAATACTTGATTTAAAATAAAAGATAACTTATTTTAAAAATGTTACAAACATACAGAAAAAAATTATTTTTGTTATGTAAGTTTAAAGCTATTATTAGAATTATTTCTAAAATATAAAAGTAATCTCTTAATAAGAGAATGTCGCAAAAACTAATGAGTTTATATTCTGTTTAGATTCTAGCGACAGAAGGCGAGAAAGTTTTCGATATTAAGGTAAGTAATTACATATTGTTCAACTTATTGCATATGAATGTAAATTTGAATACGTTTCAATTCCAATTATTTTAATACTGATTTGTAAAACCTTTATGCAGTAAATTACATTACACCCCCTCAGAAAATAATATTGGAAAATATTAATAACACCGAGTGTCCCAAAATGACTGACAACGAAAATAAATGGTATCAGATCGAATCGTTCACATTGCTGCGTCTTGCTTAGGAAACTATTTTTTACGTTTACAAAGTTTCAAAATTTGACACAAAGTACACCAAAAGAAGGCGCTGCTCACTGAGAAAAAAACCCATATAAAACAATGTTTTTAAAAGATTACCAACAACGTCGTGATAATTTTTTCTAAATAGACATGGTTCTGCCTAAAAAAGCAGCTAACAAAAGTCGGTATAAATAAGTACATTCCAGCATTTATAACAAAACACAATGCTTAATCAGATAAATTAATTTGCAAAATTTTTTTAATAAAATCAATTTAAACTGGGAAGTGAGGCATATTTTCCGATGTATTTTTCACGCGTAATCGAATAAAACCTATCAGAATTAATAGTTTAGAAGTTATACGCGTTTCATGTTTGAAAAGTACAAATTTGTATTAGTACCGATTTACACATCTGATATTGTTACCTAAACAAGTGAGCATTGTTTCTATGTATTTTTTCACGCCGCATCAAATGAAACTGTACACAAGTCAATAAAATGAATAGGTCAAAAATAACAAAACTTTTTGTGTATAAAAAGTGCTACTTTTGATAGACATGTATACACTTTTACTTTGTTATCCAGGAACTATCTTAACATGTAAAGTAAATATTTTCTGATGTACTTTTTTATTCTGAATTGAAAACCAGTTTTGAGATTATCGGACTAATAGTTTAGAAGTCAACGCTTTTTTTTTTCATTAAAAGGTGCAATTGAAAAAAACGCATAAACTTATGAAATTATTAATTTTGAAATATTGTTTGGTCTTATCCAATTAAATGAGAAAATATATAGGAAACAATTACTCGATTGTCTGAGTAACAAGTAGGTAAATAATCGTAAGAATTGCTCTTTTGTACACAAAACACTTCTAACTTTTAAACTATTAGTCTGATCGTTTTGAAGTTAGTTTCCTTCAATTAATCGTCAAACCGTTGAATCGGAAAAAGTAATCGTTGAATCGGAAAATATATCTTATATGTTCTTACAGTTCCTGGAAAATAATGTTAAGTGTTTATGTAAGTACGCATCAAAAGAAGTACTTTCTATACATAAAAATTATTGCAACTTTTGAATTTTTTGTTCCATTGACTTGTGTACGGTTTCATTCGACTCAGCATGAATAATAGGTGCAAATACAAATTTGTACTTTTTCTATATGAAACGCTTATAACTTCTAAACTATTAGTTTGATCGTCTTGAAATTAGTCTATTGAATTTAGCAAGAAAAATATACCAAAAAATGCGCCCCACTTGTCTGTCTATGAAAACTCAATTCTTCCCCTCAAACCATTTTTTTTTCAAAAAAGAAGGAAACGCACGAAGGAGAATGGGGGAGTTTTAGTGTATAATTAATAATAACATAAAAAAACATTTTCGTAAAAAATAATTTGCGTATTTTTTTAGCGTCTGCCGTTTTAGGACACCCGCTATGTTGATTATATGATTTTTTTTAATATTGATATTAAATAAATTTAATGGCTCTAAGGATTCTCAAGGGTAAAAACAGTACTAGAAGTCCTAAAAATGAATTTTATTTGGAATTTAAGTTTTATATTCTTTTCTTTGTTCATAATGCATGCTAGAATCTATATTGACTTCGTGCATTAATTACGTATAATGACATAATTAAATATGTAAGAAATTTTATAATTTATTGCATTTTTAACAGTTATATTTATTTATATTACGATTAAAAATGAAGTTCTGACAAAAGTCATCTAATTATTCAGGAAAATATAATCCATTGAAGCTCATGCATATTTTGAAGGGAAAAAAATTATTTAGCGAATTTTCCATTTCCAGTAAAAAAAAATATTTGCGTATTGTTATTCAAAATATTTTACTTAAATTACTATTAAGAGAATTATTAAGTTTTGAAATGAAGCAATCGTTTTATAACTTGTTATTATGCTCTAATTTCATTCATTTGTTTGAAACGTTTTTCCGATTATAAATTTTTATTCTTTTATTGTGAAGTGGGTGCGTCGAAGCCCTCACCACAAAGAAGTAATCGATGCCAGAAATCAAGATTCACTCCCCGTAAGAGTAGATGGAAGCTTGAGAATAAGATTTGGTCGCACAGTAATCGTTCTTCTTCATACCTTTGCTAATGAATTAAATGTAAGTAAATTATTATTTTTTTAATTTTAACTAATGATTTAAATATTGTTTTAGTACGAAATATTTTCACGCCCCCTTACATAATTTTTAAGACGTCGAAAATAAGCAAGGAAGAAAAGGGGAAAAATAAATAAACTATTTACATAGAACATTGTAAAAATATATTTCCATCACTCATATTACCATCAAAAACACTTTACATCATAAAAATCATAACTATTAATATATTTATAGACGTTAATAATTTTTGAAGTCGCAATCATTATAAATTTTTAAAGTACTGTCATATTTTTGTAAAAGTGATTTCTTTACATAGCTTTTTTTTTTAACAAATACACATCTTTTTGTATTTATAATATAATCATTAATGATTATTTGTGCAAACAAATTATTTTAGCACACGGATAAAAAACATGAAAACCTAACAGTTCAAATCTTTGCTTATAAAGGTATTCGATTGAATGGAAATCGGCAACATTCTTCAAATATTTCGATATCGTTTTGCTATCTATGTTTAAACTTTAGTTCATAAGCTTTCAAAAACCCTTTAAAAAATTTATCTTGGGTTTCTAGAAATGAGGTTATAGTTGCTTCTTCGTACACTGACAGACGAAATCAATACCGGAAGTAAACGCATAAAAACGAAACTAATTTTTTTTTTTTTTGAAGTATTTGAATCTTTATTTATTAGAATAAATTATAGTTTTAAAGCAAGTAAATTTTATTTTTAGAAATTGTCTTCAGAATTATGAATTTTTTGTTGTCACGATCTTCTTACATTTTAGAATTTTCTTGCATTTCAAATGCATTTTCTGAAAAACGTTACCTTCGAAAAAATTTCTTCACGTTAACACACATTACAACAAAAAGTGTACATAAAATTCTTTAAAATTTTAAATGTAGACTTTTGTGTAACGTTGGCGATGTTTTAGACTAAAAACTAAGGTCGAATTTTTTTTTTTTAATTTTTATCAAGCTTTAAGTAAGTTAAATAGATATTAAACAATGTACTTATCTCTTTTTCACGTTTTTTTTTTTCACTTTTTAAGATTTTAGATCAAAACACTGGTAATCACATTTTTGATCTAATTTTTTTTCCAATTTATGCATTACTATTAGTTGTAGACAGGTTTGCATGACATGAAAAGTGTGTAGTTTTTATGCTCAAATTTGCCTTTATTTTGAAAAATCTTTTATAAATGTTTAAACTCTTATGAATGTTTTATAAATGTTTATAATTTTAGGAGCCCTGATTACTGGAGATAAAATCAAAATTTTAATTTCATCTTGTTCTTTTTTTTTAAAAAAAAAAAAGACACTGCGTTGAAACCAGTTAGGATACCTTAAAAATTGTAACTAAAAAATTTTCTTGACAATATTTTGAAATTAGATAAGGTTTTTGAGTACGTTATTTAAAAATTTAGAAATAAAATGTTAATTCATTATCAAAACGTAACTGAATTTGTTATTCTTTGACCTTAATTCTGATTAATATTTTATCTAATAGTCAGCTTTTTATTATTGATATTTTTGATATTATTGATTATTGATTTTATTCTAATTTTTCATTTTTTGTAGTTTCATTTTTTGTAGATTCATGTTTTGTAGTTTCATTTTTTGTAGTTTCATTTCTTCTAGTTCATTTTTGTAGCAGTTTTGTAGTCTATTTATATGCATTTAACATTAAAGAATGAAATTAAAAGTGAGAATTTATCAAATTTTGTGTTTTTTCTAGAGCTTGAAATTAGAATACTTTCACATTGTTAATCAGTGCTTTTTTTTCCTTGCTATTGTAAATATTGTTTGCCTGTACGCAAATAATATTAAGTGGCAAATAAAAGTTACAGTTATTTTTAAAAGTTAATACGAAAGTCAAAATTTCAAATTAATTAAATTTTATGTTTTACAGCGTTTTCTGGAACCTTTCCTTAATCCGGATGCTACAAGCTTCGTAAAACGTTCTACGGAAGAAAAGATTCAACAAAAGGTGGGAAACATTTTGTGCAAAAGAAAATTTAAATGTGATAGAGTAGATTTAAGAACTAAAATACAAGCAATCTAATGCTGTGACTTTTCCTTTGCATGGAAATTTTAAAGTTGATATTACGATAGCATTAGACTTTCCACAATTATACTAATATAATTATGAAAAGTTGTCTCAATGGAAAAAATAAAATATTTAATTCAAAAACATTTACAAATGTACTATTATATTCTCGCATCCGAAGTAGAAGCAATAATAAATTAAGAATTTAGCTAATAATGAGCAAATAATATATGCTAAACGTAACCAATGAGGAAAAAAATGAAGCAGTCTATATATATTTTACTGTGTCAGCTGTTACAACTTTTTAAAGCTGTTTTATGTTGAATTTTATTATTTTTTAATGAATTGTTCTGATTTAGGTTTCAGAATTCCAACAAAGTGGTCTACGATATCAGGTTTCGGTTGAGATTCAAGCTCCCACTGTTCTGCTGCCGCAAAAGGCTACTTCGCCAAATGCTCTTATTCTGCAACTAGGGGAACTGAGCGTCGAAAATTTTCTCCAAGAAGAACAGGATCATTGTATTGATAATCTCTTGATACGATTAAATGAGCTGCAACTTGCTAGGTAAAATGAACTTTTCTAAATTTATGAAATCTCAGAAAAAGGCTAAAAATTTTAATTAATTCCAGAATTAAAAAGCAGAGATTCCAAAAGACGTTCCGCAAAATCCTATGGTTCCGTGGACTGGTCGTATGGGTTCCAAGAGTTAGGACTTTTTTTTTAAACTACAGAATGATTTATGAATTCTGTAATTATAATGATATTTAAGCAATTATACTGAGGAAAAAATTTCTGTTGCATTTATACAAAATAGTTGTTTTGCCTATGGGGGATTTTAAATCTGAAATTAGTTTTGCTCCTAAAGCTACAGATTTTTTCGTTTTATTATGAAAAATGACATTTTTAGTCAATTTTTTACCGAAAGGTACTAGTTTAAAAACGTTATGTATTACAGGGAGTCACGTAAATGTTGCAACGAACCTCTAGGGGAGTAAAGGCACATCAGCAGAATTTAATGCGCATAAGGAACCGTGCCCAGAAGTGTCGTCGGCACATGCAGATAGAGACACTTCTCTATTGTAACCTGTTCAGAAGCACACAAAGAAATAATTTACAAAAAGAAAGCGCCCCTAGTGGCGTTTAACGATATTTTCAGGCATATGTTTCTATGCAGTTTTAATTATAATGATGTACTCTAACTCCCCTAGAAGCTTGTCGCGCCATTTATGAAACCCTTCTTGAATATAACTTTATTTTATGCTTGTATATTTCAACAAAAATAGAGTAACAATCTTATTTTAAAAAACTGTAGATTTGAGTTCGAAATCGATTGAAGATTTGAAATCAGCTACGTGAAAATATTCAAGATCCGTTAAAAAATCTCATGAAATAAAAAACAAACACAAATTATTCACAAGTGTAATTTATTATTTATTAATATTTCGGTTATATTTGAGAAGTCATTTCACTAAAATACCAGGGAAAAATAATAGCAAATTTTTTTAAGGATAGGAAACCGTTTACTAATAAAAAAAATTTTGGATCAATTGTGGAAGGAATATAAATTTATAAAAAATTGCGTTGATAATTCACATCGAGTTTTTCAATTCAAAATAAAATAATTAAATTTATCAATGCAGACATATGTCTCTCTGATATCTATTTCAACGTGTAACAGTTCTTTTTAATTCTCACTTTAAAGAAAACTGTAATTCAGCTTGTTTTATTCATCTTTATTTTAAAAGTTTAAAGCAAACTAAACTAAGTGCTACACTTGATTTACAGAATTAATAATTTAGCATATACCTAATTTTTAAAATATTATTGATAAAATAATTTTAAAAAATCATTTTTATTAACTATTTTTGAAAATAATTATATTTTTTCTTCGGTTTATATGCTCGCAATCGTTGATGAAATCGCAAATCGTTGATGATTTGTTTATGAAAACTCAGTCCAGCCAAAGAATCCAGTGATGACTTAAGAGCTCCATAAATGAAAATAAGTTTAAGTGAGGAACCTTTGCACAAGATCACAGTAATTTTTAACATACAGTGTTTTCTATAGTCATCTCTATTTTTTGAACAGGGATGTCTCAAAGGATAGAGCATTTGCCTTCCAATAAGGTTAACCGGATTCGAATCGCAGAGATGGCTGGTCAATACGAATTCCACCCCACAGTGCTAACGTGATGTAAAATATCCTCAGTGGTAGACGGATCATTGGTTAGAGTCCCCTTGCCATCAGGCTAACCGTGGGACGTTTTCGTGGTTTTCCTCTTCGTGTAACGCAAATATGGGTTAGTTCCATCAAAAAAAGCTCTCCACGAAAGTAAATTATACTCCACGGAATACTTGATCCAGGAGTTCCCTTGTCTTCTGGATTGGGTTCAAAATTACAAGACTACAGAGTTGAATATACAATAGTCGTAAACTCAAAAAATTGGATCTGCTGCTCAACAACAGTTATAAAATAAAATAAAATCACCTCTATACTTATTTTTAGCAAAATTGTTATGATGATTTTTTATTATGCATCTATTTATGCTTATTTTTAGAAGGTTTTTACAAATAAAGTATTAAAAATATGGAGCGCAAACTAATATTTAAATAAGGTAAAAAACCAAGTTGAAACACTAGTGAAGAAGGCAAAATAAACACATAACCAGTTTGTGTTTATTTTGCCTTCCTCAGCTATTCAGCTTAAATATTAACTTAGCTTAAATATTAACCAAAAGTGCATACTATTTTTTCTTCACTTTTAACAAAGATTCTAAGAATTTATAAAAGGGTTTGCCATCATGGAATATCCTGTAAAATCCTGTGAAACACTAAATTGTGTTTTAAAACTATATTTTTTCCAGATTAATTTATAATTTTTGCCTAAGCTAAATAACAAAAGTAAAATATGATAAGTGTAAGAAGATATTTTTAATTATTATTTACTAACAACTTTATGATACAAATAAAAAAAAATAGAAAATACATATTGAATTTTTTTGTTAGAAAATTTCTTTTATACTCTCTATTGCACTTATAAATATAAAAATTTCTTTTATACTCTCTATTGCATTTATAAATATAAAAATTATATTTAAATTTTTCACAAAAGCACGCTTTAATTTATATTTAAATATTTTTAGAGCTGTGATATTATTAGATAGTCGAATGGACATTTTAGAACCCATTCTTGAACCATTAAAAGTTCGTTTGGATATTAAGCGAGCTCTTAAGCCTTACCACAAAGAGGGCCTTTTATACCAAATCACCGGGAGTATGGATCTAATAAAAGTAAGTATTTAGTTACAGCATGAAATTTTGTTTTCATTTTTATATCATGAAGGAATTGGGTACTTGCAAGCGACGTCATCGTGGGTAACTCGTAGCATTTGTCGATTCAGAAACCAATCAGGTTCGACAAACACGCATGACGTCGCTTATGGGTATCCAATTCAATCCGATTTAAATCACATGGTTAAGCCTAATTACGTATTCTTCTTCTTGAGTTACAATTACCCAAAGAAAGAATTTTGATAGAGATGTAAATTCTATTTTTAATTTGGAGTATATGATTCTGATAAACCAAAAAATTATAAATTAGTTCCAGTAATATCTTTTTACTTTCATTTATTAATTTTCCTTGGGAGAGAAAAAGAATTAGATGGAGTAAGCATTCTCCTTCGTAATACCCAAAATCAAATAGATCAACAATCAAACAAGGCGCAACTAGGTGAGGCTTTTTAATTGTTTTAATTCCATTCACACACGAAACAAAATGGTAATGAAAAATCATATTGATAAGCATGTTTCATTTAAAATTATTTTCCTTTGAATTATTTTTATTTACTTTCTCTTCTTGTTAGGTGAAAAAGTTTGATGATCTAATAAGTTACAGCTAAATCCGCAAGTGACTACAAATGGTGGAGAATTTTTCTGCCTTATCTTTAAGATTTTCTACTAAGTCACGTGTCCGTTTATGTTTGACATATACCTTTGTTTACTTCTCAATGATATGTGTTGTCTTTCTAATACTTTGTCTAGGTTCAGGGAACTTGCTTTCTCATTTGTAAATATTAAAAAAAAGAACTATTTTGATGTATTTAAAAAAATTATGTTGGTTTTGTTATGCCTACCAACTCGTTAGGATTAAAGGGATCCTAATTTTAGCAGGAGTAATGTATGTCTGGAATCAACGCAAAGCATCTACCATGAAGCCAATACTTATATCAATGTTTTTCAAATATTTCAAACACTTAACTTATAGAACACTAATGAAATTTAAAAAAGATTTTTTTAAATCTTATAGCATTTCGAAATTTACAGACATAGTTTATGTATCATTCTCCTCAATCATTAAAAGAAGTTACAAATATCCTTTGTTGGTACTTTCAGAACCTTATTGTAGAAGCATTTGACATTTACATAATATGCTTTTTTTTCTTTCTTTTTTTCGAAGATAAAATTAGCAAATTTATTGTAAGTGCTTTTGTGAGAAAAATATTTTCTTAAAATATAGAGTGCTACAACGTCTAACTTTTTACTTCCTTTTTTTAGATTAATGTAGGACAAAGAGATTTTAGTACAATGATTTCTGTCTATGAAGATAACTACACCCGTTTCCAATTCTTGAATAGTCAGAAAATGGGTAACGTTTCGATTTCTTAAATATAATAAATAGTTTAATTTATATACCTAAATTTTAATTTAGCTAAATAAGACAACTTTGCTACAAACTGAGAGATTCATAAATTAAGCAATATTTTCTTTTGCTAAATCACGAACTCCATGTTTAAGATTATATAGAATAGTTAAAGCATTTCAAATCTCAAATTTGTTTAGTAAATTTGTAATTTTTTTTTATTTAAAGCTTTTAAAAAATTTAGTTTTATACACTTGTCTTATAATGGAAACTTTACAACCTTTAATTTGGGTCATTGCAAACTATTTCGCATGCTTAAAATGATATTAATCGCATTGTGTTAGATTACAAAACCGGCAGGTGTTTTTGAAAATGAAAATTATATGACTAGGATAAAATGTTTTGCAATATTATTAGCAATTTCAATCAGTATAAGCGAGATAAATTTAATTAAATTCGAAAAAATTCTTTTCAGAATGTTAAATAGAAAATTTATTTTATGAATTATATGTTATATTCAGAGTAATAACAATTTCTCCTCTGTGTAACACAGTGTAAATTTTTATTTTCTTTTTAACATTAACACTGAATAACAATTGCGTAGACAGAAACCAAACAAGTATATAGATAATATGCCCAATTTCGAGGATATTTTTACATTCATTAGTGAACATATTCAAAAGTAATATTTCCAATAAGTCAATATAAATGTATTCTAATATATTTTACAAGTGCCTGTTCAAGGTTCAGTCTGAGTCTTACCCTCGATTTACTTAAGCAAAAGAAAAATAATCCACTGCAAATTTATTAGTTTGCAAAGTTTGTATATTGCAAAGTTTACAAATTTATTATGAATCACCATATTATATATTTCAAGCGCTAGAACTAACAAAACCTCATTTACGACAAAATATTTCCACATTTTAACCGCAGACTAATAAGATCTATAGACCGTTATTAAATACATACAAATATAGAGATTTATAAGATACATAGACGATAATGTTAAAATCATAACTTTAGGCAGACGTTACTTAAAGATAATATCTACCTCAAAATAATACGACTTGGTGAATGGTAAATAACGTTGACTAATTACTTTGTTTGTTAGAAGTAATCGATAGAAAAAAAATTTACGTTCAGAAAAAAAACTATTATATTTCGGTGTTATAAATTGCTTTGACGACGTCAGAGTTATAATAGAAATAAATGTTGGAAATTGCATTAATTGCATTATTAAAGTGAATAAATGTTTACGATTCACTTGCTGAAATATGACATCCCCTTCCAAATCATGCCAACATTTGAGGTTTGTTAGTCTACTTTAAAACTCAACGTAACTTCTAAATAGAGTTAACATTGTCTCGTCATGTGTCTCATACAAATTCAAATGATGGTATACTAGAGACCGTTTTAAGTGCTTTTTTAGTTAGTTAACCAAAGATGAGCTTTTTATATTATTATAGACCGTTTTAAGTGCTTTTTTAGTTAACCAAAGATGAGCCATTTATATTATTATAGACCGTTTTAAGTGCTTTTTTAGTTAACCAAAGATGAGCTATTTATATTATTATAGACCATTTTAAGTGCTTTTGCAGGTAACCAAACGTTAAGCGGTTTATATTATCACACTATGACTTTAGGAAGCCTGTTTAGTAAACAGGGTAAGAAAAAGGTTTCAATATGGTAAAATATTTCACGTCATTTTTTTTATTACACCCTATCCCTATACTAATTAATTATAAAAGTAAAACCATGACATCTAATTTAACGCTTTAAACCATGAAAATTCTGAATATAAAATTCACTATTTTCTTGTTGTGTATTTTACCTTCAGAAATATTTTAATGCTTAAAATAAGCTTCCAGTGAAATTAATTAAATGTTATTTATGACAGCTCTATCACCTGATAACGAAAGTGGACCTGAAGAATCTATGAAAAAATTAGAAGTATTTTTGTACGCATCTACGGATGTTCGCAAGGAAAGCTCTTTCGCATTCATATTGGAAGGATTATCGCTCACTTTATACACAGATGCCGAAGATATGGTAGTTATACTTTCATTTATTTCTAAAAATTTCTATTTTCCCTTATTTTTTTGATACATTTGCACTTTATAGGATTATTCTTCATTCATTTTTTCTTTAAGGAATGCGACAAAATACGCATTAAAACTCCGAGAACTTAAATGTGAGATGTAGAAAAATTTAAAAACCTAACACTGTTTTATATACCCAATTTTGTTTAAAAATAATATTTTACAATCAAAAAAATAACACAATTTATTTGAGAAAACTATTCGTTAAATGAAGCTTTTTCATAGTAGTTTTCTGATTCTCAATCTTAATCATTCTAATGCAGTAGAATAATTTGTAAACTAAACGATCTTCTAGTATGACTTATTTTATTAAGAAAAAAAAATTATAATTTTAAAAAAATTTTAGAACTGTGCCAATTTATTGAAATAGCTTCCCTGTATAGATTTCATAAGATCACTTATATTGGAACATTAGAAAAACGATACTTAAACAACTTTCATTCAAAGAATTGTTTTCGCAATAAATTTTGTTGTGCCATAAAGAATCCTTTTTGGGTTACACATCATCGTACATCAACAAATAGGAAACCTGCCAGTGACGTATTGGGAGAATCTCGATCCTGATTGGTTGTTGAAACGTAATTTCATTCTATTTCGAATAAGCCAAGTTCTTCAAGTATCAATTCTCTTAAGTGACGCATTCTATATACTTTCACAAAGATTTCAATTCTTTCACTTTATATTTCCTAATTTACACAATGTCATGTAGAACATAAACAAACTGATTATGCATCGGAGTTGCCAGGCACATAAAACAAAACTATACCATGGTTACTATAAAATACATAAACAAATAATAAATAATGTTCTCAGTTGGGAGTTTTAAAAAACAAGAACGGTTATTTTCAATTAACTTTTGCAGGAATTATATACTTGCAAACGACGTCATCGTAGGTAAATCATGGCATTTGTTTATTCAAAAGCCAATCTGATTCGACTCACACTCGTGACGTCACTTACAGGCATCCAATTAAATCTCATTTAAGCTGTGATGAATGTTTTCAAATATATGTGTATTTATAGCGCTCCAGTAATGCTCGGGATCCTAAGCAAGCGTTAACTACCTTCACTCTGGATGAAGCGAGTTTGTCTCTTGAAACAACCAATGATAGATCTGTTGAAATGAAATGTTCTTGTCAGGCTGCCACTCTCCTCGACTTGCGAGCTCCACCCTATTCTTCTTTAAGAAAGTAATTAACATTTAGTTTTCAACTTTCGTTAAAGTATTTTTTCAAATAAAAATAAACACAATTTTAACATCTCACTTAAGGGGACTGTGAGTAATTGCGAGCAATATTAATGATTATTTTATTTAGTGAGAATTACGAATTACGTTTGTAATCTTTACAATAAAGTAATGGAAGCAATTCTGTTTCAACTTTGAACATCTGTTTTGATGCTTCTTAAATAATTTTTAATGCTTATTTCTTCACATCTATGGGTATTTTCGAAAACTTTGACGCTTACTTTGCAATCTGAAACAAAATTCAAATGAATCTCTCTCTGGAAAAAGTTACAAAAAATTTGCAAAATGTCCTCCTTTATTTTTATATGCATGCTCTTAACGTAGCATTAAAAATAGCTTTTTAAAAATCTTGGTTCATATTTTTTTGCCCTATACGGATATTTTTAAATTTAATCTACTCTCATTTTTTAATCTTAATCAAATTTCAAATGAGTTCCTCATTTCAAAAATTTATAAAAAAAATTCAAAAATTTTCCTCTTTTTCGTCAATTATTCATATGCTCTTAACACATCATTGTTTGGAGTAAACAAATAATTATTAAAACTTTTGATTACATATTTCTTAACACATATTACATGGGTATTTTGGGAAAAATTTACGTTCACTTTGTAATCTGAAACAAGTTTCAAATGATTTCCTCATTGAAAAAAAATTATGAAAAATTCGCAATATATCCTTCACCATGTTATCGATATTAGTGCTCCGAATTTAGCAAGATATGTACTAAACATATGGTTCTTAAAAATTTTGGGTAATTTTTTTTTTGCGTGATATGGGTATTTTTGAAAAATTTGACCTTTACTTTGTAATCTGAAATAATTTTCAATTGAAATTCTCATTGCAAAAAATAATAAATAATTACTTTTATACATATGCTCATAACGAAACACTGTTTGGACTCGAAAAAAATTTTGAGTAATTATTTCTTGACACATATGGGTGAATTTGAAAAAAAATTGACACTCACTTTATAATCTAAAACAAGTTTAAAAATATTTCCTCATTGCAAAAAATTTTTCAAAATTCGCAAAATAAACTCCATTATGTTACCCATGTACATGCTCGATACTTAGCATGGTTTGAACTAAAATGCTTCTTAAAAATTTTTAGTACTTTAATCTTAAAACATATTGGTATTTTTGAAAGATTCTCACTTTGAAAACTGAAGCAAGTTTCAAATGAATTACTCATTGCAAAAAATTATTAAAAAATTCACAAAATGTCCTCTATATATGCTCTACCATATATATGCTCTTAACCATATATACGTTAACCATATATATGCTCTTAATGTGGCATGGTTTAGATAGTGGCATGGTAAAGAAAGCGTCTAATGTTTAAAAAATACCTATAGATCTGAAGAAATAAATACCGAAAATTTTTAAGAAGCGTTTGTTTAGTCCAAATTATACTACGTAAAGTGCATACGTATAGTTAAAAAAATGGAGGACATTTTGCAATTTTTTTATAATTTTTTGTGAAGCGGAATTCTTTCAAAACTTTTTTCAGATTAAAAAGTGAGTGTCAACGTTTTTAAAAATACCCATTAATGTGATGAAATACATACCAAATATTTTTAAGAAGCAGTTTTCATTTCAAACAATGCCAAGTTAAGAGTATGTACATAATTAGCATAATGGAAACACTTTGCGAATTTTTTGTAACTTTTCGCAATAGGTAATTAATATGAAACTTGTTTCAGATTACAAAGTAATCATCAAAATTTTCAAAAATAACCATAGATGCAAAAAAATAAATATCTGAAATTTTTAAGAAGCATGTGTTTAGTCCGAACCATGCTATGTTAAGAGCATTAATATAGTTAACATAATGGAGTATATTAGCGAATTTTTCAAAATTTTTTGCAATGAGAAAATCATTTAAAAAAAATTTCCAATTAAAAAGTGAGCCTCAATTTTTTCAAAAATACCCATATGTAAAAAATACCCCATTCGAAAATACCCCAAAAATGCCCATAAGTACACAAAATTTTTAAGAAACATTTGTATAACCACGCGACGTTAAGAGCATATATATGGATAACTTAATGAAGGACACTTAGTGAATTTTTTATAATTATTTGCAATGAGGAATTCGTTTGAAACTTGTTCAGACGATATTCAAATTTTTCAAATATACCCATAGTTATGAAAAAATAAATACCTAAAACTTTTAAGAAGCATTTCTTTAGTAACCATGCTATGTAAAGAGCTATGCTACATTATCCCTTCTAAAAGCTAGCATAAAATATCCTCAGTGGTAGATGGATCATAGGTTAGAGTCCCCTTGCCGCCTGATTAACCATGGGAGGCTTCTGTAGTTTTCCTCTCCATCTAACGCATATGTGGGTTAGTTCCATTAAAAAAGTCCACCATTAAGGTAAATTTCTTCCAATACTTGATCCAGTAGATCACTTATCTTCTGGGTTGGATTTAAAGTTAGAAGGCCAAGGAGTTAAGCAATGGCAGTTTTAAACTCAGAAATAGACCGGCTGTTGAACACTTATCATAAAAAAACGAAATAAAATGAAAAATATATCAGTTCACAAGATATGGAAGAACTAACGCATTATAAATTTACTAAAAAGATCTTAAAAATGTAAAATACATTCAGGATTGTATTTCTCTTTAAAAAAAAGCACTTTTTTATTATAAATCGTCTTATTTAAAATCTTTGTAAAATAAATAAACATTTAATAATTACAGCGTACCTAAACGTGTTCTTAAAATACAATTTAAGAAAAATTATAATTTTAAGTTTAAAAATATTATTATAAGATTTAATTCCTGAAAAAAATACTTTTCCATAAAATTGTTCCATTTTTTATAAGAATTAATCTTTTTATTCATCTCAGTAAAAAAAAAACTTTACTCTTAACCCTTTTCATTAGGCCTAATAAAATAAACCTAATATGCTAGAGTGCTCTCTTAATCACTTGATATGTTTACAATGATTTAATTTTTTGATGAAAGCGAAAAGGAAAGAATCAGTTAATAACTGGTCCATTTTGTTCTTTCCAGGATTTTCCAGTCTTACAGTGGAGATACTGGAGGCTGTACAGGAGTAGCTGGAATAAGCCTTAGCATGCCACCAATGGTGGATCTTACATACCGACGAACAGGAAATGGAGATGCTGCAGGTTCAATACATTTTCATTTCATTTTGACAACAGTAAAAACTGTCTTGTGTTTAAATTCAGTAAGATTATTGAGTTAAAAATAATTTTATAAAAGACTAAAGTCTTTAACTTTCTTTGTCGAATCTAAATAAGAGACTTTGGCCTTAGGAATTACCTATTACAATGCCAGATTAGTTCTTTGACGAGAAATGAATTCAGTAATTTATATTATTAGAATAAAGTATTTATAGATAACACAAACTACTTTTTTTTAATAACGATGGGAAAAATTGTTCTGTTGAAAGGACGAAGGACATTTTTTGAAACGCTAATTCGGTAAGGAATTTTAATTTTACACAAATTTTTGTCATCGTTTTGACAGTATCGCTGGTTCAAAGTTTGATTTTATTTACATCGTAGACTTGCAATTCATTTATCATCGACTCGCAATTTGAAACCTTAAGTGGAAGTCCTAACGAGAACTTATCTGACACCCCGCTGTTCTTTTTCTAATTCTCGTTAAATAGCGATTCCTATCACAACTTGCTTCAAGTCAAACATTTAAATAAAATAATTTAAAAACCAACTGTGTTCAATAAGTCATCTTAGACTTAAGCACTATATATAAAGAATTTTGCAACGAACTTCAGGGTACAACATGGAATTAACATTGCATAGGAACTCAGGCCTGACAATGTTGTCGCACTCAGTTTAAGGCGATCCCTGGATTGGGTTCAAAATTAGAAGGTTACGAAATTGAAAATTAGTAGTCTTTAACCCAGTAAAAAAATTGTTTCGGCTGTTCAACGACGGCAATAAAATATAAACTGTTCGAAAAAACAGTTCATAATAACAAATTACTCCTAGCAGCATGTGATGACATTTCCAGGCATGACTTCTTACTTATGCAGTTTTAATCCTAATGATGTGCCCCCAGCTCCACTAGAAGTTTCACGTTGCCACCTGTTTAATATAACATTTTTAGACTTATACATCTCGACAAAAAATAGACTAAAAATGTTATCTAAACAAAATCAATTGCAGATTTAAAATCAACGGATTGAAAGTATCTAAGATCTGTAAATAAATCTCATGTGACAAAAATAATTGTTCTCAAATATAATCATCGTTTAATGATTGGAAACCAAATAAAATAAAAATGTTTATTTATTGATTTTTGTTGAATTCTTAACACTTATTTCTTGATAGTGGATGGGGTGATGGAAAAGATTCGACTGAATGTATCTGTGTCTTACGTACTGAGCTTGATGAAATTCGTATCTGATGCTCTTCCGGGTAGTTCCCTGCCCAGTTCCAGTGCCTTTTTAGATGATGATGATGATATTGGTCGACAGCGTTTACCCTCTGACTGCACCAGTGGTTATCTATCCACCATCAGCAATGATGACCATCGAGCCTTGTCTCTGTCTTTAGTCTTCCGGAAGCCTGAAATTGTACTTTTTGCTCACCCAGACACTCCGGAAACTGGAGTTTTAGTTCTCAAGGTGATAATCAATATTTCTTAATATTTTATGAACATTTACTATTTTCCTATCCCACTCTTAAATACAGATTAAAAAAATTATCACAATTTGCTCTTGGTTATTCCATTTTTTTAAAAAATCACCTACATAAAAATATCTTAATCGTCACCAAAATCAATATTTTAATGATCATATTAGATAGATAATTTTGCTATAAAAACGTTATGTGTCTAATTATCCTAGAAATATTTCCATTTTAGGGAATTAGCAAAAAATTATATAAGTTATGATCATTTTATACAAAATAAAATTTATTATAATTTATTTGTTTATTGAATATCTGTTAACTTTTTGTGTTTGTTTTGAATTAAAATAAGCACGTCTAAGTTTCTATAAATCAACTTCTCTTTCTCTATACATGTTTTTATTCCTGTTGCTCTTGATGTAAAGTTTTGAGAAATTTGTAATAATGCTTTTATTGTATACTCCTACTTTATTTTTCTAACATCTTAATCATTTCTCGCTTAATTTATACCTCGTTATATTAATACAATGTTTCTTATTTATATTTTGCAGGACTACAAACTCCATGTGGGATTTATTATTTGATACTATTAAATTTCTTTAAGATACACTTTCTCGTAATTCGTAATATTTTAAACTGAGTCGTTTGTTTATTTCAGATGGATGTCATGCTTGATTACAGTTTCAATTTAGGACAGGGTAATATGGTTTTATCTGTGGCCGGATTACATGTTTTATCCTGCATCTATGGAAGAAGGAAGCACACAATGTGTACGGTAAGCTTGTCTATTTATAATAAGAAAATAATTAAAAGCATTAATAAATATCATTTAAAGTTTAAAATTAAATGTGATATAATGATAATAACTGGAAAATGTATATGCAAGATACATTTAAAAAGTTTGGTGGGTAGTAAAAGTCATGAGACATATGAAACAAAAGATTTATTCACTCTTAAATTAACAGCATCATCTAACTACACTTTTAACATTGTCGATAAATCTTTTGGAACAAGTCTGGGAAAACTTTTTTTTTTGTGATGCCACACTATAAATGAGAACAAATCTTGTGTATACCCAAGTTCTTGTAAATTCTAATTCTCGATCCCTCCTATATTGATTAGAGAGCTTGCAACAGCGATGTGAGCTTGCAAAAGTTAAGCTTGCAACAGTGATCAGTGACCTTGTAACAGCGTTCGGTGGGCTTGCGACAACGATCGGTGAGCTTATAACAGTGATAGGTGAGCTTACTACAGAAGAAATCGATGAGCCTGCAACAGCGATCGGTGAGCTTGTAATAGATATACCAGTCATCGCAATTGTTAAGTCTCAGACCGAATTTGGATTATCATCCACCGGTTTCCTTTCTCTCCCGAAACCAGACGTAAACACATTTTCTCCTCGCGGTTTCTGAACCAGATGCGTGGGCCAGCTCTTGACTCATTGCAAAACTTCTTGCTTAATCGTTACTTCATTTCAATTTGAAGAGAGTTTTCGCTCATAAGCTCATTCCACTAAACGTTTTCGTTAGTTACTTTCATCTATCTTTGATAAATGCCCTCCTTTTCTCAGATCCCTTTCTACACATGCACATTGCCACATGTTTATCTCACATTGCTCTTAATCCATCTATCCATAATAATTTCCGTCGATTCCCCGAACCTCTTTGGAGGCCATTGTATGTTTAAGAGATTACGTGCAGATATATACGTTAAGTTTTATAATTTTGCTGAAATGAAATTGCATTTATTAATCTTTATTTATTTTTATTGCATTTGTTTAGGTCTTGTATCCGTGTCAGATAGAGTTAAATAGAAGTCTCCGGCTGACTGAAGAAGAAGTTAAAATGTCGGTAAATGTTAGTAATATCCAACTATGTTTAAGCGCTCCCGTTGTGCAAACGTTACTTGAAGTAAATAATCAACTTTTCTGCAGTTTACAGGTAATATATAATTATAATATAAACTGTATAAAAATAAGATTATTTTGTGGCAAAACGTGTTAAGTGATATTTTAAGCAAAAAATTCATCTAGGAACAAGTTATTTCAAAGAGTGTGGTAATAAATAAAAAAAGAGGTTTTTTATTAGTTTTTTATTGTTTTTGACTTCCCAAACTCAGTAAAATGTCACTTAACATGTTATTCCACTAAACTCTCTTGTTTTTGTATTTTTTATTTATTTATTTATTTTTTGCGTACATATTTAAGTTAAAATGCACGTTCATTTCTTACCCTTATTACCATTCCTCAGGGACTGCCCTTAATATATATTTTTAGAAACCTTGTCGAAAAAAGAAATCTAAAAAGCCCATGCGCTAGGAATTGTAAATTGATGTTTGAGCGAGAAAAAAGTAAAATATTAGTCAAATCACTAATGAGGAAAATGAGATGTGAATCATCAAAACCAGCCTAATTGCCGGGGGAAACATGGAATTGTTTTTCAATAAGCGCATTGAAATGCTTCTCCATTTCTACTCCGGCAATGAAACAGATTTTGATATTTATCAGTTTCCCTTTCTACAGTGATGATTTTTCTTTAAATTTTGATAGAACTTTTCTCCGACTTAAATATTAATTTTCGTCCTAAAGTGTACATGTGCTTCCGGTTTTTTTTTAAATTTTTAAAAACATATTATGAACGATTGATTCAGAATGCTCTTTATAACATTTTTGGGTAAATATTGAATTTTAGTAAGGTTTGAACTAGAAAATCTCACTATTATATCTGGTTGCTTTCTTATTAGATAAATCGATACTTATATTTAAAAGAAAGGGAATATAAAATAAAAATTTCATAAAAATGTTCCCACCCTTAGAGGGTATAAATTATTAAAAATTTGCTAAATATTTTGCGTTTGAAATTACTCATTAAAAATTTTCTTGTCATCAGGAAGCGGAAGATAAGAGAAATTACAGATTAGAAAAAGATCAAAAACCAGTGCAAGATCTTTGGTCTCCAGCATCACTTTACAAACAAAAGTGGACAGAACCAGGTACTAGTCTGAGTTTAATACACATTCATATTTTTCGATTAACTTTTTTCCTTTAAAACTTTAATGCATTTTTGAAACGAAACCTTTTATTGAAAACTTTACACGATAACAATCCAAAACTCAGTGGCGAGACAGTCCATGAAGGGCCAAGGCCTACTGTGCTTGTCCCAGTTTTCTTGACCTAGGGCTCTAAAGTGCAAACGCAGATGTTCCGTTGAGTGGTCAATCAACAGCGGAATCTCAATTATTCTTGGTACTCATTTTATCGACCCTCTGAAGGGGTGAAAGGCTGAGTCAACCATGCCCAGTTTGTGGACAAAACCCGGAACCTGTGGCATGGAAGCTCGAATCTACTATATAATAAATCTATGGCACTATTATCTAACTCTATGTAAAAATTGCTGAGTTATCTTTTTCGAATAATCATGCATGCAGTATTTATAGAAAAATTCAGGAAAAAATGATGAAAGTTCATTCCACCTTAATTGTTGCCTTAATTTGCATAAAATAGATCTTTTCAATATTTTTTTTTAAATTCTTAAGTTTTTGCACAGTTTAGTAACTTCCTAAGCACATTACGGAACATAATAGTTAAAATCATTTAATTGATACAAATAAACACGGCGGGAGTGTTGTAGTGGCCAAAAAATCATTTAGCGATCAAATTTATTCAAAATTAAATTTTCTTCCTCACTTTGAACATTTGAATAAAAGTACTGCCGCGTCCGGTTCCTACCGACCGCAGTGCTGTTGTAAAATATCCTCAGTGGTAGACTCAGTGGATCATAGGTTAGAGTCTCGTGGTCTTCCTTTCCATGTAACGCAAGTGCGGGTTAGCTCCATCAAAAAGTCCTCCGCTAGGGTAAATTTCTCCCTATACTCGATTCAGGAGTTCCCTTGTCTTCTGGATTGGGTTCAAAATTACAATGCTGCTTAGTTGAACATTAGTAGTCTTAAACCCATAAAATTAAGTCGGCTGTTCAACGACGGTTATAAAATGAAAATAAAATTGTCTGGAAAAGAGTTGTGATAAATTAACAGTTGTATTCTAAAACTAAAATACTTTAAAAGTTATCAAGTTTTAAATCTCAAATGATAAAATTATGGTGTCGTAATTATTAGAATTCAGGGGAAATTAAGAAATTTTATTAGATAAAAGAAAATAGCTATAGATGGAATAGAAATTTCAAACATCTGTTTCCTATAAAAAGCATTCTAAAAAGGTTTGAAAAAATAAAACTGGGGAACAATTTTTTTCCCGTTGCATGAGATTTTTAACAGGTCTTAAATATGCTTTCGTAGCAATCTGTTAAGCAATCTGTTTCTCTCTCCAAGCTACAGTTTTTTTAAATGACATTTTTAGTCTGTTTTTCGTCGAAGTATACAAGTTTAAAAACGTTATATACATCAGGAGGACATATAAATGTTGCGCCAAATTTCTTGGGAAATTATGGCACATCATCAGGATTAAAATTTCATAGAAACACATGACCAGAATTGTCGTCATACTTCGCTGGGGGTACTTCTCGATTACCTACTGTTTCTTTGTGAGTTTCTGAACAGATCATAATAAGGGAAGATTTCCGAGTATGGGTGTCTATGCAATTTTAATCCTGATGATGTGCCTATATTCCTCTAAAAATTTGTCGCAACAATAATGTTTTTCGACAGGAAAAAAAATAGACTAAAAATGTCATTTTAAAAATATAATCTGTAGCTTTAGGAGCCCGAACTAATTTTAGATTTTTACAATAACCATTCCCGAATTAGTCAAGATCAAGTATTTGTATAAATGCAACATAAAAATTTGTTCTTCAGTGTCATTTAATGTTTATAGTTTCTGCAATCGGCAGTGATCATATTCTTAAAACCAGAAAATTGAGCGTTTTCAAAATTCTGTTTTAACAAGTTCTTCTATACAACAATGTAGTACTGTGATTCTTTTCAATGTTCTCAAAATGGTCCTTTTAAATCCATTGTTATTAATGGAATCTATGTTGTTTTTCAGAATGCAATTGTGGGTTGAGTAAAGGCCAATATTTGATTCCGAAGTATGCAGAATGTTTTAACATCAATATTCCAGAAGTGCTTGTTTGGTGTGAAGTGATGGGTATAGTAAAAAATGTTCCAATTCTTTATGCTAAAGGGGCTTTTGAAGCTGAAATAAAGGACTGGTCGACTCAGGTGAAATAAAATCCTTAAATTCTGATTAGTTTAATTGATACCGCTGAAAATATCGAGGGAAGCTCATAAACATATTTAAAAGTCGGAATATTACATTCATAGTTATGACCCAATGAAGCTAACAATTAATTTAATTTAAACAATGAAACGCACAAGAAAGTGATATGTTGCAGTTGATAAGAGCTGTCTTAAAGATATTTTAAAAATTAGTAAAGAATATACAGCCTAGTGACATCAGGCTTTGAACACCTACATATATAGAAAATTAAGAGATAAACGTATGAAGGTTAAATATTTTTTTAAATTACCATTTTAGCTAAGTTAGTTAAGATTTACCCATGTTTAGAGAGGGATTTTATGTTAAATGACTGAATAAACAAATTAGATTTTATTTACTTTTAATTGGACGTTAAATCTTTTTACTTTTAATTTCTTACTTTTAATTGGAATTTGCCTAATCAATCTTTAAAGCTTATAATCTATGAGAGAGAACTTTCAGTTTGTTTTCAGATCAATGAGATCTAATATGCTGATTTGAAATACGAATCAAGATCTTGTAAAGCTTTTATTTCTTGTTAAGAAAGGAACCCACTTATAAGTTTTTAAATATTATTGAGGAGATATTATTTGTAAAATAGAATCCATTCTCGCAAATTTAAAAATTTAAATACAATCGAAAGTTGATAGTTTTTGTTAAGATTTAATCCAATTTTTGTACAACTAACAATGAAATACTATCTGTAAAAGATATTATTTGTTAAAATGTAATCCTTTCTTGTAAATTTAGACAATGAAATATTATCTGGAAAAGATATTATTTGTTGAAATGTAATCCTTTCTTGTAAATTTAAACAATGAAATATTTTCTGCGAAAGATAGTATTTGTTAACATATAATTTATGTTTGTACAGTTAAACAATGACTCGCTGTCTTAGAAAGATAATATTTGTTTAAATATAATCGATTCTTAAACATTTAAACAATCAAATATTATCTATAGAAAATAATATTTGGTACGATATTATCCAGTTTTGTACAATTGATCTATGAAATGCTAACTACAGAGGATAATATTTCATGAAATCGAATCTATTTTTGTAAATTTAAACAATGAAAGCTATCTGAACAAGATAGTATTAAGAAACAATCTATTTTTATAGAATTAAACAATGAAGCACTATCTGAAAAAGGTAGTAATTTTTTAAATTTTTATAGATTCTTATAAATTTAAACAATCAATATTATCTATAGAAGATAATATTTGGTGAGATACAATCGTTTTTTGTACAATTAATCAATAAAATGCTAATTGGAAAAGAGAGTAATTCATAAAATCGAATCTATTTTTATAAATTTAAACAATGAAATGTGATCGGTACAAGATAGTATTAAAATACAATCTATATTTTTACAATTAAACAATGAAACGCTATCTGAGATAGTATTTGCTTAAATATAGTAGATTATTATAAATTCAAACAATGAAATACTATCTATAGAAAATAATATTTGTTGAGATACAATCCATTTTTGTACAATTATTTAATAAAATGCTAAATGAAGTATTTCAAAAAAAACGAATCTATTTTTGTAAATATAAACAATGAAATGCCTATCTGGACAAGATAGTATTAAGATACAATCTATTTTTATCAAATTAAACTATGAAATGATATTTCTAAAAGATAGTATTTGTCTAAATCCAATCTATTCTTGTTAATTTAAGTATTAAAATATTATCTGGAAAAACCTGCGCTGCCTCGAGGTGCTTACGAGAAATCCTTTTAAATTCTTCTTCCTTTTGTTTTTGTATCAGACAATTTTAAAGCAAATTTCGATTTTGTCGCCTGAAGTATGTGCTGTTGTAGGTTTGTCTTTACATCTAGTTAAATGCGCTTTGCTAGTTGATGTTCATGCAATTAGAATGCATTCACGAGAAATATTTCTAAAGAAGTTTTTGTGTTATTTTTTTAGATGAACGCAAATGGAGAACTCCAGTTAGAAGTGATGTATTACAATGAAAAAGCAACCACTTGGGAACCACTGTTGGAGCAAGTACTTATTCAAGAGGGTCAATACAGACCACTCGAAATAATGTTTAAAGTACGTATGGTAAAATATTGTAAACTATAATTTTTACTTTTAATTGTACATGTTAAATTCATAAAATTGAGATATTTATTATTCCAATAAATCTAAGTCGCTATAAAAGCAGTGGTAGCCCAGTGGTTAGAGAAACCGGAGTTCAATCCTAGACTCCACTAAGACCCACCGAGTACACGTGCTCCTAAAGCGTACTCTCTGTGGAATCCCGTGGTCGGTCACTGAGCAGTGCCGTGGATATAGACATCTGGAGAAAATGTCCTTTCTCTTACGTCTAAATTGAGGAAATAGCCTCACGAATGGTTTGTCCTGCCATCTATCCGTAGTATTCTAAGCTAAGACATACTTACCTTGTCAAACGAAAGGTCTCACTTGACTTAATTCGCAAAAGAGCTTGCCTAAGTGTTATCAGAAACAACAACAACAAAGTCGCTAGATTTTATAAACAACAATAAAGTCGCTAAATTTTGTAAGTAACAAAAAAATTAAACTTAAGCAATAATTTGTCTGTGAAATACTAAATGCTGTTCTCAGAAAACGCCATTTTCAGTTTGAAAATGTTCTAATATGCCATCGATGTGCGAATCAATACTATAGGAATCAATACCAGGTATTTTTCTTATTCATATCAGTTCTAGCTTACACTTTGGGAGTAGGTTCTCTAATGTGCGTGAAGTCGATAGATGAAAGTAATAGTATCAATTAATTACGTGCTATAAAATAAGAGAAATGTAAGTGATTCATAGATCTGATTCATTTCAGGTGTTCCGAGAGCGTGGACATCCCATGGTATGTAATGGAGGTGATGAACTGGAGCGTAATACACAATCGCTCACAACAACAGACGCTCCAGCTTCAGTTTGTTCATCAGACTC
This sequence comes from Parasteatoda tepidariorum, assembly GCF_043381705.1. Taxonomy (NCBI): domain Eukaryota; kingdom Metazoa; phylum Arthropoda; class Arachnida; order Araneae; family Theridiidae; genus Parasteatoda; species Parasteatoda tepidariorum. The sequence goes on from NC_092204.1 coordinate 75,906,292, forward strand.
TTCAGGGAATGAAACTGAAGACGATGGCTTTGTCACGAATACCGTCATCAAAAGAAAAATGCCCATGCGAATGAAGAGATTATCATCGATTGCAAAATCTAGGGGTATGCGATATCAATAAAATATATGCAATGGTATAAATAATTTCTAGAAACAATTGTAAATTTTATTCTATGAAATTACCAGCAAGCTCGTATCTGAGTGATAAACTAGAAACGAATTTCATTATTGATATTTTATATTGAATTGAAAAACCAATACATTTTTAACTCTGTATAAAGTATGTTATGAAAGCGGATATAAATTCTATAATTTATTTAGAAGAAAATTATCAACCAGTTTCCTAGGAAAAATGAAACTTTGCTGTTCTACGCAAAAAGTTTTTGCATATTGAAGTTCGAGGTGAAATTTTTTTTTATTCGAAATTCTTACTATTCATTTTGAATTTTTACCAAAAAATTTTTATAACTGTTTTTCATTTGTCATTTCATTTTCATTTATCACGATAATTTCAGATTTTAAAAAAAAATATGTTTGAAGTTATTTCCCGCTCGACTTAGAAGTTCGCTGCGAATGTTAATTGTTTATTAAAACGCTAGCTACACAAATATTGCTAAAAAAAAGTTCATTTATAAAATCATTGGTCAGTTGGAATTTTCAATAAATTAATAGTATGATTAAAAGTGCACTGTATCGAAAACAACGAACGTAAAAAAAAATAATAATAGTTGCTTAATAAATGCTTGCTAAAATTTTTAAAAGTTTGAGTAATAAAAGATGAGTAGTGAGTAAGAAAAAGTTGGGAATCTATGCTTTAGAGTAATAGCAGAAACCGACACTAACATCTTGACGAATCTCTCTTTCTTTTAAACAAATGCTGTAACGTTTTCAATAGAAAGTCCATACATTTTTTGTTTATTTTTATTATATTTCGTAGCATTTTATATTTTTATTGTGTATTTTGTAGTTTTTAATGTATCATTTCCCCTAGCAGGCTCGGCATTTATTTTTCCACCCCACACTTTATGGTGATAATTATATCACCCATAAATGCCAAATTGTATCACCCATATAGTTTTGACCATTAATTTTGAACACTCTGTATTTAGATTTTTATAGAAGTTATAATTGTATCTAATCTATAAATGTGTTTGTACAGATGCTGTCAGCTTTGTAGCTTTTCCGGGTGATTCCGATAGTGACAATGAAGACGGAGTTTTAGAGAAGATAGCGAGTACTTTCGACCATCTGTTTTCTGATGATGAAGAAGGAGCATCTGACGAGCCACCTTCCGATTCAGAGGGTATAGCTGATGTAGACGCCCATTCAGATTCAGGAGAGACTGAGACGGCAGACAATGAGGATGTGTTTGATGAAGCCGCTCCAGTCTACTCTAGTCCTCACCGCCATCATCACCATGAGCACAGAACAGGTCTGTCAGACACTCGCTGGCTTTAAATTTAGACAGTCTAATGCTCAAATTCATGCTTGTAAGGTTTCTATAAAAAGTTTTTAAAGGTACCTTTTTAGCCCCTGAACGATCGGTTAATTTTCAAGAAAACGGTCATAAAAGTGCCTATTTTGCCAAATACCCGTATTTGATTAGTGCTGACATCTAGTTTAAAATAAACTAACTACATACAATTACCTTAAAAATATCTTGGTACTGCCATCTGGTGTGTAAAATGAGAAATAAAATATTTTCCGGGCACAAGAAATGAATAAGTATTATTTTTATTGGTGCGTTGCTACTGAACACTCGGAAATTTCAGCGAGAAATAGAGGGTGAATCCTCACCCCGTCATTCTTACGGGAGCGAGAAGGAAGGGGTTAACTGCATAAGAATAAAATTTTCTTTGTTGAACATAATTTTTTGTGAAAAAAGTTTTCTTTAACAAAAGTACACATTGTAATTTAAACCAAGTACAAACTTTTTTTATACAAAAAATACACACTGTTTTAAACATTAGGCAACAAAATTTCACTTAACGACAGTGCGCAATATACTTCCACTCTTTTAACACAAAATTTCTTTAACAAAAGTGCACAACTGAGTTAATTCTTTAAACATGAAGTTTCCCCTCAGAAATGCATTATTTATTTTTATATAATTATTGATCAAAATAATATTTAATACACACAATACATCTTATTATTAGTCTGCATTGTACCCTAAACCACCTTAATTTGTATACTTATCTGTTGCTGTTGCAGTATTGTTATTATTATAGTTACTGTTATTATGAATAAATTTATCAAATTAGTATTTTTGTTTATTTGCTTAAGACACACGCAGAAGTTAACGAACTTTTTGAAACGTTTAATTTTAATGTTAACATATGATTAAAATATATAAGATTTTTAAAAAATGAAATGATTTTCGTTGCACAATGAAATTTACATATAACTTATTAAAGTAATTTCAAATCCTTATATAAAACTTTTTTTCCACTTTTTATAAACTTTTTGCGCATTTTAATATACAATGAAATATTTAAAGTAATAATTGTTTTTATTTCAGTGGATGCAGTATCTGAAACGGCCCTGTATCTGACCATAGATTGTAGAGATAATATAAACGTAAATGTAACTCCGGCAGCGGTATCAGTTTTGCAAGATCTAGCATCGGTAATTTTACGCTTATATGCATGTAAACCACACCCACAATTCTCCACAGTATGTTATCCTTTTTTTATTAATAATTTATTTTAGATATCTTTATTTAAAACTTTTCTTTACACTATACGTTGCATATTATAACTATATTTGTATATAACTATACATGTATAACTATTTAATAAGATATTTTAGACGTATATAGAGAATTTTTAACATTAGATACCTAAAAGAAATTTTTTATTCACTGTGAAAAGCTTGTTGCATATTTTTTTCAAAAAAAAGTTTTTGGTACCCTTATTACTGTGTTCACGACGGCAAATATAATTATAGAAATTATATTTAAGATAAAGCAGTAATATAGCATGTTAAGTGGTTTTCAAATAAGTTGTTTTAGATACATTTTTTTAACTTTTTTTTTAATTTTTGTTCCTTCATCATATTGTGAACTTGAAATTAAAAAAAAATATACACTTTTCACTTAATCCAATAGTTCTTGATAGTTTTAAAGTTTAAGAAACTTACCAACCGAAAGAGGAAGATGCAACATCACTACTAAACAATTCATGATTATTGAACTTTTAGTTTGTTGTCATTTAATATAATAACTCGATTTCAAACTTCGATTTTTTTTTTTTGTAAAAATGAACCTTATAACGATTTCCAAAGACTTTTTATATAGTCTAAACTTTCTCGTCTTTTGCATGTTATTTGTGTCGCATTAAGAGTTTTCATATAGTATGCATTATTTTTTTAATAATTGTATTTTCATTATTTTTCTCAACTAAAACATCAAGCTGAAAAGGCTTAAGACCTGCTTCATACAATACTTTCAGTAGCACTATCGTTTCAGCATTCGTTTTGAGATTTTGGCTTCATTTGATAGACATTTTTGAGTATAATTTAGGATTTAAAACGTTCATAGCAATACCCCAAAGCAATGTTTTGTGCAAAAAAAGTAATAAATCATCAAATAATAAATTATTTTAATTGATAGTTTAAATTAATAAATGGTCAGTTTCAACTAAGCATAATTTTATTACAGGAGTATGTCTGTTCTGACTCAAAACTGCAATCAACACTTCCTGTTTCTGAACGCAAAGAGCTTCTGTTGAAAAATGCTCTCGGACCCGAAGCTACCTTGAAGATTTTACGCAAGGAAGGAAACGGGCAGCATCAAGTTATTGAAGAGGTGCGGGGTCGAACTCCAAAGCAACCTTTTGCGGATCCTGATTTGGTGACACCACTTGTTGATATCAGTCCTGCTGATTCAGACTCTGAAATGGCAGGGTAAGGAAACCATTTGGAAAATGTTACGTTTATCACCTAGTTTAAATATTGAAAACTTTTCTTTTTTAACATTAAAAGCACTATTACTAGGCTTGTTTTTTTTGTCTTTTTTTTTTGTCGTATGCCTGTTTAGGCAGTGGAGGTTTCTTAGTGGCGCCATCTATGGCCAGGAATTCGACTTCTGCCACGCCATTCACACAATCACAACCCGTTTATAGGGTGGGCCACATTCACACACAAAGGAGAAAGGATATAGAACACACAGAGAGAGAAAGAAACATAAATGCCTTGCCTGGCATTCGAACCCAGGACCTTTCAAATGCAAGGTCAGTTCCCTGCCCCCTACACAGGCCGGTCGGCACTAGGCTTGTTAAGCTAGTTATTTCAAGCACCCCAAAAAAATTTCCGTTGACAAGTGTACATTTCCTTCTTCTAACGTGTTTGTAAATATTCATTTTATACGTAGTTGTCCTGATGAAGAGCATTGTGTTTCAGGTGCTCAAAGCACCTACCTCTCTTCCATTTTCACTATGTAATAGAAAAACATTTTTAATTATGCACTAAGAAAAAAGTAGAGTCGTTATCGGAATACGGTAAAATTTACCATGTTTCTGGCTCTATGGGAACACCCTAAAACTCGGTACTGAATCATTAATCACTCATGCATTAATCATTACTGATTAATGATCAGTGATTTTGGTAAAATTAACAGTAAAATATAGTTTTATAATTTGTCACAAAATTTGGTAAATGTGATAAAATTTGGTAATTTCATCTAATTACTTTAAAGCCTGGCATAAAAAAAAACATTTACTTGGTTAAATTTACTGCACAGTTTTGTATTTTTTTCTAAATATGTGGTAATAAAAGCTATAATTTTTAAAACCAAAATTTGCAGTAAATCCCTACTAAACTCATAAAAAAACTCACTCTGAAAAAAATTTAATTTTAAAAGTATTTTACCTTACCGTATTTAAAGTAACATTAATAAATTTTTGTACATTGTAAAACTATCAAGAACTTCAAATTTAAACATTTAAACTAAAATTACATCAGGATTTAGTGAAATATATTTTTCTTTAAATTTGAAATTAAGCTATAATAAATTATTGTAATTTAATTTTTAATTTTAATTTTTATATTCGACTGATTTATTTTTATATTTTATTTAATACACGAATTCATTCTTCTATTAGAGATGATAATGATGGATTCCACATGAGTGGAATATCTGCACCTGCTTTGAAACATATTAATACAAGGGATGGCTTGTACGAAGAAAAGTCAATATCTCAACTATATGAAGAAAATACTTCAGAAAAACTGAGTATCGAGGTAAACTTGTTGAAAATTATTTTGAAAAACCTATTAATAATATGATAATTCTCTAAGTTTATAGATGCTATAGAATGTCTATATAAGGTTAATAGATGCATTATGCTTAGGTTAGATAATTTATAATATTTGTCAAAAGTACTCTAGTAAAATTATAGTTGAATTAAACGCATTAAAAATTGCAAACTAATACTTGATAAAGGAAAAAGCAAAACCTCTATCGAAATTTAACACATCACTAATGAGGCAGGCAGAACTGAAAAAATCGCAACCTAATAGAAGAAAATAGAAAGTAAATGAAATATATTGAATAGAAACGCTTTGAAGTTTCATCGTACAATCAAATAGGTTTCGATGTTTTTAATTACGTTTTTATTAATAAGAATTAGTTAGATTTTCATAGCGTTTCAGTTTTTTCTTCGCTTAAATAATGATTTGTGGAAACTATTGTGCATGCATTTTGCATTTTATTTTTTATGATGATTTTTAAAATACTAGTATTATTCAAAGGGGCCAGACGGGTATATTTATGATATTAATTTAGTCAAATAATATGAAAGAACATTCTGCTCAACACATCATAGTTAGGTTATCAATTTTCGATAAATTTTGACTTTAATAAAACTCTCAATTAATTATGAGCGCAAAACTGAAATGTAATGACTTTTGTTTTTTTTTAGATTGAAACATTTGACAAACTGAATTGCCTTCTTCCAAATAGAACAACAACAACAATGTATGCTTTGCAACCAGTAAAGGTAAATACAAATTTTTCAGTAAGCATCAAATATTTCTTATTTTCATTTTATATTTCTTATTTACAACTTTGAGTTACATAGATTCAATTTCTGACTAACAACATAAAATGTTTGTTTCAGAACAAAACTAGATATTTTGTGTTAGTAGATACTGAAATTTTTCATGGCCAAAAGATCGTCACTGTTCGATCACCACTTAAGGTATCCATTCTTTATTTGTTTGTAATTCCCTTTTTTATACAGACTATTTTTTAGTCGTGTATAAAAATAATTGATAACAATTTGATTTCTTGCTGTAATTATTTAAATTTTATGAATAATGTCACTGATATGGTGTAAAGAAATATTTTAAATCAAGCTTACATGCCTTTCAGGTATTCAAATTTTATCATCAAAGTGCTTCCGCTTTAAAACGTTGTTATCTGCACAATTTGCCTTTATCAAAATTGAATTTCAGAGCGATATTTTTATTAGTACATTTATTCTAAAGATTAATTTATATTATTTAAATAGTGAATTTTTATTTAATTTAAAAACAACAAATAAAAACTATAAAAAATTTCGAAATCTCCTGTCTGCATTTATAGGTTGAGGTTTGTTTTTATTTTATAGATTTAAAAAAAACTAAATAGGACAATACTAATATTGAAACTCTAACAATATTGGCTTTAAAAAAAGACTGAGCACCAATATTATTACAGTAACCTTTATCTTAAGGCTGTAACACAATTATCAAACACTACCATTAGAACTAACAATTTCAATAACATTATTGGAAAAAAAATTTCAATAATTCTGGAATGAAAGAATATGTTATGAATAGTTTTTATTTACCATTTAAGTATAACATCATTTAACATGAAATTTCCTGTCATTATCTTAGACGACTGAGAAATATTTAGTAGTTTTTAGTTGATGGAAAACCAAATAAAACGGTAATATCAATCATAATATACTAACAATAATAAAATAACGATACTTACGTATTATCCCGTCGACCATTTTCGCCACCGCCACGCCTAAGTCACTTTGATTTCTTCCAAGTTTATTTTTGCATAGTTATATATTGTTTTATAGTATTACTTGTTGCATGCAAAAAATGAGAAAATATTTATTTTTGAACTATATCAAAATTTATTTTCAGAGTTGGCAAAAAAGGTGACTGGGTTAATACATAAGAGCCGAAAAAAACTCTTTTTCTTACTAACGAACCAAAAAATTTCTAACATCTTATTGAAAGTTTTCGTTGTTATACCAGCATTAGAAATATTTCTTTCATTTGCTGTTATTACGTTTAATACTAAATATACAAGTCTATTCTATGATCAAGAAAAAACATTTATAGTGATCAATTGCCATAGAATAACTTCACACACTTTAACTTGATTAGAAATTTTCAGTGCTAATTCATCAGAAAGTTTTTCTTTTGAAATTTTAGATCCAAAATCATTTGGAGCGCCCAGTCTATATACTTTGTGAAAAATCAGCTCTGGAATCTGCAGGTGCTATTCCCGAAGATTATTCTAAAAATCCGTTCCAGGATAAGTTTGTTCGAGTAGCGACGCTGGAATCAGGAGACATTTATGACCTTCCATTGCTGGTTGCGTATCATTGCAAATTGTTCTTTAGACCACAGCCAACAGGAGCTGATCAAAAAGTGTAACTAAATATTTATTACTTTTTGTCACTGACTTCTATTAGTACTTTTATGATGATTAAAGCATAATTGAAGTTTACTTAAAAGAAAAAATTATGAGTAGTGTTGTATTTATTGTAAATCCCATTGCTTTTGTAAATGCCAATGCTATTGTAAAATGTCATTGCTATTGTAAATGTCATTGTCATTGCAATTATTTCTGTTGGTGTTATAAATAGTACTAGCTCTTGCCCGTGGCTTTGCCAGCACCGAAATATTTTTATTGCAATTTCAACAATTTGCAAGAGATATTGCCAAAGTTCTTTATGCATTGAATTTTAGAAATAATGTGAATATTATATATTAAGGAAGGAGTATGATATAAAGAATGTATTAAAGAATAATTAATTAATCAGTCCAGCAGGCATTAAACCACGCAAACCACGATAAGTATGAGTTCAGATATAGAATGGAAAACTCACCCCTTTGTTTCATTACGTGCTGCACTACTTCCTCGCGCACCTCTCGAGCCATAACTTGATTATCATATAATGTATATGCTATTGCTAGAAGGAAACTAGCTCCGTCACCAATAATTGGTATGAAATTGAGGCACCATAGCACCGTTTGTGTTTAAAATTTCTACAGCTATTTTAAAAAGGATCAAAAATAAATCTTAATAATTACTTCGTGAATAAGTTTTTATTCCTGTAGAAATACAAAATTATTCTAAATAAATACATAACGTATAACTAACTAATTAATACTATTTAAATTATTACTTAAGACAACCTAACAAAGTGCATCTATGCAAATAATTGTATTACTAAGTATTTAACATTACTTATATTATTACTTAACCTGTCGAAATGAATTATTATAGATGACTATAATGTAGCCGATTTAGATCGAGAAACCCACGTATTTGGTGCCAAGTAAGAGAAATAAATATGTAGATTGCTCAGAATTGTCGATAATCGTTACTTATTAGTCTTAACATGTTTATTTTCTCTTAGTAAGTAATTTTAAAAAAATCAGGCTTGATAAACAACAAATTGTACTTAATTTTTTCTCCCTGAGACTTTATTATTAAACAATAATTATTTGAAAAATAATACTTTTTTAGAATCTTTGTCAAGATGGTGCATGATGATTTCTGAAATTTAAAACAGACAGATAAAGATATGATAGAAATGAGACAGATAAAGAGTTTTTTTGCAAGAGGTGGTTAAAATAAACTGAGTATTTAATAAAGTTTTAAAGTTTTTAAACAAAAAATTCAAATGCAAACTTTTATATTTCTAATAAGCATTTACCACCAAATTTGAATTTCTGAATCTGAAAAGTATAAATTTAAATATTGAAGTGCATGCATTTCTAAAAATTACTTCTTGGCAATAAAACTATAATCAGTAAAATAAATCAGCCTTTTTAAAGTGCTTGCACGTGTTTAAAAAACATTTTTAGAAACTAATTATCGGAAATTATAATATTCCATATTTTTTAAATCAATCTAAAGATCTTTTACTTAACATATTTATTAATATAATTTAATTTTTGTATTTTTGTATAATCTGTAGAGCTTTTTACTGAATCAGGATGTTAGCAATAGCACCGTCAATGAAATTTAATTGACCACTAGTTTATAGTTCATAGTTTAAACAAGTTTTATAAAATTAAGTTATTTAGACTAAACTACGACTTATCTAAAGAATGTGAAATTTTTTCAGCTCCTATTCTTAGTGACTTGTAGCACTTAATTGTAAAAATAATTATCTATTTTAATATTTTTCAAACATAACAGGTATAATCTTAGCACTGAAGGAATCTGGTGGAAAGATATGACAGTGCCTCAAAAGAGCAGCAAATTTCTCCAATGCTATGCAGAGAATAATACGGAATGTGTTTCTAGTACCAAAGTAATTGAAAACTTATTTGTTCATTTTATTATTCTAATAATATACAGTGAGGAAAAAAAACACGGTTAAGACTACCAAAGTATGATAAAATATTAACCGTGTTTCTGGTTCTATGGGAACACAAAAAAGCTCGGCAATTTATGCTACAGCCATTTGGTCATAATTTTGGTAAAATTAGCCCCTTCCTTCTCGCTCCCGTGAAAATGACGGTGTGAGGTTTCGCCCTCTATTTCTCGCACCCGTGATATTTCCGGGCTGGAGTGTTCAGTAGTAACGCGACAATAAGAATAAAACTAATTCATTTCTTATGCCCAGAAAACATTTTATTTCTCATTTTACACACCAGATGGCAGTACCAGGATATTTTTAAGGTAATTGTTGATAGTTAGTTTATTTTAAACTAGATGTCAGCACAAGATGTTTGGATGTTAGAAAAAAATAGGCACTTTTATTACCGTTTTCTTGAAAATTAACCGATCGTTAAGGGGTTAACAAAAAAATGTGGTTTTATAATATGCGACAAAATGAGATAAATCTAGCAAAATTTGGTAATTTTATCACCATATCTTAAAACATGACATAAAAATCATTTATTTGGAAAAATCTAATGAGATAAATCTAGCAAAATTTGGTAATTTTATCACCATATCTTAAAACATGGCATAAAAATCATTTATTTGGAAAAATTTACTTTTCAGTTTTGTATTTTTAACAAAATGTGTGGTAATAAGAACTATAATTTTGAAAATCAGAATTTCCAGTAAACCATTAGCATATAAATGGAAAAATGTTTTAAATGCCTTATGTTTCGGTTCCATTAACCAGAATTATGTTGTTGTTTTTTTTACCGGAAATTTTTAAAAAAAATTTTACCAGAATTTTTTCTCCGTGTATCAGAACCAAGCATAACTATGCAAGATTTCTTTCTTTTGAAACATCTTTCCTCGTTTTATCTTATATAAAAAATGAAATTGTTGTAATTTCAATTGGTTCGAATGAAAACTAAACTTAGTTTAACTTTATAGGTTGTGTGTGTGGAAAATAGGGATCTGAAAACGCCTTCTGTTGGAACAAAACTTGTACCAAATTTTTCTCTACATCTTTATCCACCTCTTGTGTTCCATAATTTATTGCCCCTAACACTTGATATTCATGTTAAGGTAAATCACTAACTATTATTTTTATTTAGCTATAATTTATACCGAATTATGTTCTAGTCTTTTTTTTTCTACAAATAAGCGTTTTGAAATTTCAGACGACTAACTAATGTTGATGTAAGTACTGTAAAAATTGGTACTCAAAATCCACGAAAAATTCTTCATTATTGACGAAACTGTTTTCTGAGAAATGCTCCAAGCACACATTTTCTCAAAGTGGGGAATTTCATCAAAAGGCTCAATGTCATATATTTAATATAACTGATTAACACAATTTATTAGGAAATACATCATGAAATGAAAAAAAGTGTGAGTTGTAAGTTAATGAGTTTTCAGTAATTGCAAAGGATTGAAACCAAGATTTCATGTCGAAGTTTTTCGTAGAAACAACGAATACAGCTCAAGGTTCAAGAGATTTCTTTTTCTCTGTGAATGAAGTTTAGAATGAGTAAAGTTCATACTCGATTTGAAATCAAGTAAGTAGAATGGACTACACATATTGGTATTTTTATACCTTTAATGTGTTCTTATAATTTTCTGCAACCATCTCTCAACATTTTACAACTTTTCTTAACATTTTACACCACTCCCCCTACTTTTACAGAAATTGCAAGTTTTTTCTTTTTCATCGAAAGCTGCAAAGACGGTTTTACCATTCATACTATTTTACCGAGAACAGAATGTGTGGAAATATTAATCGAAAAAGTTCGTGGAATATAAAGGGTTTATCAATTTAACATCCTAAGTTTCTTCAGTACCTGTAGAGCGGCATGAGCTAAAAGCATATACTATTTTGATTTAAAGAACGTTTACGTTGATTTCATCATTAAGTAAGTTTTCCATAGTACCTGTATTTGTAACCATTTACAACTAGTATGGTTTCAAAACCGTGAAAATAAAATTTAAGTGGACGGTGAGAGATAATGTTAGATAATGGACATTGGAGTTAGGTTATGATTTAGTTGTGTCTTGTCCTGAACCGTGAAATGAGTTTATCTTGGGGTGAAATCTATAGTGAGAGATGGCAAATATACGACTTTTTGCGTTATTCAGCTCCGTAGTGCTGACATTATGTGTGAATGATAGTTTTGTATCCAAATGTCCAGTGTCACCAATTAATAAGTACAGGACACTAGAAGCTTCTTATGCGCTGACGGAATGGAGGAAATCTTGTAGAAATGCTGTTATTTGAACTCCCGTTCAACCGATTATGAAATTGATAGAATGGCCCTCTCCGCTAAAGTAAGTACCCAACTGCAATGTACCAAGTGGCTTCATAAGGCGTTCAGCACTCAGTTATTACTATAAGAACCGCTGTTGTCTTAGGCATCCAATGATGAAAAAAATATATATTCATAATCCTTATCACATGGCTTAGCATCCAGCTTTCGAAGAACGAGCACTCAATTCTCAATGTCTGTAGGACTAGTGGGCAAAGATAAAATTCTAATTGTTTAACCGTAATAGGCGAAAACAGTCAATAAACGATTTTTTTCACAGTTAATAATTTGCCTATCATCTTTTAATTGCTATTTGACTGTTTCTGTTGAATAAGGTAAATTATCATTAAATTATTGCTTAATTATTTTCTTTCGAGAAATAGATCTAAAAAGTACTTTTAATAATATTAGTTTTTTACTAAATAACTATGGAATTGTAAATTAGTAATTAAAACTTATTGTGATAAAAAATACATATTATATAATTTAAATATATACATAATTTAAATATATATAAACAAATCACTTCTTTCTACGCTGAGCATATATTACTATCAACGTTTTCATAACTCCAATCCGTATCACTTTAAGAAAACTTATAATTTGCTCTTTTTCTTTCTTTGCTTCAAGAACAAAGACCAAACGATGCGATTGAAAGAAGGTGAAAATGCCACGTTTTTTGACTTCGATCCACAGCAACCTCAAGATATCTTACTTGAAGTAAGAATCCTTTTATATATCCCTTATAAATTAAACATCTTTATTATTTAATTAAATTAGAAACTAAGCTTCGTTTTCCTTTCAGGTGGGTCAATACGTTGGCTTGCAGTGGCATGGAAAAATGTCAATCAGTGGTGACACAGAAGAACACCATCCTGTCAGTATGAGTCCAGAAACAGATACCGGAGGGGGCAACCGACACCTGTCTCTGCATGTCCACATCACTAGAGATCGATGTCTGGATGTTTACTTATTCGCACCTTATTGGATTGTGAACAAAAGTGGATTGCCTCTGCAGTTCAGGGTGATTTCTTATTACTATTAAAGCATTTTATTATTATTATTATTTAAAATTAATTAGAAGAAAAGAAACAGTAAGAAACATTTCGGTTTACTGGATCCATTATGGCAGTGTTTCCCAAAGTGTGGTACGCGTACCCCCAGGAGTACAGGAACAATTTAGCGGGGTGTTACAGTTCTTATGCGAAATATCTTGCAACAAACGTAAATTTCAAAGTATTTTATTTAAAAACAAAGCTAGTCATGAAAATTTGCGATTACCTACTTTTCTATCGGCTAATTTTTGCAGAGTTAACAGTTAATAATTAGTGGTGTCAACAGCCAGTTGTGATTTTTAACTTTTAAGCAANTTATTCTTATCTTTATTATTCTTATCTTTATCCTTATTATTATTATTATCCTTATTATTATTATTAATCAATTAGAAGAAAAGAAAAAGTAAGAAACATTTCGGTTTACTGGGAACACATGTCCCATAGTGGTAACCATAAAAGTTATTTATAATAAATTCTAATAAAGAAATAAAGTATAATAAAGAAGTAAAAAGACAACTGAATAGACAAAAATACAATGCATGCAACGTGCTAGTATCTAATAGGGGGTCGTTCATTATATGAGAAAGATTTGCTGACACTTTATTTTGTGAGATATACCAGACGAAAAATAAGGTTAAAGGAGGTTCCTAATATCGTTAACTATAAATAAGACTTTCTTTTGAATGAGACTTCCTTTTGAATTTCCATTTAAATTAGCCTTTGTTCGGGCGTTCTGAAAATCAGAGAAAACGTTATTGAAGAATTAAGGAGCTGAATAACAGAAGTTCTTGCCTATTATTAATCCATTTACATAGCTTTACATGTTAACACGTAAGTATTCGTCCGTCATTATTTACACCGTAATTGATCAAATGCCGACATTCTTTGATACTTAATTATTTACTGCCATATATAGATTTGTCTACTGGTTATTCGCTATATAAAATGGCGCATTTTCATCATTCGGACAAATAGTGATAAAAAAATGAATTAATATATACCAACATAATAGAAACCACAAACAGATATTTCATAGTGCAATTTGGAATTTAAAAGACCAAAGAATCTCCAAACTAAAACTGCTTTTAAACCATTTGAATTAAAAAATTCTAATCCTCCTAATAACGACAATCATTTCTTTCTAATCTCATAAAAATTACGGGAATGCTGTTTTTCATAAGATTTTTATAAAGCTTTACTTCAATTTCGATTTTATTGCCAATTCATATTGTATACGTCATTATATTGTAAGTTATTCTCCCAATCCCAGACCCTCTCCTTCAATTTTTCTCAATATATAGTTGAAAGCTAGTTATTGTATTTTAGCAGTATAATACGTTATTTTAAAAGCAAACTGACAGCATTTTCAATTTATACAACTAAAGAATTAAAAGTTGTTTACATACAGTATAGATAAGCTTCATGATAAACAAAAAATTTAGCTAGAACTCATTTGCGAAATTTATATTTAATAAATCTCTATTTATAACTTTCTCTTTTTTGCAAAATTCCTCAACTAATTCCAGAGATATATTTATTTCAGGGTGCAATGTCTGACGCCGTATACGAAGCTGCTTTGACCGCTGATCCTTTACTCTTTCGATTCAAGAAGCATAAGAAGAAGAAAGTAATTAGCCAAACTAGTATAATTTAGTGAAATTTCATTTTAATATCATAAGATAATACATAAAAAAATTTATTAAATTTTTTGAAACTTTGTTACTCGTTATTTGAAAATATTTTATGTTATGTTATTCGAACAATTATTATACCTTTTTTTTCCAATCGCAATAATTCTAATGTGTATAACATCTAAAATCGTAAGATCTAAAAAATACACGTAAACACTAAACATGATCAGCATTTTTTACTCTTATTTGTGTTGTAGGCCAAATTAAGAGTATATAGTTCCCAGTGGTCTCGTTCATTCTCCCTGGATACCGTTGGTAATTGTGGAGTTGTTATTTGTGCAGATAAAGAAAGGAATAAAAAATATCACGTAAGTATAATTTTTTTTCTCTATCCTTTAAAAAATAGAACTGTGCTATACATATTTTGTTCTTTGGATTGTTAGTCCTCAAAACGCAAAGGCTAGCCTAAGCAATAAGCAAAGTGCAGCACAAAGAGAGAGATTTCAAAATAAAAAGGCAGACTACATTTTTGGAACTCTTCGTTAACTGCTTCGAAAAGCGGAGCACCAGAATTTATTGCAAGTATTTCGTAACAGGAAAAGTTTTCAAATTCGAAGAGGTAAGACACTACGACGGATTTTCCGTTACTATATTTCGGAGCTTTCGAAGTAATCAACAAAGGAATTGCACTACTGCAACTAGCTGTGTGAATTAATATCGCCGGACATGTTTTGAAGTCTTTTGAGTTCTTGTTTATTTAATATGATTTATTCACTAAATTTTTATTTATTTTCCTTACTCTGAGTTTTTCATCGTCCGCTCTGTATGGGACCATCATTAGAAAACTACTAAACATTTTAGTATGCTATATGCTAGCATAGTTTCACGATTTTTTGTAAATGTTTAATAACAAAAAATAAACATTTTTTTTACAGTTCTTCGTGAGTGTGGAAATGTCTAAAATGCTTCTGACGAAAGTCATCGTCATCAAACCATTCTTTTTAGTTGTAAATAATACGGAGGTAAGAGAACATTTTTTAATTCTATCTTCAAAATCGATTAATTTTTAAAAATTCTGTGCTTAGAATGTATAACTATATTATTATTTTCCTCTTTCAAAGTTTTTTGAAGAAATTTTTGCTCAAGGAACAAAAAAGTTGTCACTTCTAGAGAAATAATGAGAGGTATAATTTAATTTCATGTAATATCACCTTTCGAGCTGATAATGCAAGGGATTTGGTTAGTAGGTGAATTGCAATAGGCAACCCTCCCAATTGCGGGGATTTTGATTTTGGCATTGCACCCCTGAAGTCCCACAGTTCCAGGAAGTTGTTCCAGGAAGTGCCACATTCTCCACACAGTCTATGTGGGATTCAAGTTTGATTTTGCAAGCAAATTAGGATGTAATAGGGTGCATCTTAAAATTGCATCTTAAAATTTTTAAGAATTGTTTAATACTTTTCCAGCTATTTATTAATTTGTTCTAATTAAAGCTGTTTTTCAAAGGCATTGTCGACATATGAAATAACATTTAGTGAATAATAAGTTATTTTTATAACTGTTGTGAGTTTGTAACAGCTATTCATGACCTGTTAATGCTAAGATCTGCCGATCTTTATTTAAGACCTCCTGTGCTAATTATGAAAATGACAAAAACTATGAATATGAAGAAAAAAAGAGTTTTGTGAGAATGAAAGTGCTTGTGCATCTTTTTTTTTATGACTTTGAAAAGTTACTTCAATGCTACAATGCCTAGGGTCATAAAAATTTGAAAAGGAAAAATTATTTGTCGATTTTAATAATTTTCATCTAAGTTGAAAAATCTCGCTTTGGTGAAAAAGCTCACCCCCACCCAAAAAAAAAAACACCCTTAAAGCTACAATCAACCAATCGCTACTTTCATATTGTTCTACTTCATGCTAAATTTTGCTGTCTGTTTTAATCCACTGCAAACAGTTAACTAAAATACTTTAAAGCATGTTTTAAGTTGCACCAACAATATTTCTTTTCTTCCATATGTTTTGTATTTTTCTAGTTAAACCACAACCACAGGCACTATTAATCATGCTATTTCCTTTTATTTCTAACTATTTGTATTTTTAATTGTTTGTTTTTGAAATTTTTTTTACATAGAATCATCTCCGTTTTATGGAAAAGAATGAAGCTACTGATTTGTGGTTCGACATTGCACCGGAAAAGGTATTTTTAGGCATAATGTACATAGCGTTTTAACTACCTACTTTACAGTAATATCTCTATACTTTTCACTTATATTAATTCTAAAACACTAGTTTAAATTAATTCTAATTACTTAATTAACTATTATTAATTTTACTTTAGGTAATAATTTTCATTTATTAATGTGTGATACTTATGTTTCATTAGTTTTTGGATATAGAATTTATTTTTAAAAAAATTGATGTTCGAAATCCAAACTATTTGTTAAGTTAAATGTTGTTATTTCATCTTAATTCTGGAATACTTTTCTATTTTATTTATTTATTTTTAGTACCATTTATCTTTTTGTACTGAGAAAACTTGGCTTCGGCTTTTTAATTAATATTTAGTAAAAAATATGCTATAGATAGTCAAAATGTCTTATTAAAAAAAAAATTTATCATAATATTTGTAAAATATTCTTAAAAAACCTGAACAACGTTATGGTTACGGTATAGAAATTAGTGTTGTCATTAATCTTTTGAAATTTTCTTAACACAATAATTGATAACATATTTATTATTAAATATCAACTATTTAATGCTATGTGTTAGTTTATATTCACAATAAAAAGCAAACAAAATGTTATATTTCCATTCGTGTTCAAATAATTGTGTTTTAGAAGTACAATAATAAATAACATACTTATGCTAAAGTTTAGACTCCGTTTAATTTAAAATATCTTAATTTCTTATCTATTAAAATTAAGACTATTACATGAAACTTTGGTATTCGAATCTCTTACTCCATTAGAAGCAAATTACAGGAAACTTTTGATAAAAGCGCGTGTTCTTTAATATTTACTATGACAACCGATCGTTTTCGAACTAACAAGTACTTACGTTAAAAAAAAAATTAACATTATTTGGAGACAGCAAAACTACTTCCTTCCTTGTTTGAATAAATAATTACAGACTCCTTTTGCTTTCTTTTTCCTTGTTTTATTGTAATAAAATGTAAAACCTAAGTCCTTTTACTTGATTATTATTTTATTCAAAATCTATTTTAATAAAACCTTATTCTTGGCAGAAAGGGCAATTTTAATTGGATTGTTAAATATCTTACATATTTGTAAAGATTTGTAAATTATGATTGTTTTTCCAGTGTCTTCCTTTCTGGCCGGACACTGATTCGTTGAAACTGCTTGTGAAGTTACGAGACAGCAAAACAGTTTCCCAACATTTTCCTATAGATTTCCCTCACGTAACAGTGCTTAGAATGGAATGTGGGGTAAGATCATTTATTTTTTAATTGTATTCTAAAAACCCAAAAAAATGAGATTTTTAAATTAATTCTCATTGCTAATACATTTTGCCATGTCTCCATGCTGCGATATCGCACTGCGAACCATATTTGAAAACTTTCTTTTGTTTTCACGGTTTTAAAAAAAGTAGTAATATATTAAAGTAGTAGTAGTAGTAGTAATATTAAAATGATTGTTATTTAAGCAAAATTTATTTCATTGTAAATAAAAGAAAAAAAACTCATAAAATGCTAACAAACGTGTCGATTCCAGAGCAGCAAAAATTAAATATCTTTACGGCATTTTAACTCATTATTGACCCAAACCTACTTTTAAAAATGCATATACGGATATAATTACGTTGAAATTTATTCACCGTAATTTATTAAGTATGCATTTAGTTTAAATTTTTTCAATGGTAGTACCTGTATATTTTTTTTAATTTTCTAGACGGATATGCCACAGTTTACCGTTCAACAAATAAAATAGTTAGGCGTGTTCATTTATGTGTCATATTAATTAGGATTAATTAGGAGATTGAATTTTAGAATATGAAGGGCTCGTCTCTCAACGGGATGTCCCAAGTTCAATAGGATAAAATGGCTGTCGATTCGTATACTGCTTCGTGCTCGACCCGACCCTAAAACCGACACCCGACACCGACCACTGTGCTGACCAAATATATATCTCCAGTGTTAAACTGATTTAAGTTAGAATACAATTGTTATTGAGCTAACAGGAGGAGGTCTTAGTAATTTTTCTTCCCCGTGAAACACAATTGTAGGTTAGTTCAACACCAAGAAAGAGAAAAGGGCTCCGCATTTATCAATTTATAAGTCAGGCGTAATGAAGATAAATTGTGCAGTGGGGGTTAATTAGAAAGATGTCACAACGTCTGGACTGCTAAATTGCGGAGTAGCGAGAAAATAAGAAGGATGTCGCAAAGTCTAGACCACTAAATTGCGCAGTATCGGGAAAATAAGAAAGATGTTACAACGTCTAGACTACTAAATTGCACAGTAGCGGGAAAATAAGAAAGATGTCACAACGTCCGGACTACTAAACTGTGCCGTAGAGGGAAAATAAAAAAAAGAGTCACAATGTTAGGACTACTAAAGATAGGATTTCTCATTTATGGTAACTGTGCAAAGTTCTCTCGTCTAGAAGGTTTTAATTAATTTCATCAAAAAGTTCATCAAGAAAGTGAGTTTTTTTCCCAATGCTTGCCTATCTTGCTTGGCCTGATTTGGGTACGGAATTTCAAGGCTACAGATTTGAATGTCATTGATATCACAAATCTGGTAAGAATCAGATATTCAACACCGTTGAAGAAGTGAAATAAAAACACAGCTGTAAGAATATTTCTTAAAATCTCACCTAATTTTAAATTTTGGTATTTTTTTGTCATTTTACAGTTCTATAGTAGCGAGAAGCATTACTTTTAATTTCTTTCTATTATGTGATTTTAAAAAAAGGACTATCAATAATATTTTTCTTAGATTACATTTTCTTATTTTTTAGAGTGCTCTAAAAGTTGATGTTAAATGTGGTGAAGATTTTCCTACCACTATTGCCTTCCAGCCCTATGTCCCTGGGGATGCACCTGTACGTGTAGATAACTATTGCGAAGACCTATTCCTCAAAATTCACCAAAAGTAAGACCATCTTACTGATTAGTTTATCATTATTACAATTCGAGTAAAACAGAATCTGTTTTATAGATTGTAATATATTTTATTTTTATTTTTCACTGAAAGATTTTGATAGGGTTATTAGAAGAGTCTCATTTATTTGCAAATGGTGTTCTGAAGCTTGCGCATTTGTGACAGTAAAATATTAACAACAGAAAAAAAGACACAGGAAGAACTGATATTTCATGGTTATTAAAAATGGAGTACAATACAAAAGAATAACGGGCTTTCTTTTGAGATAAGCGATATTTTAAACAATGAAGAGTCATCCCATGGTCGCGCAATTTCCCGTTTCAGTTATCAGAATTTGAAGACCTTTTATGTTCCTGAAGGCTTATACCAATAAACAAATAACTACCCACAACTTCAGCTAAACAATTGAGCACAATATCGATGAAATTCAGCCACGTTTATTTTGAATGGCCGTTGAAAATTTTAACTGGAAGATGCATGAGGCTCTTATTCGATATGCTGTTCCATACACAACCCTATTATGTGTACATTAATTATGCATAAACTAAAAACCTTTTTTTCTACTAAAATTACTCCTTGTGTGAATTTTCGACACCCTCGGACTTTGTAAGTGAAGAGTTAAAATAGTAAAGAAGATGGGGAAAAAACAGACTAACATATAAGTTTTGAGTCTAATCGTGGTTGAATCATGCCAAGCATTACTTGCATTTCAATTTCTTGAATTACATTCCCAAGTATAATTTTGACATACCTATAGGTACTGCTACTAATCATATCACTATATATAAAATAAAGATTTCTTGCTCATTCTGTAATTTCTTTTCAGATCTCAGAGTCAAGTAACCCTCCTGAACCCTTACCAATCAGTGCATTATACTTGGGACGATCCTAGTAAAGAGAGAACCCTCATATGGAATTTATACAATAGAAAAAAGTCTGGTTTCCCTGCTAAAATAACAAGAGACGGTTACGGATTCGAGAAGGTCTCTTTTCACTCTCTGAGAAAAACTCTTGTACAGCAACCTTCCTTCAAGTACGGCATTTACAGCTATTTCTTCATGATTTAAATTTCAAAAATTCTATTCTCGGAATAGTTCTTTATATAATTGTTCTTTCTAAATTGTATTAAGATGATAAATTAGAAAAGGTAAATCTGTGTTTTTACATAAATAAATGAAGAAGTTTGGCGTTGTAGCATGTGTAATTTGAATAACGACAAAATATGAACATCACTGACATATTCACAACGGTACGAAAGAAGAAGAGAAATTAGTGACGCGAATCAGCAGAAAAAATTTTAAAAATAAAAATTCTCATCTTTGGTTCAATCTGAGTTTGGTTCATTTTCATTTGTTGTTGTATAGTTCACACAAAAAAGTGAACACCCTGACAAGCTTTTTAACTAACAATTGCTTTTTCACTTACTTAGACTCATTTTTAATGGTTCGAGGACCTAAGCTTAAACAGGCTGATCAGTTATTGCCAACGATTTTTTGAGTTACAAAATCGGACACCGTTGACATTTTTCGACTTTCTTCAAATTCTTGACCCTTAAAATATGGAGGGTGATATTATTTTTTCCGTACTTTTTTTTTAAAAAATTTTCGAAAATTTGAAAAATAAAGGGTTAAATGGCGAAATAAAAAATTTGATCATACTCAATCAAATAATTCCTGAGTCATAAAATTTTAAAAAAGTAGTATATTTAAAATTTGATTCCGTCAAATAAGTTATGTTTATTAAAAAAAAAGCACGTTTTTGTGTCCGATTTTGTAAGTTAAAATATAGTCTGTAGTATTTAACAAGCATATGTACTATTTAATTAAGTCCTCAAAACTTATCCCGGGTGCATTTTTCTTATTTTGCGCACAATGCATCGCTTTATGACCCAGCCGGGCGATGATTGATCAGATCCATCTAACTTCCGACAGGTATACCAAAATAAGATCGATTGCGAACAAAAGTATGGAATGCATATGTTGCCCTGAGTAACTTTTGTTGGGTTTTTTTTTCTTTTTTTAGTAAAAAATACTCGTGGATATGTCACGGCCAAAGCCCGAAGTCCGACCACTTCGTGAATTGGCCGTACCCCTCGGCCAAAGTGCGAAATAATTGAAACGATCAATTATTTCGCACTTTGGCCGGCCATTTCGCGAAGTGACCACGATGTTCCGGCCAAAACGCGATGTGCTCATTCAAAAATGCCCGGGCAAATGTATACCGGGCAGTGGCACTTAACTAGACCTAGTATATATTTCGGACATTTACCAAAGGTTTAGTCATACTAGGTCTAGTTAAGCGCCACTGCCCGGTATAAATTTTCCCGGTATATCCTACACTGATGTTTCTTTAAGGTTCAGTGCCACTGCCCGGTACGCATTTGCCCGGTATTTATCTTCTAATCTATCGTCAGTAAGTATTAAAATATCGAATAAATGTAATCTATTTTCTGAAATCATAAAGTAATTTGTGATTATTTATTTATTTAGATCATCCGTCGATCAAAGTAGCAGTTCAGATGATGATAGCGAGTCAGAAGACGGACTGTTACCAAAGAAGACTCGGAAGGATAAGGTTGTCGTGCATTGGGTTTCCTATGTAGAAAAAGAACAGCGTGTACTGCTGTTTACTCAAGACGATAGAGTTGCTAGACTTGCCAGAAAGGTAAAGTCTTCTGTAATGAAGTCTTCCGTAATTCACAAACATACCAGTTGTTCCAAAAGTAAACAACGATTTTAAGAAGAATTGAGGGAAAGTAGATGGAGCGTTGGCGTTTACATGAGCGTTTGCTGCATTTTGCTTAGAAAACTAGATTGTGTTTTCTAGCCAAATTTTTAAGTCCGTCAACAGATGTTACTGTTAAAAAATTTAAATAATGTTTTCGAAGGAACCATCGTTTGTGGCAGCAACGTAGTGCAGTCTGAGAACAAAATTAACAGATGCCTGTATAAAAATTTCAGTTGGAATGGTCTGCCATGTAACGCAAAACCTTATTTCATAGTTTTTTTTATATTAGTAGAGTTATCTGTATTCGAAATTTGTAACAAATTTTGACATTGGCGAGGCTTCAAATAGTTCACCAAACAGAACTTACATTTCTATAACCTTCCGTTTTCCTTTGTTTTTCAAATAGTTGGTCATTTTTGGAACACCCGGTATCATTTTGAAACAAATAACTAAAAACAATTTAATATCCATCTTTCAGGTAGTGGATGGAGAACGGGCCTATTTAGAGTGCTTTCTGTCTCTGAATGGAATAGGTTTATCTTTAGTGAACGATGCCCATCGTGAATTAGCATATGCTAGCTTGACATCGTGTCCAGCAATCTGGGAAATTGAAATAAATCATTCCTGGAAACTTCTCACTTTGGAACTCTCAGCCTGGCTCGAAGATAAATGGAATGCTGATCAGCAAAAGGCACAGTTGAAAGATTACCTTCAAGTAATATAGCTAAAATATTATCTTGATATCATTAAAGTAGATTGGATATATGTACAGCTGTAATGATTGAAATTCAGTAAGAAAACGTAATGTTTAAAAAAATGGAAGATGCATGGGGCCACTTTGTGGGTCTCCACCATATGCAAGAAAACTTAACAATATAGAAAAATTTTCAGTAACCCATAGGAGGACTATTGCAGTTGTTGGATTCTTATAAAGGAAACTGACTGAATCATTCTTTTGCTATAACAGGCTGTATTAGTGAAGAATATGATTTTCAATCATAAATATAGTTCATAATGATCAGGAAATAGACTGATAACTTTTAACACAGGTTCAACATAGGCTTGTTTGTTCATATGTAGTTTCACATTCACAATTAATACAGTGCTGGTACAAAAATTTCTTGGTACTGTCAGTTGAAATTACTTTACTCAGTTTTAAACTTCTAGTAAAAAAAATCAGTGCTCTTTTCTATATCAGCAATAGAGAGTAAAATAATTTATAAACTTGAGAGATTGTTAACAAAATTGATACAGGTTGATTCATTATATTTTCATTATTTTATTTATTTCAATAAAAATTAAAGTACCTGATTGCGAAACTCAACTGCTATGTTACTCAGACAAGCAAAATTACTTTTCCCACCAGAAATTTTAAATTTTTACCCAACTAAATGCATATTCATAATTTAGCAACGTTTTGAGTCTCCAAAAGTGTCTCTGGAGGATAAAGGTAGTGTTCATATTCAAAACCAACCTTCTAAATATAATCAAAAGTAATAAAAAAACACTTATTACCAAAATTTGTTTTGGACTGTTTGTCAATGTCCCATGAAATAAAATTATGATAAATGTTCCTTTTTTTACTTTTTTTAAACATAATGTTTTCGTTCTGTAACATTTTTAAAGGTTGATTTAAGCAAGATGCAGATGATCAAACCATTTTTTGGTCAACTCAGGAGATTTTACAGTCCAGCTTTCTGGTTGCAGCTCAGGAAGTCTTCTTATCAAACTTACGCTCATTTTAAAATTCACAGGTTCCAGGTATTTTTTTTGTCGTCCTATCTTTAAATGAAGACTACATTTCCTCGTGAAACAGAGATCTAATTTATGGTTTTATTTCAGATTGACAATCAGCTTCCGGATGCCGTCTTCCCAACCGTCCTTCATCCGGGCACAACGCCTCAATACATAGTACGGAGAAGTGGTCCAAAACCATTCTTTGAGAGTGCTTTTCTTTTACACTCTTATGGAGCTACAAAAACTTTAAAGTAATTAGCTTATCATGCTTAAATAAATGTACTATTAGTAGGAATTAATGAGGAGAATTCTTTTGAGCATTGCTTTAAAAGTTGTCTACTAACTTACGGTTCAAATAATGTGCATGTGTTCAATCTGTCTATAGCACCGATCAGTCTGTTCCATAAAACTCATTCTGCTAGTGTTCCAAAGCATATTTCGACCAATCACAGAGTTGGTACTGTTCACGTAACATTTGCATTTTATTTTTTTTTTCAGTTTTCATAATCAAGACGGTTACGATTGCTGTGAGATCACGTTTTTGGTTACATGAAGAATTTTTAGTGCTCAGGATTAAGTTTTTTCTAACAAAAGATTAACGAAAAAATTGAAGTCTAGTGAAGCTTTCCCGCAACAGTCCGTAGTGGGAAAGGGAGTCATGAAGACTCCACAATTTCTTGACCAACAAAATGATTGTGGTAATGTAGTCAATACTGCTCACAGGCAGCTTGTACTTCAAGGACAAGCAAGTACCCATCCATCTTAAGCTAGGTGGGCTTCACGGCAACATTGTGAGGAACTGGGGATCGAACCACAGTTCTTCACAATGACAGTTCAGTGCCTTAACCACTGAGAATTAAAATATTAGTGTTTGGAAAACAGCTGTATTACCTTTGTATATTATTTTTAGCATTCGGAATGATCACGGGATATGAGTGCTATTTCCCTGTATTGTGTTTTTTATGATTAAGTGCCACTGCCCAGATACCTGACACTGATTTTTTTTTTTAAGGTTAAGTACTCGGATTGATTCCTGTTAAATGGTGCTGTTATCAAAAATCGATAGAATAAGACAGCGGTAAAGATATTTTACAGAAGATCGGTGCAATAGCCACTGCCGATGACGCTTTTATATGAAATCATTGTGATGGGCCCATCGCGTTGTGAAAATATGGAAAAGTAGAACGTTAAATAACTTAATGATGAATATTTACAAGGCTTCAGCTCGTGTATATACCTAAAATACTTATTTTTTTCGTGATTAATATTGTTATGTTTATCAATTCCATCAATTAAATACTATTATCAACCTTAATTAAGCTTTCACACTTTTCTAATTTTCAAAATCCTGCAGATTCTGGAAAGTTTTACTTCAAGAAGTGCACTTGCATTTAGACAAAGGCTTTCTACTCTCTGTACATGACATGGTGTCTCGTTTTGTGGATATTCCAGATGAAGTATATGCTTTTCTACCAATTTTATTTTAAATTTTACCACACATATTTCACACTAATTTAAAGATCATAAGCTTATAAATATTCATTACTTTTTTATTTTGTTAGGTCTCAAGATTAAGAGAAGATTTAAAAACAGCTCAAGCACCTCTTTTTGATTTAGAGCAAGTAAGTTTTAATTCATTCAGAAATAATAGATGGTTTACAATGTTGATGTCTCAAAATTCTCAAATAAAAACACAAATATTTTCATCAAAAACAAAAAAAAATATTTTTGTCACATAATTTATAAATTTTAACATCAAAAAATCATTTCCTTTAGTTAAATTAAATTAAAACAATTATCACTATTAAAACCACTGGGCAAAAAATTTTCTACCCCTAGAGAAATCATGATAAGCATCGTTTAATACAATGTAATTACACCTCGACCGGATCACTGCCTCAATTCGGTTTCGAAGTAAGACATCTGGGTTTTGTATATCGTATCGAGTTTAAGCCTCTCTTTTAGGATTTGACCGTGCAAATTCACTAAATTGTGAGTACGTTTAAGTCTGGGAATGTTAGATAATTATAAGTGCCTTGAATAATAAATGTGAGGGTTCATAGAACAAGTTACATATTCTTCTTGCCCGATGAGTTGTGCAGTTGTCGTCTTGAAAAATATGAGCATCATCAGCTTACTCATCATGAAGATGTTGACTGAAAGGGAATACCTAACCAATCAAAAATTATTTTTAACATTTTGGTTATTGTTAATGGTCACCTCAGAGAGCGGGTCCAATCCTCCTATTAAAATTTGACCATGTACACAATCGTGATTTCTCTAGGAATGTCAATTTTTTTCTGTTATCTCTTATTATTTTTACGCAAAACATATTTTACATTTTTTATTCATACATAGAGATTACATAAAAATAAATATGAGTTAGTAATAATTATTTATAAAGATATCACCTATTTTTCTTTAACCTTTCGTTACCCTATCTTGAAAAATGATTCTTAAAAGAAAATTTAATGAATTTTTAGATGAAGTTTTAGTCAAACAAATTTCTTTATATAAAATGAGAAAAAAATAAGAAAAAATAAGTTTTTAAGTATTTGCATAAAAAATAATAAATTTTGCATTTTATTTAAAGTATTATGTTACTCGTATTTTCATTCACCCTATAAAAAATTCCGGGTCATATTACGGAAATTACTCAGGATGCCTGTACTTTTTACCGTAAAATTCATTTTTGCCGGAGCATTTTACGGAATAAAAAATTTGATGCACCATAATTTTTGCAGTAATAATTACTATAAAATCACTGAATCACTCTAATTAAATACATTTTGTGGTATCATATTTTACGATAAAAAAGGATTTTATGGTAAAATAGATTTTATGGATGATGCTCCCAAAGTGCCGTGATTGGATTCGGAATTTTTTACAGTGCATGCATATCCTTGAATGTCAGCTTTAACTAAAGTTAAAAACTTTCTTAACTGCATAATTTATTTAGTTATAAAAATTACAAATTTTATTATTCTGTTATCATTACAGCAACCCAGAAGACGAGGTAAGAAGGGTATCTCTATCGAGTATGTTCATCTTTCACCTGTCGTGGTAAGTGTAGAATATTTCAGTCTTCCTCTATTATACTTCAGATTTAAATGTGGTCTAAATAAATACAACGTTACTAAACTTTAAAAGTATAATTTTTTATTGAAACTTACAAGACATCATAGTTAATTGATATCTAATATTCATAGTTTTCTAAAAGAGTGACCACTTCTTACATGCTGTTAGATAGCAGGGAAGTACCATTTTTAAAGAGTAAACCAAGTATATAAAAGAATTCGTTCGAGATTCGTAGTTAGAAGAATGCCCTTTATCAAGATGATTTTTTATAATTGTAAATAACAAACTTAGTTTCTAAACTAATATAAATTGAAATTTAATTTATTGCTGATTAAATATTCCTAAAACGTGTTGAAGTAAACTTCAGGAAACCACAAAGACGCTTTGAATTTTTGAGCTATTTTGAAGATTACGGTTTTTTAGTTTCCTTCCGTTGATGCCATGTTTCTGATACCCTTTGAACTTCCCAATTTCCCTGACAACAGGGACAAAAAAGTAACAAAGGAAACAACAATTTCAATGAAATCAAAAGCAAATCCTAAACAAGGGGAAATATTAGCGGAAGTGAAAGAATTAGCGGGGAAATTTTGCCGATCTACTGTTAAAAAAAAAAAAAAATTATTATTCAGAAGTTTATTATAAGCCCAGCTGTGATTTAGTCATATATTTTACCTTCGACTTAACAAACGATCAGAAAAGGAAAGGATCAATTCTACCCCCCTTTTTACAGTTGTTCAAAAAACAAGTCCAGACTGGAAAGCCTTCCTGTTTCAAGACATTGAAAGATCTTTTCTTGCACCTCCTTAATAAATTCAACATGACTCAGAATGTGCTCAACAGATACTTTTTATACAAAACTGAAAAGAAAAAAATGCATGTAGTGATTGGCTCACCGCTAGAGGATGAGTTAATCACTTACCCAGTTAAAGAATTAAGAGTAGAGTAGATGAAGAGGAGCCGGCGCGTTAGGCTGGTCTTTCTTCCATTAGAGCATATTTCTACATTGCTGTATTTTGGCCGCTGAGGGCCCTTAATATTTTCATAATTGTTTTGTTTATTTGTTTTAAATATCAATAAATGTTATTTGTTGCTGCTACGCTTGAATATACTTCAAAAGCAATAATCCTCATTACATTAAAAGAAATAAACAAAGCGATAATGAAAATATTAAGGGCCCTCAGTGGCCAAAATACAGCAATATAGAAATATGCTCTAATAGAGGAAAGACCAGCCTAACGCGCCGGCTCCTCTTCATCTACTCTACTCTTAATTCTTTAATTGGGTAAGTGATTAACTCGCCCTCTAACGTTGAGCCAATCACTACAATGTATTAACCTTGATTCACTTAGAGAAAATACCTTAGACGTCAACAATAGATTTTTCAGAAGGAAAATAAATAGGGAATTTTCTTTATAAAAATGATTTTTAAATAAAAACTTAATAGTTTTTAGATTAATAGATCTCAAAAATCATTAATATTAAAACTTATAATTGAAAAATAATATATTTTCAGTTTATTTAAGATGACCTTTAAGTTGAAAAATATATATCTTTTTATATTATATTTAATTTTATCTTCTTAATGTATAAAATTTGTTTACATAATTGACTATTTTTTTAGATTCATTTTAGCTTCAGTCCAAGGGGAACAGTTTTTAAACCCTTACTGAAATCACCTAGTCTACAAGGTGATGTGATGGATTTGTTACTAAATTCTATAGGCGCCACTTTATCTGAAGTTAAAGACGTTGAAATAAAGTAATTTTTATATTACTATTTATAAATGATTTGATGAAACTTTTGTATGTTTTCGTGGATATTTTAAGTACCACTGATAAATTAGGATTGACATATATTTAATGATTAAAACAAATTTAAAATGTTTTCTAAAAAAATGTGGCTTACAAGAAAATTTTTGTGGACTTAATTTTTTTTTTCTTCACAGACGCATTATGGATGTTCAAGAAACCATTTCTTTTTACCGACCTTACCATTTCTTTTAAACGAAAACGAATCAATTATGACTCATTTTTAAAGGTTCATAACTGTTTATTTAATTGAATAATCCAAAATTAAAATAATAAATAGCATATAATATTTAAGCCAATTAAAATTAAGTTTGCAATTTCAACTATATTAAAAACGGTATTCAAATATTTTAATTAAAAGAATTAGCCTAACTACCTTTCAATCATATTTAAACAAATAGAAAATGATTATTTAATTCCATGAAGAAGTACTATTTTAATACGAGTTTTCAACGCTTCCACAACCCATAATTTTATCTGTAGAGCGATTTTAATTAAAAGAATCAGCCTAACTACCTTTCAATCATATTTAAACAAATAAAAAATGATGATTTAATTCCATGAAGAAGTACTATTTTAATACGAGTTTTCAACGCTTCCACAACCCATAATTTTATCTGTAGAGCGATTTTTGTAACCCGAACTATGTTCTTATCTGCTTTGTTGTTTTCAAATAAAATTATTTAAACCAATAAAATCGTGCTTTAAAAAAAAAAGAAAAAAACAAAAAGTAGAAGAGAAAAACGATTTTTAAAAAGACTTACTTCGGAATCGTTTCCTGATTTTAAGTTTTATAATTTTGTCATAATGAGTATTAACCAACATTAGGACATTTTTTGACATCCTTTGGGTTGAGTTTTTTGAGACATCTTTTGGGTTACGATTTATTTTACAGCTATAAATAGAAAATAACTGAAAATTTAAAAACTCACTTTCAGATATGTAGATACGGATTACAGCTCCCGGAGATATTTTCAGTTTTTTCACCCCTTTTGCAAAATTTGGAACTTCAGATGGCATGCTTGTCCGGACGATAGATTTTATTTCTTAGATTTTGTAAGAACTGAAATTTTTCACTCTTGGTTTTGGGTTGTAAATTGTATATTGAATAAGATTTTGCAAGCCCTATATGGTGTTTTTTAAAACAAACTTGTTTGATAAATGCGTAAATTTCTATTATATTTGGTTAAAAATTTAGCAATCTGTATTTTTATTGTACCTTGCTTTACATAGAAGATGTTTGTGATCGCATTTATAGCTTTTGATTAGTTGAATAATAAAACTCAAAAGGCATTTTTCATTTAATACTTCTCGATTTTGTTAAAAATAATTTTTAAACTTCTCGTCACCACCAGTGAAAACTACAATAATTATTGTCATTTTTTTATTCTTCGACTAAATTTGATTTTAAAAAAATTGAAGTTGTGGACTTCGTTATTTGCAAATGAAACAAGTGGTATTTAAGCATTTTATTTTGTAATTGATATCTTTACAGAACAAACTACATATAATTTTTAAATTTTTACAACACAATGCGCACAGAAGTCTTTCTTAACAAATCCAGATACTAAATCTTTGATTTTTTTTTAATTCCCTCTAGATTAGCATTTTTCGAACGTCGAGGCTTTCATGCTAGTTATCAAGAATTGCTGAACGAAATTCGTAGCCATTACAAATCTCAAGCGGTGCAACAGGCATACGTTCTTATTTTAGGACTAGATATCCTGGGTAACCCTTTTGGTCTTCTAAAAGACTTTACAAGAGGACTCGGAGATTTCTTTTATGAGCCTTACTTGGTGAGAAAGAGTTTATTTTAGCGTTCTCCAGAAATACTGAAAATAAAATTCGGGTAAGAATTTTAACTTGCATCTATTCATTTATTAGGGATCAATTAAGGGACCAGATGAATTTGCTGAGAGCTTAGCTAGAGGAGCACAAAGTCTGTTAGGACATGTAATTGGTGAGTATTTTAGCGCATTATATACATCTCTATGATCATCATGTTGCTTACATTATTTCATGGTGCTGGAAAAGTAAAATTCTAATTCTCAGCTTTTTAACTAATGCATATCGTTTAATTCTATACCAAATGCCCATATGAGAAATGTTTTATTGAAAATTTCTACCCATTTTTGAAACTTTCCTTTTAAAATAATTCACATTAATATAAAAGTATCCTAAAAAAAGAGATAAGCACACCAGGATAGATCATAACACACACACTCATCACACCGAGTCATGGCCAAGCTTCTGGCCTCGTTTTCCATAGCTCTATTTGTTAACGGCCATTGTTTGAATGGCACTCAATTTTGACCCCAGTCGGACGACGTGAGCAGCACCAGAGCTGGTACATTCCTCTTCAAACTTCCACATCACAACCAACGAGATGCATTTTGACTGCTGTGTGTACTTGCTGGTTGTTTTGTCTGTCGCCAGGATCAAACCCAAGCACCCCCTCACTGATGTAAGTGACGCCTTAACCAACTGCGCCATCGGAACTCTTAGATCATACGACAAAGACACATGACAAATAATAATAAAACAGGATAATTGGTATATCTTCGTGAAGCATCAATATTAAACTTTGCTCATTTCGTTTACAAACTTAATATTTTTTCCTCAGTAAAAAAATGAATTAATAATGAGTTGTATTTTTATCTTAAACGGAGGGTGCGTATTTAAGAAAGACAAATCTAGCCTCATTCAGAAAGGGCAGCTCATACCTGAAAAGATGTTTGCAACCTTTTCTTACAATATTTTCGCTAAGCATGATTCGTATAGTTACAGGCAAGTTAATGATCTGCTAAACTCCCATATATTTCTGTTCTTCAGGAAGATTACACAAAAAAAATAAGAAGAATAAGTGAACCACCATGCATAACTTTCGATCTAATGATCAGATCTTCACGTTTCAGGACTCTACCTTAATGGTTCGAGGGTGACCTCCAATAAGATGATTAATTAGATTAAACGATATTTTAGGTTACGAAATCAGAGTCAAAACCTCACTTTCTCTGATTTTTGGATTTTTGACCCTCAAAATAGAGAGCATAGCCCTAATTTGAGTAATAAAATCCCAATAGTTTGGCCAGGAGAGCCATCCAAAGTTTAAACTCCTTAATGTTAATTTTACTTTCGCGTCTTTCGCCATATCTCGAGAACTTTTTAAGCCAAAGATAATGCAAAGAATAATTTTCAGAGAATAATTATTATTTTATATAATAATAGTCTTAATAATTTTGAAATAAGGTACACATGGCAAAATACTAATTTTGATCGAAATCGGTAGTATTATTATTGAGAAATTAAATTTCAAAAAAGTCGTATATTTAAAATAAGATTTCTCAGGAACAAATTACTAAGCCGATTTTGCAATTTACCGATTTTGCTCAAATTTGGTAGTTTGCCATTTAAAATTATTTATTTTAAAATGAGGTAAAAAATTTATACCTTATAATTCAAAATGCTTTTGGCTATGATTAAATAAGGTAATAAAAAGTAATAAATATTTACTAAAAAAAATTTTTGCGTAAAACTATCTTTGGTTCAAAGAATTTTATAATTGCGTGCAAAAATTTTTTTTATTTCGCTTAAAAAGGCAAAATACGCAAAAAATAAAATTAACATTAAGGGATCCGAACATTGGAGGGTTCTACTGACTAAACTATTGGAACCATATTTCCCAGATTGCTGCTGCACCCTATATTTCGGGGATCAGAAATTCGAATTCGTTTAAAAATTGGTACGTTTATTCAGAGAAAATTTGTTTTTGTGTCTTATTTCTTAACTTAAAATATCGTCCGCACTAATTAATTAGCATATTTGAGGTCACCCATTTGAACCATTAAGATTGAGTCTTAGAAAGTGAAGATTCAATCATTAAATCAAAAGTTATTCAGGTTAATCCGGTTTTTTTTTCTTCCTTTTTTGCGTACTGTGTGTATTAAAATAAAACTTATTTCAACAATTTAAGGGCATTGTGGAAAAATACGTTCGTGAACTTAAGAAAATATTTTAAATGTATCGAAACATCTATATTAAAAGACTGCTTTACCTACTTAGTAAACTATTCAAAGGTTAGCACTGAAATCGTACTAATTTTTCCAATAATATCTTGAATTAAGAAATGACATTTCATTCTAGGAGGATCTGCTGGTGCTATATCTTTGATAACAGGATCTTTAGGCCAAACATTTTCTGTCCTTACTTTTGATGAAGATTATAGAAAGGTGAGAGATAATCCTTATTCCTGTGTGAAAGAGAAATTTTCCATTAATACTTTTGGAATAAATTGTTTCTTCATATTTTTATTCTCTTCTTAGAAGAGGCAATATCGCCAGCAGCATAAATCAAGTTCGCTGCCAGATACACTCTTCAATGCTACAAAAAGTTTTGTACTTGGTGTAGGCTTAGGACTCTCTGGAGTAGTAACTCAGCCAATAACCGGTAATGAAAAACCAAAATGTTCCATATTTAGAACTGTTTCAGTTGAAATGTTAAAAATTTGTTGCATAGCAATAACTTTTAAAATTCGAAAATGGTTTTTCTATTGTAAACCACAAAATAAGTGTTATCTCTTTCAAAAGAGGTTAGAATGTGTTATGGATTAAGCTTTTTTAAAAAGAAATTTATTGATAAGATAAAAAATAATACATAGATTATATATCCACGAAAGTTAGTAAAGGATGCTCCGTAATCAATACCCTTTACAGATTCATTTTAAAAAAGTATAATAAAAGCACAATGAAATTGAAGAAAAAAATACGTTATCAAAATCTGACGAGTCATCATCATGGTCAATATCAGGGAAAGCCGGCTAAAATTCCAATTTAATTATTAAATTTTTTAGTTATTGCCTTTCAATGCCCTTTAGTTACATTAAGACAAAATAAGTTTTGATATTTTCAATCCTGCCTCATTGTTGACAAGAGCTCTAAATATTATATATATATATATATAAATATATTTATTTTATGCCATTATTGTGTCTTTCTTTTAAAAAAAATTACTACCTCAAATGTCATAAGCTATCCAAATAAAAAATAGTTCTGGATTTTGAAAAACGGTTAGTTTATATAAATTTGAAATATTGACTAATGCAATATAAATATGAAATATTGACTAACTTTAACAGAATGAATATGATTGTGATGAAAATTACTCAAAAATTACTTTTTTCTATATAAAATAAAATGGTCATCGAAAAATCTACAGTTACTTTTACCTTATAGAGTCGATAGTTTAAATGGCAAAAATCTGTATATAATTTATAAATATTTATTTTTTAATCTTAGGAGGTCAACAGGAAGGAGTCGAAGGTTTTTTCCGAGGTATAGGCAAAGGTTTATTAGGTTTGATAACAAAACCTGCTGGCGGAGTCATGGATATGGTCAGCATGGCTTTTGATGGCATCAGGAGGTAATATATGATATAATTAGCTTACGCAAATGAATATAAAAGTATCAGTGTTGAATGATCATTCAGCGATCAAACAACTTTAACATGAGATTTTGTTTGTCCGATTTTAAGACGCCATTCTATTTTACTACTCTTTGAAACATATAAATTTCTCTATAAATGTTTCGATATTTTGTTCAAATATACCAGTTTATAAGCAACAGCATAAATTAATCGAAGTTATGCATACAACTTTAGTATCAATTATTGCACAAATATAATGTGGATTGAATTTTATTACGGTCACACTTTTAGAAATTTCGTGCTTCATTTTATCACAAATTATAAGATTTTTCTTTTTTTAAATCTTCCTAATTTCTGGTGTTAAATTAAATTCTCATTCTTTTCAGTTCAACAAAGATTAATATTTATAAAGAATATTTTTCACTGTATGCGGAAATAGTTGATTATTTGTTGAGAGTAGTTAATAAAAAAAAAACAATGTGTTGACAGTGTAATGACAAAATAATGATATATTGTTGAAGTTGTAACTGATTAAAAAATATTATAGGAAAAATTCTAAGAGATTAACCGTATATTGGAGTAATTGATAATTTAATTAATTGTAATAATTAAATAAATTATTTAACGAATTCCAACAAAACTAATGTGTAAGGAAGAAATTATAGCAAATTACATAATGAAGGAGTTATATAACCACGTAATTTTATATTTTATTTTTACCCAAGTAATTGTTTAATTTCTGTTGTTAGTAAAATAATGTAAGAAAACAACATAATAAGTAGAGTCAGATTATTTGTACTTTTTACGTTGTTTTTAATTTCATTTTATTTTCTTATCATTTGTATGTGAATTGTATATTTTAAACGTTCACTTAAAATAATCATCTAATTATTCACCCTAAACATCCTAATAATTTTATTGTATATGGACGAATGAAAAAAAAAATTCTTTTCTTACAGAGCTGCAGAAATGGGAGAAAGTGTTGTACTACGCATGCGTCTTCCGAGATATATTAACCCATCAGAAGTATGTTTTTTTAATTTATCTGTTTTAAATTTTAGTTCCACTTACAATTTATTATCATTCATTTTTATTTAGGCATTTCTTATTGTTTTGATTTATTATTAGCTCAATACTTGTTCTTGTTTTTCGTACGGGGTATAAAGAAACGTAAATATTGATTATCGTGTTTTAATTCCCCTCAATAATGAAACTTTCAAAGCAGACGACTTTGCAAGAGCGTCACAAAAGAGAGTAAAGCTAAGAATGGTTGAAAACAAATTTTGCTTCTCTTAGATTAAATCAGAAGAAAAAAAAGATTTTTTTCTTTTTTGGTATTTTGTTCTTCCTTGTCATGGAATGATCCTATCACAAAATTGTAAACAATAATCTTTTTTAGTCGTACATAGTTTTAAATTGGTCGAAAAATCGTTTTCGTACTTGACTGATTTATCCCAAATCGTTTAAAAGTCATTGATATTTAGCTAAGCTTAAATACAAAGCTTAGATCGAATAATGTGTACTTAAAAGTAAAACTCCTGTGAAATTTAATTTTTCATATTATTCTAGTCACGATAAAAATTGTTGATGCTAGAATAGTTATATCTTTTATGCAGCTCTATCATCATTTAGTTATATTTTAATATTTAGAATTGCGAGAACATTGCACATGCGCATTCTTCAGCTCTGCTTCCATAAATACAATATCATAAAACTAGAAAGAAGATCGTACAAATCAAATCGCGAAATTTATCATTAAAACTGTGATAGCAAAAACTTGGGTAAAAACAGTAAAACAAATCTACCTGCTCTTTACGACTTGCCTTTACTATTAAGAAAAGAGCAAAACAAAAATAAAGAACATATAAATCTGACGCATCTTGCAGCATTATAACTCCTATGTTCTTGTATGCCATACCATTTATAAGATAGAAACGTTAATTTCGAATTCAGCTTCTTGGTAAATCCCATAAATGTTCTTATCGAGTAGCTCATAATAACCACTTTTCTATACCTAAACGATTTTTTTTTCGGGTGTCGTCGTCAAATTGGTGTAATTTTTTATTACTTATAATTCGTACTGTTTGTGTTATTTAACTAGGGTCTAAGACCATATTCTCCTTACTTGGCATCTGGCTGCCATTTACTGGAAGAGGTCAGCAAAGGTCATTATGCAGAGACTGATATTTATTGGGCACATGCAGCTTTGTCACCTCAAGACAGAATTAGGGTTGCTTTAGTTACTGATAGGTAAATAAATACATTTTAAAAAATTTACTCATTTTCTTTACGTGGTAATCAAAATACTAAATAAAATGCTGCATTCAGTACTCTGGGATTTTTTTCAAACTTTTATATAATAATTGTTGCGTGACCAGCAGCAACTGAAATATTTCCAGAGTCTTCATTTCTTTCTTCTCCTTTAAAAAAAGCAATCATTTATAATATTTTTGCTGTTATTCTCACTTATATATTGAGCAGTTTCACCAAAACGTTAATCAGACATGTTTTGATATATACTCATGTAACAAGTTTGCGAAAGCGGAACCTAAGTTAAAATCTAATTTCTATTGTGGTTTTTAAAAAATTGTAATTTGAGAACGAAAAACTTCTAAGCAACCACTTTGTTTGACCTAACAGCCTTACAGTGGTCAATTTACACCACTTACAGGATACAAAGCAAAAACAAATCACTCTAAATAACTTTTGCTCTAATGATTGGTTTAATATAATAAATCTATTTTTACATGAAATTATATTTGAATAAATAAGTTTTATAATTGCGTGCAAAAAAAAATCTTCAAAATCTTCCCAGAATATGGCAAACTAAGCAAAAAGTGAAAGTAACATTAAAGTTTTTGTGTCTGATTCCGAAACTTAATAATTAGCATTAATGAATTAGCATATTTGAAGTTCTTAAAGCACTTCGTTTGATGCTACATTCGTTTGTTCAAATGATTATAAGCTTGATATTATAAAGTAAAGCATTTAGGAATCTTTACACAAACACAATAAAGTAAATAATGATACTTTTTTCAACAATATGTCAAATAAATTATCATATAAATAACAAAATTTGTCCTCAAGCTTGTACTTTTTTAATACTCTACATATATATTTTATACTCTAACATATACTCTAACTCTTTCATACACTCACATATATTTTTTTAACTCACCGGGTAACCCATAAGTATATAGCCTGATATGCTGCACCTGACTTGACGCAAACACTAAAAATATGGTCAAACAAATCACCAACGTATTTAAAAGTTTTCAAACACACGCATGCCCGATGTATTAGTACGCTTATCAAATAGTGCAGCACCAAATAACTATAAAACTAATTAGAAATTTTCTATAAACTGTAATCAGCAATTAAAACTGTTATGGTGGAGATTGTTCTCCATCAGTGGCCGCCAATATTTGTATTGTGGAAAATATCTTGGTCGTACAAAAACACATCTCGATTATCAAAATATTAAAATGATCATGTCCAGGAAACACTATATAAATCGTTTAATGAAATTTATTTTATTAAGCGTAATTTTACATGATAGAGAATGGCCATTTCTTAACAAAAGGGATCAAATCAGAATACTTTCTATTGAGAGATCATACAGCCAGAATATCATTTTCTGACGGTTAGAAATTGAGACTGGGGAGGCCCGAAAGAGCACTCCCAGTCTCCACAAATTTGAAATTAAAAGTGAATTCAATTGTTCCTAACGGACACAGAAAGTATGAGTAGAAGATCCAAATTGGCGAATTATCAAAATATAACATAACCAAAGCAAAGCCAACCAGCATATCAATATTGGGTTTAAAAGAACACCTTGGCGATCACGAGTCGCCAACAAATTTATGAGAATTATTACAACCATGCAACTGAAACATTTAGCACTTGGAAATTAGAATAAAAAGTTATAAATAGATTTTTGTTTTCGATTAGGCGCGACAGTGAATTAATAAGTCTGCCTTAATGAAATAAAAAGTATCCGTTACATTGATCTATAAGAGAAGAAAAAATATTTCATGTTCGTTTTAAAAGATTAAGTCTTTGATTTATTTTAAATATAATTCTATTAATAAAAAATAAGCTTAAGAAATGAAAGATATTTTAAAAGATAGGAAATAAATATGTAATGCCAATTTTGGCATCACAACTGTATAAGCTGTTATCAGCAATTTTCAAGCTACAATCGGAATCAGCAAAGTCTATTAAAAAACTAAAAAAGTATTGCAAATGTCATTAAGTCACGGATAAAACTGACCTGTTTTGCTTGGTTTCAGCGTCGTACAGTCATCATCATGAAGGGACGAAACTTGAATGGCACTTAACTTCTCACCCTCCTCTCCTACGTCCTGAAAAGAATTGAGAAATTCTTTTTGTCTGTTTAAAAGATACTTAAAAAACTATTAAATAGTTCAGAACTTTGTTTCAAGTTCAATGAAGGTAAAGTAATCAATCTTCTGTGTATATTTCAGGCATTTGTTCCTGCTTGAAAAAAGTCGTTTTTGGAGCAGTTGGGACGTTGAATGGATGGTTAGTGTTGATGATGTGCTCACTGTACCTCACATTCATAAGAATAATCTAGTTATTAAAGTCAAACAGGTAAGCAAGGAACCAACAATGCGCATTATCACTTAAATAATTGTGTTTTATTTAATTATTAAATTGAAATAAGTATTACCGTCAGATGGGGTGACTTTGTGC
The DNA here is from genome assembly GCF_043381705.1 of Parasteatoda tepidariorum. Classification (NCBI taxonomy): domain Eukaryota; kingdom Metazoa; phylum Arthropoda; class Arachnida; order Araneae; family Theridiidae; genus Parasteatoda; species Parasteatoda tepidariorum. Next base: position 75,945,520 of record NC_092204.1, read on the forward strand.
AAACTGTCATTTTTTCAATTTTTGCGTCGTGCCATCTAGAGGTATTTTTTTAAGCTCAGTATCAACTGATTTGAGTTTGTCAACATAACGAACTAATGGTTTACCAAGAACTGGCAATGTAAACATCATCGTTCTTGAAAAATTGTGAGCTCAAGTTACAAACAGTTTCAAATTTTTTAACGTTGCAAAATCGGAGACTGGAAAGTCTGCTCGGTTGAAGAAATTCTAGTTATCCTGACCAAGAAAGTAGGTTATACTTTAAAAGTCTTATCAGTTGAGATAACAAATCATGCATTATTTTTTGTTTTTAATTATTATAATGCTAGTTATTTAATAACTAACAGTTTGCACAACGTCACCATAACTAGAGGCCTTTAATGTGCATACTTTTTGACGCAGATTTTAAAAATGTATATTAATTACAGAGAATTCTACTATCAACTTTTTATTTGCTAATACTGTGGTATTAGCAAATAAAAATTTAGAATGTAGTAAAAGTAAAGAATTTACATTAATTTACTTTTGTTTCTTTTATGTCTATTTTTCTTAGTTTCTTAATTTACCTTCCTAAATCCAACTGTAAAGTTGCAATATTTAAAGTTTGTCATTTAATTGCAGGAAGACTGGATATTGAATTTTGCTGGAGACGAAAGATATATTCAAAGTGATGATCCGATAATTTTAGAGTGGTTGAAGGACAAGATAGAAAAAGTACTTCTTTACAACATGCGTGGCAAACCTTGCCCAATTTGATCATCTCGAATTTAACGATCTGTACTTTTAAAATGTAAACAATACCAGAACATACACTTCCAATTTTGTTCAAAAGCTTCACTGCTTAATTTGCGACAAACCACTTCTGTTGATTTATCGAATAGTCGATTTGTAAATTTGAAAAGATTTGTAAATTTGAGACTAACAATTATTTAAATTGTGTTCGTTGAAACTTTTACTACTTAATTTGTCACGAATTGATTTATGGAATACTCGTTATGTATGTTTGAAATGATAGACGAACAATTATTTAAATTGTGTTCGTTGAAACTTTTTCTACTTAATTTGTCACGAATTGATTTATAGAATACTCGTTATGTATGTTTGAAAAGATAGACGAACAATTATTTAAATTGTGTTCGTTGAAAATTTTACTACTGAATTTGTCACGAATTGATTATGGAATACACGTTATGTGTGTTTGAAAATGCAGACGAACAAGTATTTAAATTATGTTCATTTAAACCTTTACTATTTAATTTGCAACGAATTATTTACGTTGATTTATCGAATAGTCGTTTTGTTTCTTTGACTAAGAAGAACAAGTATTTAAATTGTATCCAATTTCAAATAATTTACTGCATGTAAATGTTCTTCAATGCGGATAAATGAAGAAACGGAAATTAATAGCTGTGCATCTTTTAACATTCATTAACTGTAACCACAGCTTATAGCATCATTTTTTTTGATATAATACTTATTTTTCTTAACCATATAACAGTTATTTTCTTAATTAGAATATATAAAAAATTTCTGAACTCTTAATATTTTTTACTTTGAACTTAGTCAGATCAGCTTAGAAATTTTTCTATTGATTACAAATTTGTTCATCTAATGTAATTTAGTCATTTAGAGAATCGCTGAAAATGTATGGATGATTTTGTAATCGAAAAATAATCAAGATTACGTAAGGAAGAAAGTTATACTTGATTTTACAAAATAGTTAGATTGGTTAAAATTACTCTGGAACTTACTGATTAAAAAAAAAGTACGTTAAAAATTATTGCAGTAGTGACATTTTAGACGATTTAAGGCTCTGAAATTCTTTGTTCCTAAAACTCTAAAAATTCTCAGGGATGTTGCAAAAGATAAATTAACTTTTCAATACTATTTAATTTTAATTAATTTCAAACATTTTAGTCATTATTCCGATAGCAAAAGCACTCCAACACTCGCTGCAGATTATTTTTCATCTAAATTTCCTTTTTATTTATTTTTTTGAAAAAAGGGTAAAAAATTATGACTCTTTTTTTAAAACATCTCAAAACAACTTGTTTTTAAAAAATTTAGAAAGCTAAATTGAGAAAACATACAGTAGAGAACAAAAGTTAAAAAAATTATGTTATTATTACAGGATTAACAATATATGAATTTACTCCAATTTTTTCAGTATTAAAGTGTAAAATTTAACTTCAATTCAAACAGCATAAAGTTTTTATTTATGCTTCTTCAGGACTTTATATTTGCACATTTCGCGGCATGTATTTTAGATTAAGCTGAATTTATACAATAAACTCTATCGACTGTGTTGAAGGTCGCTGACGAATCTATATTTAAAAAGATAGTTCTGCAGTTTTGTGTTCTTATTTGCTCATCTATAAGCACGTTTTCTGAAATATTTTACGTTTCTTACTGACATCATATTATAAAATAGTTTAAGAGGAAACGTGTAAATTATTAAAAAGAGAATTTTATCTGTTTAAAATATAATGGAAATATAAAAATAAATAAATGTAATTATATTTATTTATGTGTGTAATTCAGTTAAAATATTAATTGACTCTCTGCATTCTTTTTCTCCGTTTATGATTAACATTTCTTTTTATATTATTATGGATATATTTAATCATATAGTCACGTTTTTTCCCTCTGGGCAAAAAGGTATTGGTGCTGGTTACTAGTTTATAGCTAGAATAGGTTGTTAAAGTTCGATCCAGAAAACTTTATATTGAAACATTTTTATTATTGGCTTGATTGACCAAATATAATAAAAATACGATATTTATATTAATAATACGTTGTTTTTGAATTGAAAAAAAAGCTATAAATATTTAGATTTATGTATAGTTTATTATAGTTATTTATAGGCAAACGATATTCATTCATGATGGTAAAAAATATGTTATTTTACTTCAACACAATTGTGCCAAAAATGATTTTCATAGTCATTTAAATATACTTTTTTATTAACTATATTTTATTATCTTACTTTACACACAATAAATTGAGATTTATGAACGTTAGTTAATAGTTAATTTCCTAAATAGACGCTTGAGTAAACTCTTAATGGCAATTAATAAATTAAAAATCGATCAACTTTTAGAACGATCTTTTAAAACTAAACTTTTTATTTTAAAGAGCTATATTTCAAGATAGAAATAAGCTTCCACGGACAATGTTTCTTATTTAATCAAAATATTTATTATTGAAAATAGTTTAATGTACTTCGTTTCTTTGTCGATTGTTTTTTAAATATTTTTTTCAGTGTAAAATATATGGCAAAGCAATAGATTCAAAATAAGTAATTATTTCTATTGAACACATATCCCCTCAAGAAAAATAAATAAAAGGCAAGTAAAAGAAAACAATCACCTCTCCCCCCTAAAAAAGGGTGATGCCTCAATTAGACTGTAAGTGGAAATTTTTCTTTTGAGACTTGGCAGGTACAATATTGGAGAGATTTATGTATAATGTATATCAAATACAAGTTCATTTAGAAATTATTAAATTATGAGAATTTCCAACTATAACGCTAGAAATGCTTACATTAATCTTGAGGATAATTATTCACTAAGACAAAACCATAGTTTTGAAACCTGAGAAATAGATCGTTTCGATCTAGAGGAATATGTGCTTTATAGATATTACAAATTAAGAGAAATATTTATTTATTTTAAATACAGAAAAGTGCTTCTCCCGATTTGTATTTGGTAGTGCGACCTTGTAATTATCATTTTAATTTCATTAACTTATTGTGGATCAACAATTGGAGACCAAGGGAAGAACGCATTTTGAGAATTGAAAAATCAGCATCCTAAAATATCGATTATCTCCGAGAGTTATTATGCAGTGAAGATGGGTCACACTGTGGGAAAACGCTTTCTTTCCACGCGCAAAACCGTTTGTTCTTCGAATCACACACACAACCGTTCTTCCCGTGCGGTCTTCAATTGTCATTTTCTTCCGGTGAATGATATTTCTGAACAATACAATTCACAGAAGCTCCAACTTCGCAAACATTCCATAATGAAAAAAAAAACTATTTTTGCACTTAAAACTGTTGAATTCGAAAACTTGTCACATATTTCCTATTCACTCACTTTCGAAAAAATTAATTCACTGTGACTTAAATGTGGTAAGTCTTCATATGTTTCTGTTGTAGATATTTGTGTATGATGTTAGATAATCTTAATTCATCAACAGTAGAACTGTTAACCCAAACAATCCAGAGAAATGTCCCTTGATACTATTCATAGTACCATACAGTGAAGAGATATGCTTTGTGTAAATCAAGTGAACGTGCTGCAATGGCTATAGATAAATTGTAAAATGTTTATATGGTTAATGTACCTGTAATACAGTGAGAGAGGTAATAATGACAACAGAATTGTACTGCCGACGAACAAGTTAACTGTACAATCAAACTCGAATCCTAGTGTATGTGAGTAATTTATTTTTGTTGTTTTTTCCATGAATGTTTGTAATTAAGATGTATGAGATATTTGATGTGATATTTGCAAAATCATCAATACATATATGATGTGTCAATGTTAGAATTGTTGAAATAAAAATTGATACATTGGTTTGGTATATTTTTATTTCACACTCCTGATGCATTTGTCGATTAAAAAAATTTGTAAGCATGAGCACAACTGAAGTAATGTAACGATAACTTGTGTGAACATATCAAGATTTGTAGCAAACATTTTTTCTAAAACAGAGAAAAACGCATTTAATTGTTAATTTAGACTAGGTATGATGTCCTGCAAATTACGAATTCTTAGTTAAAGGCTAAATACAAAGCGTGGCGTCAACAGGTTTATGCGCATACACTGTAATGTTGCTGTTGTTGACGTATACCATTAAGGTAGAGGGGGTGTCATCTATGGTCGAAAATTCAACTTCTGTCACACCCATACGTTACGCCCGTTTATAGGGTGAACCCATTCATACATCCATTCACTCCACAGATCGTAATTTTGACCTGAATCAGAGAACAATCAATCTCCAATCCAGTACCCCCAGAGGTTTTGATTTGTTATGGGAACATGGAGGACTTAGAGATTCGACAGATTTAACGTGCATCAGTCACCATTTACTACACGGGGAATCTTCGCCCAGCAGGGATCGAACCCGCGACCACTTGGACATGGGCCCAGTGCCCTACCAACCCGGCTGTCCCGGCCCTACACGGTTGTAATACTTTGTTCAATAAAAAAATGGAATAAATTATAGCTAATCATTCATTTTAAGTACTCTAGTTCAAGCGAAAACAATTTAATGAAGGTATTTTATTTTATAACCGGCGTTGAACAGCCGTTGACTTTTGGGTTTACAATTATCAAGGTTCAATTCCTTAGGTTTTATTTTGAATCCAATCCAGACAACAAAGGAACTCTTCTATTAAGCTATGGGACAAACAAGCCTTTGTGGAGGACTTTTGATGAAACTATCTCGTATTTGCGGGAAATGGAGATAAAAGCCACAGTATGGTCAGTTCAATGGAAAGAGAATTCTAATGCTGTGATCTGTCAGCCACTGAGGATATTCTTAGATCAACACTGAGGTTGCGGCAATCCAGAAGCAGACTTCGTAACAACTAAGCCGTTGATGGGATTCGAGTCTGGATCTGTTCATTGAGTGGAGAGTGATCTTCGCCTCTGCCACCGCGGTTCCAATGATATTGTTCGTAATTTAAATCGGAATTATTAATTCTGAGAACAAACCTAATTTGCAACAGTTCGAATTTTATTATTTTTTATTTATTCTGCCCATTTTTTATCATTAAATTAAAACTGAGATCAATAATTTCAGTGATTTATTTATTATACACTTGTTCAAATTCTTTTTAATTGTTTATTTTCAAATAAACAACAAAAACAAATTGATGAAATAGTATGCTTGCCTCAAATTTTCCGTAATTTTTTTTAACCACGAAAAAGAACTTTTAAAACCAATGTTTCGTTGTAAGTTATCACTCCAACATAAAAAAAAAGACAAGTCTTCAATGCATTTAAGAAAATACTTACTTCAATTTTAAAATAAGATTTCCAACCAAAATTTAACTTCGTGAATCAACAATATCAAAATTGTTTTTACAAAATATATTCTGATTATAGTTTTTGAGATAGTTCTTTTTGCAGTTCTAAACTTTGGTTTTTAATTTTATATTTTTCGTACTTTCAAGAAGGAACCAAGCAAATGCTATTTTGCCCTTTCGTTTTGAACAACGGAAAGCTTCTTTAGATAAAAACAGTCGATCACACATGCCACACTACTTCTTAGAGATGAACATAATGCGCGAAAATAGATAAGCAACCTAAACGAAAACTTTTAAATGAACAACCAATAGAAACCCTTGGCAAGTTTAAAATATCCAGCGTCCTAGCGCCTTTAAGTTTGTTGTTACAAAATTTTTAAACTGAAAGTGATCTTTTTACTTAAATACAGACAATGGCAAGATTTTCAACCCATTTCAAAGAAATAAGGTAAGAACTTGTATTATAAAAACATTTACTATACGAATAAATCAAAATGTGAATGATTTTAAGTTAAAAATTTAATTAAATACACCCGCAGCCTATCTTTTTCCATAAAAGCTTCTTAAAAGATATTTTCTTGGGTAAAACACATAGATTTATGGAGGTAAAACATATGTCAGGAGATGTATCAACCAAGTTTACATACACATAGAAAATTAAAATTTCCATCGTACTTCTAATTATTTTTAGTTCAGCTTCATACCAGATAAGTGTAAGTTTCAATCGTATCTTGACCGTTACGAGCAGAATTTATAATCCTTTTATCGTCAAATAGAATTTTTTAGTTTATAAAAATTCCGAACACTTTCTGAATAACAGCAATGCTCAAACCTCATCTGAGGCTTTGTATCGGATAAAAATAAAAGTTTCAATACTTTTTTAACCACTACAAGTAGAATTTATCGCCGTTTCGTTGGTAAAAGCAATTACCCGTCTGTTAATTTTTAGACCACTTTTTGACTAGCTAGTATGCTTAAATTTTAGTTCAAACTAAGTTAGATGAATGGACAAATTTAGTCGTTTCCTGACGTCGACAAGCAGAATTTATGTTCATTCTATTATTAAAAAAAATTATAATTATTCTAATTTCCAGGACACTTTAAGAATACTCAAATCTCCTCTAGAGCTTTGTACTTGATCAAAATAAACGTTTCAATAATTTCAAAAAAACTGCAAGCAGAATTTATTGCTGCTTTATTGACAAAAAATATTTATCGTTAATTAAATTTTCGATCACTATCCGACTAGTTAGAGTACTTAAGTTATAGTTTAAGCGCAATACTAAATAATACAAGTTTCATCTTTTCCTAACCGCCACCAGCTGAATTTATTGACCTATTGCCACCCTTGCAAATTTAACGTCAATCGAAATTTTGACCACTTATCGGGATTCGTAGTTGTCCTGATTTCCCTGAAGAAATATATTTAATCCTTATTAGTCCTAATTTTTAGCTTTTTGTCCAGATATTCCTGTTTTGTATGTGTATTCAGAACATCCCATTTCCCATTTTCTAAAAATACAATTGCAGAAGGAAAGAGATAAAAATTAAGAAAGAGATTTGAAAATTCTTGATTTTTTTTTTTCAATGACAACTTTTTATTTTATTAAATAATGCTAATCACAATATTTGCTAGTTTAAATCTAGGGACCGTCTACTAATTATGTTAGGTTACATAGTTGAGGCATGTTGCTGTATATACCCACAGAATTCATTGTTTAAACCTTTTTGAGAATTCAGTCATTCTATGAAAAAGAAACTTAATTAAAAATTTTATAGTATCAAATTTTTATGGTTATGAATTATGGGGATCATATCCTTAATTATTATTTTAAGCAAATGCAGGAACAAATTTTGGAGTTTTGAAGTATCACAATTATTGATTCATCTCTTTCATTTGATTTTAAAAATGATCGAATCCAATCAACAATACAGTAATCATATCATGGAAACTTTAAATGATTATAAAAATCATTATTTTTCATTCATAATTCATTTTAGTGATTTTAAAAATCTTTCACAAAAATTACTTTTGAGCAAAAATGTTAAGTGGCATAGTTACTGTGTTTTCATTTTGAAATTATTGAAACCCTACTTTAAAATTATATGATTAAGAAAATCTTGAATTCAATTTCAAATTTTAATTATATTTAGTAAAAAAGAATATTAATTGACTGTTACTGTCTTTTTTAATGCAACAGTATACTTCCTTGCATTCATTTCAAAAGATTATATGTAGTTCAGTTTTAACAAATTATATTGGAAACTTCTTCTAATCATTATACAGATCTTGTTACTTTATCTCCCGTTTGCTATAAAATTGCTAATATCCTCTCCCGCTTTGGTTTTAAAGTCATTTCCAAACCTGTTAACAGAATCAGATTTAAATCTCTTTAAGATCCTATTAGCTTTGATAATCGCTGCAGCATTAACCACATCGCGTGTCAATATGACCTTGGCTTCATCGGCAGACTAAACGCGCTATAAAATTTAGACTACTTGAGCAATACGATAGATATGTCCATTATCAAGTAGTCGAAAAATCTACAATGGTTTCACATAGTTGAAATTTTGGGCATAAATTCACTTCCGACAATGCTAGAATTACTTCCACCCCAGTCACGTCGGCTCATCTTGATATCCTGGAATCTTATTCTATTTATTTGAATGATGATTCCCTTGTTAACGATGAAGAGGTCGGGACCTCTCCAAAACGTGTGGAAATGCATTTTACCCTGATTCGCTTCTCGGCCACTGCGTTTTTTTCTTGTTCTTCTTTTCGTCTTTTTTCTGTCCTGCAGTAGACTGCTAATTAGGACACGGTTCCCAGCAGATCACCGAAGTCAAGCATCACTGGCTTAGTCTGCGTAAAGACCGAGGGTGTGCGGTATTGGTCCTCGTTAAACTGTTCTACCCTAAAGTGCTCGATTTCGCGTGCAGGTCGTCGGGCTACCAAAGCGGGGGTGCCATCCCCTCTGCAGAGAATAAAAATTGTGATGGCATGCCTTCGGATCATTCGCAGGGATTTTTCCCAGACCGTCGCCAATAGCCCATTGCGCAGCTCTAGTGCGACGTAAATGAACTACAACAACAACATCTTTTTTCTTTCTTGGATTCTGTGGTTTTTCCAGTTTTTGTTTCTTACCTTAACTTTTTCATTGACAACTTCACGTTTTTTGTTTTTTTTTGTTTTTGTTTTTTTTAAATCATTTTTGTTTCATTACATGCACGTCTGTCATTGGATCCTATTTTTGATGCACTTAAAGCATGTCGACAGTCATTTTATTTTTGTATATTTTTGAAGCTTATGAAGTTTTCAATCAGGTAATATCTTACCACTTCAGTTCCTTGAGATTATTTATTTAATAAATTGGAAACTGTTAAAATTTTCTGTTCTGAACAAAGCAATTCTGAACTTAGAATTTATTAAATAAATAATCTCAGTTCCTTGAGATTATTTATTTAATAAATTGGAAACTGTTAAAATGTTCTGTTCTGAACAAAGCAATTCTAAACTTTGTGATAGTATATTTCATTTTACGATAAAATTTACTTTTATAAGTAGAGCAAATAATACTTTTTTTTTAGTTTGCCTTTTTTAAAAATAGCCTGGTGTGTGTGCGTACTGTTCCAAAAAATGTCCTGATTTTTTCTTTACTTCACTACGAATTTTGTATTTTTCTTCAAACATGCTCAAATTTTAACTAGAGCCTTTGTGTTGGAAAAAAATACAAGTTTTCAAGCATTTCCTTGTCGAAAAAAAGCTACCGTTCTTTATTTTATAATTTTTTTTTAATTTATCTATTTCCGGATAAGCAAAAAAAGAAGTAAGGATTGTAATGTTCAGTATTTTATTATTTCTGACCCAGATTAAACTGGTCAAAAATAATTCAGTGAGTTTAGATTTGATTTTTGTGTCATATTAGTTCCGATCGACCCGATATTAATGGATTCAAAAAGCTGTAAGAAAAAAAGGATTTTGAATTGAAGAATAAATCCAAACTTGTCTTCCCTTAAGATCATTTTTAAACTGAAGGTTAACTAAGTGTTCCGTAATCACGACCTGTAATTAAATTTTTAAAATCCCTGTCAAAAATAAAGTCAAAAAAGTGTGCACAGAAGGGGATCGTAAGTTTATATTTAAGTGAGGAAGAAACAAAAATGGTGTCAAAATCTTATAATTCTCTAGTGAGAAAGATAGGATAAAAACATCAAATACCTTTTGATTACCTAATGAAAATTAAAAATTTTCTAATGTTCACATTTACAACTCCTCCCCTTTTCCTCCGAACATCAATTAGCCTCAGATGTTTAGAGTCCCACGCCTTCCCCAGTAGTGATTTGTCGGATTTCAAAGGCGTATTTTTCCCCGTGAATATCCAAACCACTTATAATATTTCATGTTAGCACTTTCGTTGTCATAAAGTAAGAACTACATACTACTGATTCACGTGAATACAACTGTGCAACAGAAAAAATAAAGAAAAGAAGAACTACATACTACTGATTCACATGAATACAACTGTGCAACAAGAAAAATAAAGAAAAGAAGAACTACATACTACTGATTCACGTGAATACTACTGTGCAACAGGAAAAATAAAGAAAAGAAGAACTACATACTACTAATTCACATGAATACTACTGTGCAACAGGAAAAATAAAGAAAAGAAGAACTACATACTACTGATTCACATGAATACAACGGTGCAACAGGAAAAATAAAGAAAAGAGGGGGGGGGAGAAGAAAAAGACGATAGTAAAAACTGGATTACCTTAGTTTTTGTTCTAATAATTTTCGAGCCCTGTGTTAAAAACGTAATTTTTTTTGTATCAAAATTAAATTAAAAATATATTGCTGATTAAGTGAGCAAGATTACTCGAAATAGAAATACATGAGAAACATTTCTATTTTCTGGTATCAATATAGAGAAGTGAAAAATGAACATCATTTTACTCTTCTTCGTACAATCTCAAACCATAATATTTATGAAGCAAGCATGTGACAATGCCCACCGACTACGTTATTTTCCTTTCTCCCTAAGTGTTAACTTCTGCTGCTTCTAAAAATTCTGCTGAATACTTCAAAAGGATAGATATGATATTAACCACAATCTATTATTACGCCTATTTTTAATCTCGATAGCTCACTATTGAATTCAGCATTTAATGCTATCAATGAAATCAAAGGTTATTACACATCACTACATAGTTTCTTTGCGTATTGAAAAACCTTTTTATGTTTTTGCAAACTGTAGTTAGTTTCTAATTTGTTTAATGCTAGTTGAAGTTAAGAGTGTGAAAAAGAATATTGTGCTAAAAAGATTAATTTACATTTTAACATTAAATGTACATACAAAAGCAAAAAGAAAAGAACAAAAAAAACGTGAATAAAGCACAAATGAAATTACAGAAAATGGATACACTGTGGTTCGGTTCTATAAACAGAGTCCTCAGAGTCTAAACACCAAACTATAATAGAGAAGGGAAGAGACAAAGACGTGTAAAGTGTAAACCACTTTACACTGTACAGAAGAATAAGATAATATACGAAACATGAGTGAGGGGTTTGGCGGGAACCCCAAAGTACAAAAGATTAATTTCTAACTGTTGGGAAACGGTGGGATACTAGAAAGACCACAAGATAAATTATTAGAATTTTTTGAAATTTTGAATGATTTTCAAAAATCAAGTTCTGTTGATGGAGAGCAGTGTTAAATGATTTTAGCAGAAGAAAACTCAAATCTGTGTTTGGAATTCTAACCTTGCAGGGACCTTTTGTCCCTTCATTTTAAATTCCTTCACAGTTTTTTCTTTTTTCTTTTACGTAGCGTTAAGTATACTGTATCTTTTTTGATTAAATTGTATATAACAATTGCTTATAATGAAAATTTCATTTGCTATTGTAAATTGTCTTGATAATGGACTTTTACTGTGCTTTTTTCCTAGCGATTTTGGATTCTTGTCCCTCAGAAAATGAGAGGGGGGGGGATGGCCACAATATGGAAAATTGGCACCAATAATTTAATAATTAATTGGAGAGAGTTTGAAAGTTCAGACCAAAATTTTAATTTCACTCTTTGTGTACTTTACTATATCTCTAAAACCATTAAATAAATTTTTTTAAAAATCTCACAATTGTAAAATTCGTTTACTTAAATATATTTCCAAATAATATATATTTTTTAAGATTTTTCATAATAAATTAATTTAATAATGGTCAGAACTTTAATGAATTGTAGGCATACAAATTTATATCTCATTTTAAATTACAGTCTACAAAATTTTCACGAAAGCTACTGATTAGTTACTGAGTAATAAAATTTCAAAAAAAGTCATATTTGTAAAATGTTATTTCCTAAAACCGATTTTTTTTCCCACCGTTTCGGCTGGAATTGTGAATTTTGCCCTTTAAAATAACCTAGCTAAAACTAATGTAAAAATAAGTGTTCTTTACAGCTCCAAGTTTTTCTTGCATTATTTAGCTAAATAATTTTCTAAAAAAAATATTTTTTTTTTAAATGTGAAACAAATTATTTGGGATAGAATTATTTTTGGATAAATGAATTTTATAGAATTACATATTCCCTTTAACTTTTACGCTGTAACTTAAAACAATAAGTATATTCGTATTAATTACAAATTAGTATTATTATTACAAATTAATGTTTTTATTGTCTATCACCACGTTAATATAATTATTACTTGAATTTTTCCCATTGTTAATTAATTTAAATTGTGATAATAAACTAAGAAGTTCAATGATAAACTAAATTTAAATTGTTTAGAAAAAAATTCTTTGTTTGAATTAATAATATGTGAAAAAATACATAAATAAATAATAAAGATTTTTTATTTCAATTTCTCTGCTTTAGTATTTTTTTATCTTAAAGTTAACAACAAATTAACAAACAAATTGTTAGCATAAAATAACATAAATACCATTTTTGTTTTGAATTTATGCATTATATATAACTATAAGAACATAAAAACATGATTTTTCTCCCAGGTTAAAAATTTTCAAACGAAACCAATAAGCAAACCGAAACTTTAGCGAGGACGGGACAGAGCTGTGATTGGTTAGAGTACATCACGAGATACAGTGAAAATATCAAATGTAAACAAACATTTTATTATGAAGATGCACGCAGGCTCGGGAACGGTAAATTCCCCTTTTTCCAAATAATCTTTCAATACATTTTGATAAGCTAACTTTGTAGAAATATAAGATATAATTCTCAACTTAGAAGATATTCTTTGGAGCAAAGAATTCATAAAATAATTTACTTTTAAATAACCGTCTCAAAAGATTACTAGTTTGTTTATAAGGCCTAATATTATTTTATTTATAAGTGTTGCTCTCTGAGGATGAAAATGTGATATGTATATTTAAAATTGAAAAAGTTATGATCACGAAAATTAGCTATTTATAACTGGTCTTCATATGTATACTAATTTCACAGTAAGTTTGTTTCTATTCACTTTTTATTTTCCCTTTGCTGACACTTAATATTGATACCCTCTCTATTCACGTTCTTGTTAGTATACATGCATTCGAACTTCATTGTATGAATGTAAGGAATACGAAAGTAGCACCAAAACAGATAGAGACAAACACAATTTTTTCTCAAAATAATATTTTACTATTTGTTATAATTTATTAATCATCACTCTTCGTATGAATTATGGAGTCAAAAGAAAAAATTAAGATTGGATTAAAAGTTTGAAAAAAAATTAATCACTAACTTTGGAGAAGAAAAAAATTTATAAATCAAAGAAATTTTTCTCGCGAATTGCTTTTTCGAGAGAAAAAAAACTTTGTCTGCTGCTGTTTTTTGACAATTTATTTATTTACATTTTGTCAATGGCATGTGAAAAACTAAAAAAAAAAAATACCTATATATAGCATAAAAAAAGGCATAATTCAAAACCCCAACATTTTTTTACTTAAGTTTTTTTGGATGTAGAAATAACTTATTGGAGCCTTGGGGATGTAGTTAGTGTATAAACCGGTACCATATTGAAAAAACTCCTAACTTATTTTATTAGCCACTTCCATTATTCAAGGTGTTATTGCCAAATTTCAATATTGCTTTTGTTGCTTCGATATTAGTGAGATTGTCTTTATGTTTTTTTGTAGAAATTTTGCACAGACAATTGCATTTTCAAGACAGACAATTGGCAAGTCAATAAAAATTTGGAAGAAACCAGGTCTGCAGTATGTGGTAATATTTGAAGGGTTCCAAATGCTTTTTTTTAAAAATTTTGATCATAAATATAATAATATAATTTTCGATCTTGAAATATTTAAGAGGGGTGTGGACCCCTCACAACTGCGTCTTTAGAAATATCACTTTCTGTACGCAATAAATCATCATTATAAATTGAATTTTCAGGCGATATTTCCGTATCGAGATCTGTCGCGCCAACTACAATCGCCACGGTGCCAAATAGATTTTAAACTTGCGAATTTTTTTTTTAAAAAAAACATGCACATTTGTTTGCCTAGGGGCGGCTATGAGTTATACCTTTCGAGTTGGTCCCTTTCTGTGATGTTATTTTAGTTTATCGCGGGCCACTGCCCGAAAGTTTCCAAGGCTTGGCGATTATTCTGCCACAGCTCACAATACGGAAATCTCCCCAATTTTCACATAGCAATGATGTAAAAAGTGCTATTTTAAAAGGAATGAATTCGTGTGTACAGGGGTCTGTCTATGTTTTTCTGAGAGGTAACTATTTTGTTAAAATTTAGACATACTTTGTAAAAATTAAAAATTATGTTAAAAAATCAAAACATAAATATGGTAAAAATATGGATTTATTGTTTTCTTACGGGATTCAAAAGTAAAATTTTAAGAAATTTTTTTGTGTGAATTTCCTAAAGTTGAATTTGTGAAGGTAGTAAATTTGGCCTGGACGGACCCCTAATGTATATCAAGTAAATCTTCATTTTGATCTACCACTATCAAAATGAGCCAATCTACCACTAAATTGTTAAAAAATATGCAATTTCTTGATTACAGATATAAATTATGGGCTTTAAATTCTTATTTTTATTGTTGTGTCACATTTTATCTCAAGGAGATAAAAGCTAATCATGAAATAATTGTGTTACCAGTTATTCTTTCTTTCAGGGCCCACACGGTCATTAAAATAAATTAAAAAATTATGTCTAAAAAAAGAAAATAAATTCTTTTTTAATAAATTTGCATTCACCACCACAATTTTTCCAAATAAATATATTTAGTAGCTAACTCCATAGATTTAATTTTAAAATGAAAGCTAACAAATAAGAAATTTATTACAATATGGATCATGTTTTAAATTTTTTAAAAACTATATAAACTCACTCCTTTCTTTGTTTATTTGAAAGAAAGATCATCTCTAATCTTAGTCGGATTTGGGAGGAACCATATTAAGTTTAATTTCTGTCTTTAAAAGCGTATTTCTATCAAGGCAAACAAAACTTTAAAAAATTTTAATACGTACGAGGTAAATGGAGAAAAAAAATATATTATTTCCAGGAATGGCATACTTGATAAAACAATTTCACTTATTGAAGCCAAATATCTAAATAGGAGCACACTTCCTTTCTCTTTCTCTAGAGATAAAAGAAAACTTACTACCACTTTCTATTTAATTTATTAATTTGGGGTTAAGATTTACTTCATCACTCCGATTAATAACGTGAATAACGTAAAAAATCTTGCCACCACTTTCTATTTATCTGGGGTAAGATTTATTTATCCATATATATGTAGGGAAGTAAAAAGAGTTGCATTTGCTTATTGGTGATTGATTCCTTGCTTTGGTGTTTAAAAAAAATTTGACGAAAGATTTGATTAAGTCAAAATATAAATAAGATTTTTTGTGCAATTTCTTAGTATTTAAATCAACAGCACCAGTTGATAGAACTAAAATAAATTAAAAATATTTTAGGATATGCATTTTAAGAGTTTAGGTCAAGTTTTGGTCACTTTCACACTCCCTACTCCCTTTTCATTCTACCCTAGGCTGTAAATTAATTTAATGTAATCTAAGTCTGTATAGTGGAACTTGCTATTTCATTTGGCATGAACAGATGCCGTATGAAAATTCCTTTTTTTATTCTCAGCTTTTCATGAGAAAATAATTTTCTGAGGTGAAATAATGAATATTTTAATATTTTTATTCTTGCACTAGAAATAAAATATAATAACTCTAAAATGTTTTTTTTTTTAATTAATTGTTGCAACTATAAAAATTTACTGTCATTTAATCACTTAAATTTCTAATCTGACGATCATCAATAACAGAAAAATGGAGTAATGTTAAATTTTACTTTATAATATTGTAATAATTTAAAAAAGCCAATTTTATGGTTACATTTAGAGATGCTGAGAATAATAGGGACAAAATTATTAACCTAGTAACATTTTTCTAGTTGCATACTTAATATTTAACTTTTTTTTCAGGCTTACAGTCATTTTCACATGCATACAGTTAGATAAACCATCACATCATGACTACTAACAGTGTTATAGTGACTACAAATGGCTATCAGCATCATTATGAATTATTAAATGGCAATGAACTTCTGTCGCTGTCTCCAGTTGAAATTGAGTACCAGTCTGAGAATTCCTCTTCATTATCATATACTGATCTATCGTGTTCAACAAGTATGGACATTCCAAGTCCATCTACTGCATCTTTGAGCTCTACAGCTTCTAGTAAGTATTTCATTGCTTCTTAGATAATTAAGTGCAAGACATTTCACACCATTCTTATAGGAAGTTCCAATTAAAACATTTCTTAAATTAAAATGCTTACCTCAGAGCTGTAGTGAGGATGAGTTTTGGATAAAAGGAGTCGTGCAGACACTAAACACATCTGACTCCAGTTTTTGTTGGACAGTTTAAATTTCAATTTTTTTTTGTGTGATATACAAATTAAGAAGACAAAGGAAGCCATGTATGAACTTTCACTAAGAATGAAATTATTCTCAGAACAGTCTGACTGCAGACATTGCATCTGATTCTCTGTCTTCCTACGTTATGTTAGATTTTGAGAACTATTTAGTTAATGTTGAAAAGGGTACAGCAAAGCGAATGAAAATAAAAAACCAAGAGCCTTTATCTATGAAAATGGGGGGAATACAAACAAGGTTTCTATGCAGCCCTTACATAAATAAAAAAAAATAAGATTGTTCTTGCTAGACAACTCTTTTAGAACTTATACAAATCTATCCTGAGAAGTTAAAATAAGTAGCCCTATTAGTAACAGCTTTTCCACACTCTCAAGTTAGTGCGAAAAGACTTATCAGCTCTGAAGTTTATCAAATCAGATCTACGATCCCCTTTCAAAACGGATCTACATACTTCTATCAAAGAAGATCTTGCTGAAGTTATACTGTTTCTTAGAAATTACTAATGCCAGTTTTTTGCATTTCTAATTAATATAAATAATCTGCTGTGTCATAAATTTTTTTTCTGTAGCATATAATATTTATTTTATATTTAAAGAAATTTTTTAACACATGCTTGTATGTATGTGTTTTATATGAGGAAATTGGAGTCTTTAAGTTTAGAAATCCATAAGTCTGAATCGATCATTTTCCCCACCGACTCCACAGCCCTTGATTTGTCTAAAATATTGACTTAATAGTATTAACTTCTTCTATAAAGCTAGGCAACATGAATAAAAGTGCAAACAAAATCACAAAAACATAGTAAAAATATTTTAGTTTCAGTTCCATAAGGAAACCCTTCTTCAGCATAGAAATGCAGAATGGGAGGCAAATAGAAGATCTATGTAACATAATTCTATAAACAATAATTCTCCATATACCTCATTACCAACCAAGCAAAAATTGATGAATTTGCTTGACAACTGCCTTTTTTATTTAGTTTATAGACTAACTTCATTATTTTTTAAACAATTTAAATTGAGCTTTATATTAGGGTTTTTGAAAACCCAAATTGTTAATTTCTTTACATATTTGTCTTCCATTTATTTAAGTTTCTGTGCCTGTTATTTCTTACATATAAATTTTGGATGGAATTCTCTACAAAATTTAGTATTTCATTCTGTTCAAAAGCTTTAATGTTAAAAATATTAAGAAAGAAAAAAAATTTCATGTTTGTTTAGCTATATATTGTATTAAATTTCTTGCTGTCTGGTTTGCAAGCTTTGTCAATTGAAATTCTACCTTACTTCCTGTTTAAATTATCTAAACCTGTTTAACATTATCCCATGTATGTTTTAGATTATCCTGAATTAACCATAGAGGAAGAGTTAAAAGATCAGCTTCGTTTTCGTTATAAGAGTGAAAAAGGCTGTCACGGAGGTTTAAAACCAATTATCAAAGTAAGGTTTTTATTGTTTATTTCCTGATACTTATTTTATAGATGTTAACGATTTATAAGACTAGGTAGACTCATCCAAACGGGACTTTTTTTATGGGCAGTGCATCTGTTAGTATTTATTTATTTATTTGAAATACTCAATTTAATTTAAATCATTTTCTTTAGTGGACTGTTGATTACTATTTAAGAAAACATTGAACTAAGCTTGTATTTTAAGAGTCTTTTATATAACAAAGTATTTATTAGATTTAACTGCAAGGGCAGAATTATGTGTAAATTCAGCAATCACAACAAGTAATGGATGTTATAATGTTTAAAAAAATACATATGTATATTTTTAGCAAAAGTAATGACACAATATTGTTAAAAAAATATTGTAAGATATTTTCTTTTTAGTTGTCACTTCTTACAGTAAAAAATTGCTTACACTAATTCTTATTGATCAAAATATAAAACAAATGGAAGTGTCAAAATAAGGATTGGGTATTATTAGTGCTATGTCAAAAACAAAATAAAGGAAATCTATCTACCTATTCCTTAAATTAAAGTGAAATTAAGAATTTCTAGCTACTTCATGAAACATTTGTTTGCCATTCCTTAAAATATTTCTCTGTTTTTATTTATTAAATATACTTTTTATATCTTTTCAAAATTTTATTGTTAATACATTTTTCAGTTACATAAATATGAAAGTTATCAAAACATATGGATTAAAGTTACCCTTTATACTTGCGGAAATAATCCAACATTACATGTTTTGGAACTTGATGGGAAAGATTGCAAGGATGGAGTTGGTTGGAAGCAACTTTCTAAGGATTTCATAGCAAAGTAACTAATTTAATATTTATTTATTTTTTGAAAAAAAGCTATTTTCTGATATTTATTGTATTATTAACTATGTTTTAATTAACTAAGTTATGTCAACTTACTGTAAAACAACAAACCAAATACAATCTCTAATTTCAATTTTGCCAAATCAAACCTGTTAAAAGGTTATAATGCTGAGTACTCATTTGTCTGACCATCTGCTTAATGATACTTCAATAATTGCTGTGAAGTTCCATATAATGATACTTCTATAAACAAAAAATTTTATGTGGTTTAAAAACTCATAATTTTTTAAAAATTTTAAGTATTTAAAGTTAAACTTAGTCACAAAACGTGTTTGTGTAATTATGAACATATTTAATTAATAAATAATTATAAACATTTAATATTTTGTTGCAATTAATAAAACAAGTATGGAAAACGGATTTTCTAACTCTTATTATATTTCTTAAAACCTCTTCAGAGGCATAAGTGCGGAGCTTTGCTCTAGCACTGTTGTTGCATACTTTGAAACTCATAGTTTTATGACTATATACAAATTTAAAGTAAAGGTGTGAAGTTAACATTTTAATAAATATAAAAATTTTGTAAACAAGAGGCAAACATTATTGCTGTCTCTTGTTTAGTAAATTGGGGTTTCCATTTACAAGTTTTTTTGTAAAATGAAACTCTTACTATTTGGACTATTAATTAATGACTTATTATTCTAAATTTGATAAAAAATTTCATTTTATAAGTTATAATAATTATTGTTTCAGATTCTCTTCCCTGTCTATATGTATGAGAAAAAAAGATGAAGTTTCTGAATTATTGAAAGGAAGAATAAAACAGAAATATAGTAAGTTGTAAACAATAGATATGTGTGCTGAGCAAAAAAAAAGTAGGCAGTGAATGATATTTGATCTTTCTGTTCTACTCTGACTGAACTTTCTCATGCTAAATCGAAATCTTTCAGGAATATACCAAAAATAATTATTACAGACCATACTTTATGTTACCTTCTCAGGCACTAAAACATACTTTTTTTGGCCCTAAAAATGTAGGGAATAGATATAATCTATGAAATGAGGTCCTAATAGTTTAGTCAAAAAAGTAGTCTTAATTTTTTAGTCTCATTATATTAATCTCAATTTTTACTTACAGTTCAAAGATATTTGAAAGTGACAATCAAATAATTAGATTAAAAATTATTTGAAAGAATCTTATTTTTTTAGGGTAAATCATATTTTTATTTGGTATTTTATTTCACCTTATCTATAATTTTTTTACCTCTGGTATATAACCACAATTATTATAAGGAACATAATTTGCTGAAAATCAGAAAATATTGTCAAAATTATTAATTATTTTATTACTTATCTAAACAGTCAAATACAGGAACTTTTTGCTTTTAGTATATTATCAAAACAAATCTGTTTCTCGGTTATTTAACTAAGCAACACTGCTCAAAAGGAAACATTTAATGTAAAATGGTGAGAAAGAAAATCTTGATTAATTTTAAATTCTGTGGAGCATGCTATATTTTTTTGCATTATGTATTTTATTATTGATTTCATTATTACAGTACAGTTTTGTTACACAATATAATTTGAAAAATAATTACTGAAACACACTTATTTTACTAAATCATGTTATTTTTTATTTCAGTTATTAAAGCCTCTAATGTTTATCTTTTATAGTTTGGATTATAAGAAATGAAAGTCTATAATTATTTTGAAAGAGTCCCATTTACTAATGCTTTACTTTTTAATAGTTACTTTTATCTATTCATTCCAGTTTGCTCTGCTCCTTGCTCACTATTGTTCACTAATGCATAAAATATCTCAAAAGCTAATGTCTTCATCAGTAACATTTATGTATCAAAATGTCACTTGAACATTTTTTTTTTTTTTAAATGTGTAAAATGTAATATTTTTTCATTGAATGATTTTTGTATTATAAGAATGAGAAGCATCTTATGACCCTATTTTCACAAAAGAAAAGAAAGGATCCCAGCAAGAAGACCTCAATTTAATGCTTATTTTAGCTTCATAAAATAATTAGATCTTTTATAATTTTATAGAATTGAAACTTTTCACGAAAAGTCCAGGCAACCTCCTAATTTATTAGAATTTGTGCCAAAAACTATTATTTCTTGATGATGCCTTTAAAAATTCTAAATATGACCCCTTCATTGTCAACATGGCATCTCACAGGTTTGGCTTTTTCGTGCTCGTTTGGGCAATGTCGCTTGCTATGTGGCTAAGAGAAAAATTGCATCATTGAAATTGAATTTGTCGCTACTTACACGTCTCTTTAAATCTTGTGATTATTTTTGTATTTCTGAATATTGCTGAGAGATGGTGCAACTCGCCCTATTTTCTTTACAATTTTCTCTGAGAGATTTCCCACCTTTAATTGAAATCAAAATCATTTTGTAGTTTCTGTAATTTTGCTTTCATTACTATTACTGTTGAGTGTCAAAATAGCTATGATGTATAAGGTTGGAAAGTTATTTAGGTTGAAAAATTATTAAGGTAAGGTTGGAACAATGTTTTTCAAGATATTTTTTGTCTAATTTTAATAATTATTTTATGTAGTATGTCTTAAATGCCTTAAAGCAATAGAGTTAAGAGTTTTGAATGCATTACAGGGAAAACTGGAGATCAATGGATGGGACATCATATATTTCAACACCAATAGGTCAAGCAAAAAAACTGCTTCCGGACAAAAATATTTTGCTTTTTCGAATTTAGAATGAAACACATATTAATTTTTAGCAATTAAAAAGAATGCTTTTTTTGAGTCGGGAATTCTAATAAAAATCCAACAGAAAAGGTGTCAGTTATGTTTTGAAATGTATGACTCTTGATCAAACTGACTTTATCTTTTTAGAGGAACAAAAAAGAAGAATAAGTGACAAGGAAATAGAAAAAGAAATCCAAGAAAAAATGAAAACATTCAATTTAAATAGTGGTTTGCTTTATTTTGAAGCATTTTATGACAAAGATGAAAAACAACGTGTATGTGAAGGAATCTTTTCACAACCAGTTTACAATCAAAGTAAGTATAGTTCAGAACCGGCTTTATTTTATAATATTTTAAATCAGACTCTGAGTACCATATGTCATGTGGTAATAATTTTTTTGAAACAAAGATATATTAACCTGTTAAGAAATGTCTAAGTAACATACCTTAACATTTTTGCATAAATTATTCATTAATCTCAATTTTTACTTTATTTTACATCTGCCTGCTTTGTGTGTTGTTCTTAATTAGCAAATTACTTGTATAATGTATGAAGACAAACCGACATTATTTGATAAAGTGATCTATACCAAAATTTTAATTTTATTTAAGACACTGAAAACGAAATTTTAATTATTTTATTGTAAAACAATAACATTTTTATAACTTTAACTGTTTTACTAAAAAAATTGTTTTCAGAAAAAATAACTTTGGTTTTTGTAGAAAATTTAATTGGAGATTTAAAAAGTTTATTTTTATTAGATTCTTTTAATATTTTCTTTATATATAAGTTAATAAATTTTAATATAAATAACCATGCCACAAATTGTCATTTGGTGAGTCTAAAAATGTACATCTATGATAAATTGTGGTGTGAGTCTTTTGGGGTCTGGTACATTGTACTGGCCCTCCTTTGCCTGACAGCTCAGTTCTCTGACAGGCGTTCTTACTCAACAACTCATTTGTTTGATAATGCATTTGCTTAACAAAAAAATTTACTAAATCTCTAACCGATTGTCAGGTGTAACTAATGGGATTAATCATTAATTTTTGAAAAATACTGATTTTGAACTTTTAAGTACAACTCTCTATTGCTGCCACCTTCCCCCCCTTGTTGGGGCATCTCATCTGAGTATTTATGCTATATAAAAATGCTATTGTGCTATATAAATTAAAAAGGAACAAATTCAAGTACATCATGGATCAGAGGATGTCATTATTAGTAGACCTCTTTCGCCACCCATTTCCACTACAGTTGCAGATAGAAACAATTGTACAACTATGGGCTGTTTGTGTGATATCACTCACAATATTCCGTTGTAATATGATTATATTGTGGAGAATCCATTATAAACAAGAGTCCAAAAAGGCAAATAAAAATGTCGAGAGAAAAAATTTGAAAAAAGGATTAAAAAATGAAAAAGAAAAAATTAAAATACAAGACGACTTAAAAAAACGTAATAAAAAATTTATATACAAAAAGCATTTTAAAACAAAAAAAATTAAAAAGAAGTGAAAAACAAAAGTAATAATAAAAAAACTTTTTATGCTGCCAATAATTAACTACAGTCCTTAAAAAATCAGAGAGAAAGATCTGCGACATAAACAGTCATTAAATATCGCTTGCACTTTCCTAATGTAAGTAGCCCAGCCTTATTTAAAAGGTTAATCAGTTGCCAACAGAAAATACTCATTTCCTTACATGACAGCCCTGCCATGCGAACGGGGAGATGTAAATTGTTGCTCTAGTTAAAAAGAAATTGTTGGAAAAATAAGTTGTCAGGCAAACATGCGTGTTCGAAACAGGGTCAGGCATTTAAGTTGCAGAGCAAGATGACCAGATTCGTTCTTTTGAAGCTGATAATTTCTATAAAAAAAAATTTTTTTTTTTTTAGAATGTACCCTTGCTGGAGAATTAAAGATAACACGATTGTCTAATTACTCTGGAACAACAAAAGGAAATGAAGATATGATATTGCTGTGTGAAAAAATCCGTAAAGGTATTATTCTTAACTTATTTCCTTTTTCATGTGTTGTCTTAGATTTTAAAAATTGCCACACAAATACAAATTATTTATGCTCACAGTAACACTTTTGTAAAACCTCTGCTTTTTTGTATTAATTTAAAAACTTCAAAATACTTTTGCTTCTTTGTGATGCATTGTCAGAAATTAGTTATTTTATCCTATTCATGCAAAGTTTTTGATAATATTTTTATATTTTGTTGATAATATATATAGAGAGGGAGAGAGGAAGAGAAAATTTTATTAGTGCACATATGTGAAATGGGATTTTGTTTTTTAAAAAAAAGTGCTTAAATTATTTTATGATGGCTTAAAAAGTGCTTATTTATCGTTGAAAAATTTTGTTGTGCACGCTGGGTGAAAATCAGGGTTGTGGTGATTTAAATGAACTGATTTTAAATAAAATCATTGAAAATAAATTCACAAAAAAATTGGTTTTTGTTATAGTTGAATAAAATTATTTATTCAACTACAAAAAAAAAATTTAAATTGAAAAATATTGAACATCAGAAACTGCATACATATTTATTCTGTTAAATTTATGTTACTAGCTAATATCTTTATATTTGAGAATAAATTGAAAATATTATAGATTTATCTGTTATCAGCACCAATGATTTCTTGCTTATTTTAAATTAAAATAAATTTTATGTTGTTAAAGGAATATAGTAAATTTTAGACAGAAGTTGCAAACTTTACCTCTTTCATTTTCATTCACATTGCTGCAGCACATAAAGACAAATATTTCATTCAAAATTCTCTTTATTCTTACCCTTGTGTATAGACATAAACATATAAAAAAAACTTATATTAGTTTATTTTTCTGCTAATTGTAGATAAGTATGTTATAGGAGGAGAAGATGACTAACTTTATTCAAAAATAAAATATTAATAAGTTGTACAACAGATAAAGTGTGACTAACTATAAAAACTAAGAGTTTTAATTAAGAAAGGTATAAATTGTTTACTAGTCTGTTTTAATACTGAACACCTAACTTAATACATAATGCTTAACTTTTTGTCAAAAAAAATTAATCATTAACATCTCTATGAGCATCTCTATGAGTCTGAACATCTCTATTAAACATCACAAGACACAGATTTTTGTATAAAATCATCTATGAATAAAATCATGTGTATTTTGTGACTGTGTTGAACATTGTAGAAATGTGAAATAATTTCTCTATGGTAACGGGGAAGACAGCCAAGTTGAATTTCAGCGGACTTGTAAAGGTCTTATTGTGTTCTATTGACACGTGATTAAGTAAATTCAGCTTTTTTTTCTTAGAAATGAGCTTTAACCTTTTTGGATTGTCTGTATTTCGAACTGTCATAGTCATTGCTACTTTATAAATTACATATGATATATTATTTATTATTGGTGTATTTTTTAGATGACATTGAAATCATTTTTTCCTGTAAGAATATGAATTGGGAAGAAAAAGCGCCATTTAATCCTGCTGATGTCCATCATCAGGTTAATATAAATATTTAGAAAATAAATTGAAGTTGTTTGCTTTATTTATTAATTTAAGACATTTATTTTGTAATTTTTGTTTTAAGAATTTAAAAATAAAATTATTTTCTTGTCTGCAAAGTAAAAGATACAATAATCATTTTTTTATCCTCTGTTGGACAACCTGTTAAAAAAAATTTATTTATTATCAGACATTTTGTAATTCTATTACTATCTTTTATTTTATTTTGTCACAAAAATACAAGCATTTATGGTGTTATTAGAAAATATTTTTGTTTCTGCTTTCAAAAACATCTCTAAGGATGTCAAATTGGAGAAAAATTTTACTGAATTATTCTCCTTTATTTTCTTGAACTATTAAATGATCTGTCACAATAAGCAACTGAATTTAATCATTAATTTTGTTCTATTCGAGGTTCTATCCATGTCTGAAAAATCTCTAATTGTCAGAAAACTTGGTTTTGGTAACAAAAAAAAAATCAGAGAAAATAGAATTTTTCATTTAAAACATGGAAAAATCCTGCAACAAACCTAATAAATAACTGCTCTTAAAATTTACGGTAATATCATTTAGCCAGTGTAGTTCAGCACAAATAAAACAAACTTTCATTTCTATTATTTTTTGTAAAAAGCCCTTTCTTGTTTCAAGCTTTTTTCTTATATAAAGGTATGTGATTTCTCTAAGAATTAAAGTTATTCCTGGAATCTCTAGATTGTTGATTCATAGACTTCTGCATATTTAAAATCTAAATTTCAATTACGAAACTTCCACAAAATTTTGCTGATGAGGCATTTTTTCCTTATTTTTTTACCGCCCTTTGAGTAATCACTTTCAAATTCGCTGGATGGGCGAGGATTCCCTCATATTTTCATGCGATATTTAAACTATTACTTTTAATTTTCTTTTATTGACGGTTATTACTTTTAATTCTCGTATGGTTTTTAAAATCTTGCTATTTTTTAATTTCATTGTAAATCTGTGTGGTTTCATAGTCGAAAAGATTTTGGCTGTTATCGTCTCTAATTTCACTATTTTTGAAATCCTGTTTTTTTAATGAAATTATAAATTGTAAAATACAAATAAAGGAGGAATATGCTTTTTTTTAAAGATAATAACATTTCATTATATATTTAATTATATGATAATATTTCATTATATATTTAAATATATAATTTTTATATTTTGCTGTTAAAAAATTTATTTTAATTCGAAACTTCTTTTTTTTTTTTTGTCTTTCTCCCTATAAATTTTATAATTTTTATTTTTGTGCATAAAATGATTGAATAATTTAAAATTCATATTGATCAGAAGTAATCCATGTATAAAAAAAAAATTGTGTTAAAAAATGGATTATACATTAAAGAAAAATTCTTTCACATGAAAGTGAAAAATTGCACAAAAAAGTAAAAGTTTTAAAAAAAAGTTAAAGCCAAAGACCAAGTAAAAGAGGTTTACATTAAGTATGACATCTTAGAAAGTATTTTTTTTTCCTTTTGCATAGCATATAAGTAAGGATATGTCCTAAAGAAAATAATTAATATTAAGGAAATGAACTTATCTATAAAAAGAGATTTTTATGAAACAAAATCTTGAAGTTGTTTGTCAAAATAAGAAGTTTCACCCAAAATATGCTTAATATTTAGACTGCTGACTTTAAAAATGCTATTGACCATATGAATCTCAACTTCTAACAGTACCTACATGATTTTCTTTATTCCATACAATATACTTTTGTTACTTATACGTAATGAAATTACTTAATATTAGGAAAACTTGTTGTAATAATGTCTCTGTATTTATTTATATTCATTTACCTCTCATATATTATAGGTTGCTATTCCTTTCAAAACACCAAAATTTCCACAAAATGTAGAACAAGAAGTAGATATTAGACTATGTAGAAAATCTGATGGAAAAACTGGGGAGCCAAGGACATTTCTTTATAGGCAAAGTGATGGTAAGTACAGTGCCCCCCCCCCCCAAAGAAGAAGTACCTTAGCAATTCTTCATCTAATGATTGGATTGTCAGGTACTAAAATTCAATCTTAATGGTTTGAGATGGTGACCTTAAATATGTTCATTAATTAGATAATATTTTAAGTTAACGAAATTTGATTAAATAATTTACTATTTCTGAAAGTACTCTTTCATAAAATGCTTCTCTATGATTGTTTAAATGCAGAATGGTTTATCTTTAAAGCAGTATGCTTGTTTGTAGTAGTTAAAAAACATGATTTTTTTTAGATTATGATGATGAGTTACCTTCGAAGCGTAAAAGGCCAAACCCTCCTGATGATGTTCCCATGACAATATCAGAAATCCAGAGTGAAGCATGTACAAGTACTGTGTCTGATTACGACAATATACCGAATTTGAGTGAATTGGACTTGGATAGTTAGTTATTACTTCATTACTCAAATTTTGTTAATGAATTTTTTAAAAAAATGTCTATTTAAATTCAGCATCTAATGTTTTTTTTCGTTTCTTACATAAATCAAAAAGTATTTCTAAATAATTCTTAAAAATTGAATTTATGAAAAGTGACATTTTTAGTTTTGTATAACTTACGTGTCTTGAGAAGCATCTAAAAATTTAATAATATCTATCTGCTTGGATTGTAATTTTTTTTAATACTCCTAATAAAGATTAATCTTTCTCCCAAAATCTTCAAGGTCTTATAATTTTATTTTTCAAACCCCTGAACATTCCTCCTCGCATTTCTCAGCTTTCCCTTTAGTGCATTTAAATTTTTTTGAAACATTCTAGTGGAATTTTTTAAAAAAGGGAGGGAAGATGTGTGACATCTAGGTTTTTTATGTAGTAATAAGAACTAATTGTCGTTTGTTTTGATCCTTAAGAGAACGCTTTATTCCCCTCTCCATGATACCCCTTTAATGCTTTTTAAATTGGAGAATTCTTGCTTCATAGTTTCTTAGCTATTTGATATTTTGAAGGAAAAAAAATTTCTTCTGAAACTTCATATTTTACTCTAACTCTGTGTGAGCTTTATTTTATTACTATAAATTTTAAATTATCACTGGAGGGAGTATAATATAACATAATGGGGAACATAATATATTATTAATAGGAGATGAAGTACCCTCTAGAAATCCATTTTTTATCAAAATTAATTCAGCTACTCCTCATTTTTGAGTTTATATAAAATAGCTATACATTTCAAGCCTCCAAAAGAAATAATTAACAATTGTTTTCTTCAATTATAATATATGTTATAGGACGAGTAAACTGAAAAAAAATGCTGAAAGATAATGCCAAAAGTTTGTAAACCACAGTTTTCAATTGTATATTTTTGATTGGGTTAAATGTAGTTCTCCTCTTTTACTTAAATAATTTTTTAATTATTATCGCCACTGAATTTTAGATGCTGAATGGATTTTTTTTAAATTATTAGATTTTTAAAGCTTAAACAGGCTCATAAAATTAGCTTTAAGAAATAAAAAGAAATCTGATAAGATGTGAATAACTGTACCTCAATAGCTCTATTATAGATTGACTAATAGTTGATATTTTCTGTATCTTAAAAATTTTCATTTCTGTTAATTTTTGTAAACTAGTTTTTTTTTCTACGACTTTCAATAAAAGGGTTTTTATTTTAAATTGAGTAAATAAAAATTTCATTTTAGTTAAGTTTGTATCTTAGATAAGATATTTATCCAGCATTATATATTCAGCAAGAATAGTTTATACAAAGATATTTAATTTTTAATTGTTTTTTTCTTTTTGACAAAATTGTTTTTCTACCAGCTGCTCCAACATAACCAATTGCTAAACTGCAATTTTGAGATTTATTTCTACCATTTATTAACTTATTATTTCTCCTTTTTTCCAGGTCTTTTAAAGCTCATGGAAACTTGTGATGGCTCTGAAAATGAGGACTATAGATTGCCATTTGATCAGGTGACTGCAGAAGGTATCCTAAACATGGCATCTCTAAATCTTAGTGAAAACTCTCACGTGAAGAAAGAAAAAGCAGATCAGGAATGGACAATTAGTAATACTAGCTGCTCTGAAGTTGAGCCGGCTCAAATGCTGAAGAGTGGTCTAATTGATCTCCTAAGGAGTAGCAAAACATTTTTAAGATTTTTACCAGCTCTATTGTCTATGAAAGATGAAAATGGAAATACGTAAGATTTACTAAATCTTCATTTTACGCTTGTTTTTTCAAAATTCTGTAATCACATTAAAAAAAAAAAACATATCAAACGCTTTTTTGCAAATTATATGCTATTCTCATAACTGACCTGAGTTTGCAACAGTTACTCATGACTGTTGGGTCAAGTTTAGCCTATCTTAAACCAGCGATTTCTATTATTTATTCTGAAAATGGTGCAAATCGTCAATATGGGAAAACGCCACAGTTTTGAAAAAATGAAAAGCATTTTGGTTAATTTTTTAATATTTAAAAACTTAACTTCTGTGCTTCATTGTCTGGGCTCATAAAAATTTGCAAAAAATGGGAATAAAACATTGATTTTGATAATTTTCATTTAGGTGGGAAAATGTAGGCAAATTGGCGTTTTTTTAAAAAAGTTAAATAGCTTATAAAATATTTTTGTTATTGGTCTGTATGAGGATATATACAGTATAAAATTATAGCTTTGCTTTAAGAATAAGGCACTTAAACTATGGCTTTTTTATTTTCCTTTGAGAAAGAGCTTCAAAAAACCATGTAAAATTAGTATATTTTCAAATACATATAATTAAGTAGGATGCAATTTTTTCTTCTTAGAATTTTTCTAATTTATGGCAAGATAATTTCATTTAATTGAATCATCACAAATGTCATTTTGAGTTGAGGATTTGATTTTTTAAATGAGTAGTTCACACTTTTTTAATTTTGTATTCCCCTTTTTATACAAATTATAGTCAATGTTGGTTTGAGAGAGGTGATTAAAATGCTACCATTTTTTGGCCATTTTTGTTTACATGTGACAATTTTATAATATCCCTAAAATATTCCTGGAAAAAATATGTCATTTTTCATTTCATAAAAAACTGTCATGTAACTTAATAAATTGTTCATTCCTACCTCCTTCACCAGGATTGGCATAGGGTATGCCGTCTGAAACTCAGTGACATTGCTATGCTAACTTCTCCCTTATCTTGATTCCGAGATAGAAGCATCAAAATATTCTGTGTTCCTTAATGTTACCATTATAGAACAATGTCTTAATGGACAGAGCATTTGCCTCCCAATGAAATGCCCCAGGTGTGAATCCCAGCTGTCTCTGAATGGTGCGAATTCTGCTCTCTGCTTGCACTTAACACAGTGCTGATGTAAAGTATCTTCAGTGGTAGATGGATTATGGGTTAGAATCTATTTGCCATTGATCTAATAGTGGTCCTAATATTCCTCTTCATGTTGCACAAATGTTGCCTCTTCATGTTGCATCAAAAAGTCCTCAATGAAGACTAGATTGTCCCACTGCTTGATCCGAGAGATCCCTTGTCTTCTGGGTTGGGTTCAAAATTACAAAGCTATGGAGTTGAGCATTGATCGTTGTAAACTCAGAATCCAGTCAGCTGTTCAGCGCTGGTTATCAAATAAAATATGCTATTATACTAGAAAGGTTAGTTTTTTCTGCCTCTTTAATTTCATTTCAAAAAGAAAGAATTTCTCTTTTCTTATCTCTCAAAAAAGAATCCTCTTTGTATATAACAGTAAAAAAGGTATTTTTTCAATACCAAAAACTTGGCTGGTTGTTTTTTATCTTTAGTTAATATGGGATATTCATTTTTTATTGTTTTTGATTAATTTTCGATTTGCAAATTTATGTCCAGTTCATGGACAAAATTTAGTTATTCAAATACACTTTTATTCTTTATGAATCACTCATTAGGATTCACTTTTAAATAATTTATGAATCACTATTGAGATTTATGATTCATATCTACACATTTTATGACTAGTTTTCAAAAGTTTTGTGTAAGTGACAATTCTGGGATTTATTCCTAGTTCTACATCAGCAGTTAAAAAAATTTTTGGACTATAGAACCCCAAATCCCTCTTATCATCCAAAAAAGCAAATCTCATAAGTCATCATTGAGCAATATAGTTAATTTTTCATGATTTGCAGATTTATGTTGTTTTTAGAAACAACTTTCATCACTGCATTTTCTCCAAGTTTACAAACAACTGTTTCTGTCATACATAGTTTAATTAGATTTTTTTTAATCCTAGTTTGATCAATCTAATAATTTAACTGCAATCATATTTCTGTTGCATTTTTATTACAGTTTTTTACAGACCCGGGTTTTGCATATCACCTACAAGTCCTCACTCTTGGATACTCTTCGTCTTTTCAACAGAACCCTAAGGTTTCGCACAACAGCTTTTGAAAACCGCTGTCTTAAATAGTTATCTTATATATCTTTGGCTATGTGACTAATTTTATGAGAATTATGCAATTTTCTAAACAGTATCTCTCATGTAAAAAGAGTATTAGTTAGACTCGTTAAAAACAATTTTGTCTTAGAACTTCATTTAGTTGAATTAAAATTTTCCAAGTTATAAAGCGTAATTTGAAAAATTTGAACTCATAAAATTAAGAGTGTCTTTAGAAGAGAAGTGCAGTGAGTTTATTTTTATAAAAGTCAGTTCAGTAAGCTAAATCTTCAAAGTTACAAAATCTCATTGAATTTATAGTTTGAAGAGCTTCAGGCTATAAGTGACACTTTGAACTTGTTCAAGAAAAAGTTTTTTGTATGAAAAACACTACAATTTCCAATAGGATGTTGCTCTGTTTTGTGCTGCCATCTAGGGAAAATTTTTTAAGCTGGTAAAGCTCTTATCTAGAAAAAACAACAAAAAATAGTTTGACAGGAAAAATATCCCCTTTAGAAAAATTATTGTGTATATTGCCCCAACCCTTTTATTTCTTTTAGTTGATCTGAATATCAAGACTAACTAAACTAGTCTCAATTCTAATTTTGAGATATCTATTTTATTTAAATGTATTATTTCCTCATTTATAGGTTACTTCATTTGGTAATAATTGAAAAAAGTGAAAACTTACCTTTGGTTGTAAAAATGGTAGAAGCAGCTGCAGATGGCACCCTGAATCAAACTAATAAAGCAAAAATGGTGAATGATATAAGATTTCTCTTGTTTTTTCATAAATTTTTATTTTCATTTTATTAAGTCTGCTTAGCAAAACAAAAATGTAAATTCTTATTAATTTATTAAAAAAATTCTTAGTGTTGCAACGTTTCAATAAAACATTAAGTTTTTTTTTACAAGCATATATATATATATATATATTTGTTTAAACTTTTTAAGATTATTAGTTTCATCATGAAGATTATTGTGAGTAGATGATAGTTAACTTTTTAGTATTTTTCTTATCAAATTAATGTATATATGAACTAATAATGTTAATAATTTTTGTCACCAACCAAAATAAATAATGATCCAATTTGCACTTATTAAAATATAATCATGTAAACAAATCTGATTTTGCATTTATAGTTTGCTAAGTAAATTCTTTTTAACTCTACATTTTTCTTATAATTATTTTAATTATTATTGTTTATTATTAATCTAAGGGTGGTTAATGTTTTTCCTCTGTATATCAGGGTTCATGGTTGCTCTAATTTTCCTGATGGAAAATATTTTGTCTTGATTTTAACTTTTTGTCCTGATATTCCTGAATTTTGATTATGTTCAAAGCTTCCCATTTCTCCAAGAATACAAATGCTGATTTTTCTTTTTAAATAATTAATTTGAAGAATCGAAAGATTTGAATTTTTAATCCAGCATCTTTTCATTTTAACTAATAATGCTAGTAGAAATTTCATAATTCAATTCCTACAATTTAGAGACCTTCTACTAATTATATACATGGTTTAAGTATATTGCCTTACCCACAGTTTTTAATGTTTAAACTGTTTTGGGAATTCATTCATTTTATGAAGAAAAAAACTCAATTAAACGATTTTACTGTTTTTTATGATGATGAATTCATGAGTCATATGCTTATTTATTATTTTTAGTAAATTACGTAACAAGTCATGTTGAGTTGACTTTCGCTTTTATTGAGTGTAGTTTCACAATGATTAAGTCACTTCTTTCCTGTGTTTTTTAACAAAAAAACATTTCAATTAACATTACAGTAATCATATTATGGAATTTTTAAATAATGAATTTAGGGATCATCCACTAAATTATTCATGCACAAAAATGTTAAACGGCATTTGCATTGTGTTTTCATTTAAAGATTTTTGAAACCCTACTTTAAAATTATTTAATTTAGAAAATCTTGAACTCAAAATATATATATAACGGTATGAAAAAATATTCCCTAATTGGTACCTATTAAATACGGTGATATGATCTCTGATCTCGGGGTTTTCAATCATAACAAACGCCTTTTAACATAATATATATTTAATAACAAGAAGGATGATGATGATGGTACAGTGTTATGGAGGAAACTGATTAGAAACTAATGATTTTTCATTACTGCGCAGAGCGCCATCTATTGAGCTTTAGAAATTTTAATTAATATGGAGAAATATTATTAACAAACTTCCCCCCGATGAACTCTTAGTTCATAACAATTTAGTCATTTCATATATTAATCAAAGTTATNCGCAGAGCGCCATCTATTGAGCTTTAGAAATTAGAATTAATATGGAGAAATATTATTAACAGTACCTGTGTTTTTTTTTTGTTTTTTTTTATTGTTTCTTAATGCTACAGTACTAAAAAAATTTCCAGGCATTGATTTGAAGCAATTGAAATTTTTCAGTATTAATAAAATTATACTGGAAATTATTAAAACTTTCTGTTTGAAACAAAATAATTCTGAAATTAAAAATTGTTTATTTTATTATTGTTTTGCAATAAAATTGGCTTTTATTACATTTAAAAAGAGTGAATTGTACTTTTGTAAAAGTAGTCTGAGTTATGTATACTGTTCCAAAAAATGTCCTGATAGTGATAAAGGTTAAAAGTTTTTAAAAAAGTAAGGAATGTTATGTACAATTTTAAATTTGAAACTTCAATCCTATTTACTGAAATAATGTTAATTGTTAATATCCTACGCTAAAAAAAAATGTCGAGTGCTTTCTTTTATTTATTTATTTTTATATTGTATATTTCCTATTTATCTTTTTTAATTAAAAAGTGTGTTATATAATTTTTTGATTAAATAAATGGAGATTATATTTTTTCATATGCAGACTCCACTACACATAGCTGTCAGTAAAGGGCTTTGGAAAGTAGCAAGAATTCTACTAATGTCTGGTGCTAACCCTGATATTAAAGACAAAAATGGGAATACTTGCACTCACTTAGCTGCAATGTATAGTTTTCCATGGTGCTTAGGGGAAATATTATCTCCCTTACTAGGAATAGA
Source organism: Parasteatoda tepidariorum (assembly GCF_043381705.1). Lineage (NCBI taxonomy): Eukaryota > Metazoa > Arthropoda > Arachnida > Araneae > Theridiidae > Parasteatoda > Parasteatoda tepidariorum. The sequence goes on from NC_092204.1 coordinate 75,980,335, forward strand.
TAAGAAGAAAAGAAAACATCTTCCAAATGTAAATCTCTTAAATTATGAAGGTATATGTTTTTCTGATGTCCATTTTTAACATAAATCTAATGTGCCATGTATCAAATGTAGTCATTTATTAATTCACAATCACAGTTTTAATTGTATTCTTAATTATTTTTAGTACATATATGTTCAGCAAGTTATATTTTGAATGTTAAATTCTTGTTTTTTTTTCTTTCTTTTTTTCTTTTTTTTTCTGAACATATTTTTTTTTTTTTTTTTTTTTTTTTTTTTTTTTTTTTTTTTTTTTTTTTTTTTTTTTTTTNTTTTTTTTTTTTTTTTTTTTTTTTGTTTGTACACTTACATAGACATAAGAACTTAGATCAAACACTTAGATCAAACTTGAAAGTCCTAATATATGGAGTACAGCACTTTATTCATAGATCCGAATTTGTCTGCAATTTCAATGCAGTCTGACGGAAAATTTATTTTAAAAATCCAGCTTAATCTAACAAATATCTAGTAAACTTTGCAAAGTTATTTTTTAAAACAATTACATTCATGAAATTTTTATGTGTCTTAATCTTGATTTTCTTTCTATTTTAATAAGATTTTAAGTAGAATAAATTCTTTAACATATTAAGTCTATAATCAACTGGCAAATGAATAAATTTCTTTTCAAAAAATCTTTATTTTTTGCGTTTTTTGCAATGTTCTTTTATATCAGCTTTATAATTTTAATCAGAAACAAGTTTAAAGATGTTTTAAAAAGAAGTCTCTACACTTTTTCTAAATTTTTTTTTTAATTATCTGACATGAAAAATAATCTGCAGTTGTTGTGATATCTGCAACACCTGCTGCTGTACTGGGGTGTTTCTGCTACTAGACTTTGAGGCCTACTTAGAGTACCATTTCCTGAATGAATTTAATGTGATGTACACAAATATCACATTGTAAATATAGACCTTAACATTGTAATTACAGACCTTCTGCCAATTTCTTCACTAATTGACCTTTAATGCAAAAAAAAATTTTCTTTCTAATTCTAATGTAATGTTTTCTCTAATATGATGCATTTTATTCAATGTATTATATTACATATTTTATTATACTTGCTGTATTATGTAACTTTATTACTTTAATAAAATAGATCAGCCAAAAGCAGAATGTGTAAAAAGCTGTTGAACACTTTATGTCGGAAACAGAATTATTTACATCCGTTTTACATATTTATGTCCAAGTCACAGGAAACATTTTACATGCTATTAACAATTAGCTCAACAGCTAAAGTAATCTAATTCATGATTCGTTCATTACTGAAGATATTTTATGTGCAGCACTGAAGTCAGTGGAGATCAAAGATAAATCGGAAGTCGTTATGGAGAAATCTTGAGAGGAAGGCCTCGGTCCGTATTGGGCTGTCTGGCCAACTATGATAATGATAACTGAAGACAGTACAATCCAGGAGCAGAATTTTTAAGGACCAGCCATCGCTGGGATTCTAACTTGAGAGCCCTCATTGTGAGGCGGGTACACTATCATCCACTTCTGTAAAAATTTATTTGTTATATCCTAAATCTCATTAAATCAGAACTTGGAGTAAACTAGTTAAAGTTCTGTTTGTTCCTTCAAGTAAATTAGTTTTCTTTAATCTGTTTATTTTGCGTAGGTCTCTCACCTTTGCATCTCGCAGTCCAAAAGGAGTCTCAAATATGTGTGCAGCTTCTTATTAGAGCTAAAGCAGGAATCCAAAANGAAAAAATAAAGAGAACCCAATCAGCATGCCACGCCTTTATGCTTGATTGATAGCCAATGACAGGAGAGAAAATAAGAACTTGTCACTTCCCCCCCTTCAACTTGAATGACAAGTAAGAAGGAAATGAATTTTGCTTCTTCACCTACCCACCTTAATGAATGAATGACGGGAATTTCCCCTTCTTGCTTGAAACGTTCTAGTTCAAAATGGCGGAGAGAGCAATTAATATTTTCATAACTGTAAATTTTTTTAGTTTCCTATATTTATTTTTATAATAGCAATAATTATTTTTTTTTAAATATTTTGTTTTTGATTGATTAGATATCATTCTAATACTAAAACATTATTGCCCGAAAAATAATGTTATTTAATTTCTGCTTCTTAGATTCAGATCATTTTAATCTCTGTTTACCTTGGGGGTCTATTATAACGGAAAAATCGATTATCCGGACTTCGGAAAGTCCCGCCGATTCCGGATACGCGACTTTCCACTGTATTCGTTTATGAACTTAATGCTGTATTTTTTTTCCTTTAAAATTCCAATTTGTTTGAAAGTTATTGCAAATGTAAGTGCTTTTTTGTGATTTTTTTAAAAAATTTTTGGCTTTAAATATTACCTATTTATCCATTGTTGTAGAAAATTTATTTTTCTCTCACAAGATCTTTATTTTATAAACTCGTGTTTGAGTAGATATCATTCAAAGGTAGAAAAAAAGTGATAGATTACATATTGCCAGATATATATTTTAATATTCATAGTGAAATTTTAAAAAAAAGACTTCATAATTAGCAATAAAAACTGTTCCCTGTTTGAATTATTATAAGTCTCTTCAACGAGTAAAATTACTTCTCATTCATTTCTTCTTATTAAATCTCACAATCTGCATTACTTAGGTTAATTTGTTTTTCTAACCTTGGTAATCCTCCGTTTTGTTAGGATTAACAAAATGTTCATACTTACAGCTATAAGAATTGTACATTGGAGAACCAAAATGTTGTTTAAAAAAAAAATATTGGCATTTATAAAGAAATAAACAAAGTTGAATGAGAATCAATTAAAGGAGTTGGTTAATAGAGCCTCCTAATCTTTTTAAGAATTCAGACTATTAAAATCAGCTTCACTGTCTTAAATAAGTTTAGGTTTGCTATTTGTTTGCAGCCAAAATTTCTCTACAGGAAAAACTTTTTACAATTTAATGGTATTGGTATTATAAAATTTTAATGATCTTTTCTATTTGATGGTAACCAGATGAGTTCTGTTATGCAGTTAATAAAAAAGAACGATTTGCTTTTCCCTCTTCGTGCTTGTCTAACAAATTTTCTACATTAAAAGAACCAACTTGAGTATAAGAGATAATTAAAAATACAATAAAAGTGTTATTTTTCGCTCTGAAGAAGTTTTCTTTCTTTGATATTACTTTTTGTCTTTAACTGTGTAATTGAATTTTGCTATCATCAATCCATTCACCTTCTCAATTTTTCTCCTCTATTTACTTTCTCCGTATGTTGTATTAACACATTGACAAGTTTATTCGGCATTGCACTTGCATTGTATATTTCAATTTATGAAACTCAGGGCTGTATAAAATATTGCAAAATCTTTGGCAAATTTGTTTAGTCAAAAAGCTTTAAATTTATTTAAAGCTTTATTTTTTAAAAATTAAGGCCCTGTGCCTAGAAAAAAACAATTTGCTTTAATAAAAACAAGCTTAAATAGATGAGGTAATTAAAAATAAGAGTGTTTTTTTTTTCCATTCCCCCTACTTAATTTTTCTCTTCTATTTACTTTCTGCATATGTTGTATTAGCACATTGACGAGTTAATTCATCATTGCACTTGATTTGTCTATTTCAATTTATGAAAATCGGGGCAATATAAAGTATTGCAAAAGCTTTGACAAATGTGTTTACTTAATCCATTCACCCACTCAATTTTTCTCTGCTAATTACTTTCTGCGTATATTGTATTGACACATTGGCGAGTTAACTCATCATTGCATTTTCATTGTCTATTTGAATTTATGAAACTCAGAGCGATATAGAATATTGCAAAAGCTTTGCACATTGTGTTTGCTCAAAAAGCTGTGTGCATTGTGAATCAAGATTAATAGCTAGTGACGCAACATAGTTTCTGTGTAAAATTAATAGCTAAAAAAAATATTAAAAAGTCTTAATGAATATTAGAACATCTAATAACATTTTAATTTATTATGATCATTTAACCTTTATTTTGGTATAAAAAATTTCATTTAAATGTATCTACTTTTTAATAGAACAAGTCTTATGCACAACTTATCTAATTTATGGAATAGAACTTTTTGGTGAGTGAAAAACATATGCATTCTCATTTGCATTTTAAATCTAAAAAGTTACAAAACATTTTTGTTTTACTAATAAATTAAATGTAATTTAATATATCTATAAGCATGTTGAAATGTGCAATAGCTCTGCTTCATTAATTATCAATGAAAAGAAAACAAAGTAATTTTACTATCTGTTCAAAAAAAAATTATTCATTCAAGATCATTGCAAATGGGCTATGTGGAGATTAATAAGCAATTGCTTGTACTGAATTTATTTTATAAAATCATTTTATTTTATTTCATAATCAGCATTGAACAATTGACCCAATTTCTGAGTTTACGGCTATCAATGTTCAGCTCCATATCCTTGTAATTTTTAACCCAATCCAGAAGACAAGGGAACTCCTGGGCAAACTAGCCTTTGTGAAGGACTTTTTAATAGAATAAAACCATACTTGCATTACATGGAGAGAAAAACTTTGAAAACCTTTCACTGTTTACCCTACTATTCGAACCCACTGAGGACATTTTATGTCAGCACTGTGGACTATATGAACCTGGGGCAGAATTCATATCAGCCAGCTACCACTGGGGCTTTGGTCACCTCATTGGAAGGCGAATGCTCTTATCTCCTGAACCACCACGGCTCTTATAAAATCATTGCATTGTTTAATATTTTCACACAGAAATAAATATTTCATATAATATATGTTTCCTCCAGTCTTTACTTTTACAGCCCAATTATGACTTAATCCTGAAGATTTTAAAAATATTTTATGTAATATATGTTCCTCATCTTTTTTATTTTACAGCATGGTTTAAGGCTTAATGTTGAAGACTTCAATGGGAGCACGCCCAATTCATGTGCATATAAGTTGCAAAAAAATTCTACAGTCACGCCCAAACCTACTGAATGCTGTATTGAGGTAAATAGGATAAAAATTCAATCTTACCTATCAAAAAATCCTATCTTGCAAATATTTTAATCTATAATTTATGTTATTATTTCTATCAATTGGTGTTATAGAGTTCATAAAATGAATTCTGTCATTCTAATGTATTCATCATTTTATTTTTATTTATCAATTTTTAGGGGTACTATTTTGATAACAGATAAAAGTCCAGGAATTTAATCAATCTGGAAGAATCAGAAATTTTAATGTCAAAGAGAATAGAATCTTCAATAATCAGGGAATTTAATGACCCAAAATGGCAAGGAAAATGAATTAATTTTAATGTGAGATAGCTGAAAGTTCTATATTTTCCCAAACACTTTGATCTTGTAATAATTTTTTTTAAAATTGTATTTATATCTCTAACATCTAATATACATTAAAATATATTTTAGGACGTAACTGAAAAGTTAGTATTTAAAATCCTTCCACTGGTTTCAAAAATCAGATAAATTCAATAAAATCAGTCTAGAAGTCCACCTTTATCTTCTAGGTGTGAGGACCCTATAATATTTACAAAATTGTGGGAACCCATCAGCATTGGGCAAATCCCACAAATTTGTTAATAAAACTTCCAGTTTCGTCATTAGTACTGTAATATGCTATTGCAGTTTTAGGTCTTAAACTTTATTTTTTACTTTTAAGACATTAAGCAATGGGCAAATTTTAAATTAAGAACAAACTAATAAATACAATAAAAATGCAGTGAAATGCTTTAGTTTTTTCTTTGTCTATATTTTCTTATCTTAATCTGTTTCTAGAAACATTGTCAAAACATATTTAGTAATTTTAAAATTATTATAATTAGTTAGAGGAATATCAAAATTGATAAACAATTTTGGTAAACCCTACTGCAGGTCCTGCAATCCCAATTGGTCGGGACTCACAGTTAAAGAAACTCTTATCCAGTCCATTCAGGGATTTTTTTTCTGAGTTTTTGTGGCTAACCTGGATATATTTCGAGACAATTTTTGTACAACCAAAAATTATTTAAACGTATTTAGCACAATATTTCGACACAGTCAGTTATCCATATTTTGTGTAACAAACTCATACAGGGTTGATTGTGCTCTGGAAAAAAATCCGGATTTTCCGCTAACTGTGATCCGGAAGNGTTTTTTTTTTTTTTTTTTTTTACTCAGGAAATTTTCTGGAATTTTGACTTGGGCTCACAATCACCCTTGCAAATGGAATGTAAGACCGACACTTTTTCATGAATTTAATAAAAAGAAATTTATACATAATAAAAAAGACAATTGATAGCTACCAACTCTACTAGATTTTCCGGTAGCTTTTTGCAACTACTTAGTTTCAACCAGTCTTTTATATTATTTTAGTAAATTCCTTATTGGACCAATCTCACTGCATGCAAAAAATTTGTGGATGGAAATGAAAACCTGATTGGTGAAATACACTTACCCACAAAAAAACTAGTCTCTCAGATAATTTTTTTGAAGGGCAGAGACTTATTCAGGGCTCCCATGGGTCAAGAAAAACAGGGAAAACCTGAAATTGTCAGGGAATTTCATTTTAAGTCTAAAAAGCAGGGAATAGTCAAGAAAGATGGAAAAGTAAATACACTTTTTGTATTTTATTTTCATATTTTAGGCAATAAAATGATTATTTCAATTTTTAAATGCATACCTTTCAATAAAAATTATTTAGTTTTAAAACAAATTGTTTGAATGCCATTTATATATCTTATTCGAGAATCCCTTTACTTATTCATCATCTTTAAGAAATGAAAACTTCATTTTAGAGATATTTGAAAAACCTTTATGTTTTCATAGGAATGAAAACATAATTTTAGAAACAGCTCCTATTCCTTTTTTTCTTAAAACCTTGTTTGAAAAATGGGAAAGAGCTATTCCCAATTTGTTTTTTCCATGAAATAGAAGAATTTTGTTGTGTGTCAGGCTTCAGTTAAAGCTATTGTGAGTCTAGACTGTTGTTTAAAACTATTTTATTCTAATTTCCCAACCTTTAATAATTTTTGACTGACTTAATTTTGTATACCACCAATTTTCTTAACTGAACTATGAAAACCGGGATTTGAAACTTTATATCCCGTATAACAATCATTCAGCATGATTTGTAATAATAATATTTAATTTTTTTATATATGTAGTTGTCAACCGAGTCAAGCAACTCTAATGAGGATGATTGCATTGAAATTATAGAAGGTATCTTCATTATTATTAACTTTTTTTATCGAAAAAGCTTTTATGAATAACTCAAATTGTTGTTTTTGTTGTTGGCCGTGTGTTTAATACAAGACTATTTTTTAAAACAAAAACTCAGATGATACACGTTGAACTTTTTTTAAATATATTTGATAATAGTTAAACTTATGTGGATGGCTTTATAGAAAAAGGTTCAAAATGTTATTATTTTTTTAAAAAAAGTATTATGTGGGTAAAACTCATGTTTTATTTTATCATACTACATTAATTTTATTTTTCTTTAGTTGTTAGTTTAATTTTTAAGTATTTCAGTGGATAAATTTACTGAGTAACATTTTTTTTGTGTGCTTTAAGTGAAAAAAGGTTTTAACTGCATTCGCTAAAAAAGCTGTCAACTACTTAACAGTGCAAATGTCAACATGTAAAACAGTGTAAATGAGTAATAGAGATTATAAATTGTGCTAAATCAGTGGTTCCCATACTTTTTAGACTCGTGGACCCCTTTTTATAGTCAAAATTTGCCCATGGAACCCCAGGTGAAAAACTGCATATACATATGTACGGTATAAAAATTACAAATTTTAAAAAAAAAAAAAAAAAAANAAAAAAAAAAAAAAAAAAAAAAAAAACATTTTGTTTAGAACTATTTATTGAAATTATATCTTTAGTTTAAAATAAAATTTTAAAAAATTAATGACTTGGATGAACGTGATGAGATTTTAGGAGTGTATTTATGCCGGGTTCAATGTTTGTGAGCACTAATTTATAATCATTTATTTATTTATTTTTTTTTGTGATGAGGTTCATTACGGCACTAAAACTGAGACAACAATATCCTCTTCCCACGTTTTGTTTATGCAGAAAAAGTTTTGCAACAAACGCGGTTTTACGATTTTAGTTTTGATTAAATTTAATTGTTCATCTTGTAGTTTCACATTAGTTTCGTAAGTTTGGCAAATGTACTGGAAATACATTAGTTGCAGCTTGTTTTAAGTTAGTCAGAAAACCTCGGTATCTTCCTACCATTGACGGAGCACCGTCAGTAGCTACAGAAATGATATCAGTCAAGGGTATAGCTTTTAATTCAGTCAATAGCGTTTCACCTTTCGTATCGCTTTCCAAGCATTTAGCAAATGACAATTCTTGGTAAAATTCTTATTCGTTTACAAATCTTACATAAGCTAAAAGTAAAAGCTCTGTTTCCTGGATAAGTGGATTTGTCAAGCTGTATAGAAAATTCAGATATTCTTAAGAATTTTCAAATCTTACATAAGCTAAAAGTAAAAGCTCTGTTTCCTGGATAAGTGGATTTGTCAAGCTGTATAGAAAATTCAGATATTCTTTAGAATTTTCTACGCACTGAGATATTTTGTCAATCCTTCTTTTAACATTATTATTACTCCGTGGAATTCTTTTTACAATGTTAAAAGCTGGTTTGTGCAGCCTGGTGAGTATTGCCTCACTTACAGCTAGTAAAATAAGTTCTTCAATACTGTGAGGCTTTCCGGACTTTGCAATCATATAATATGCAATCATGTAATATGCAATATGCAAACATGCAATCCATAGTCACCTCGCTTTGATGTTGTCCCTCTAAGTTGTTGCTGTGACGGTGTTTTCAGATATTTTTCTTTGACTTTTTGAAAAATAGTTACATCTTTATCTTTTTTGTCACTATGTACTTCTATCAATTGTTCGTTAAGCTTGGAATGTTTCATTGAATCACTTGTTATAGTTTTATTGCATAGAAGGCAATATATAGACATAGGTAAAGTACTATTTCCTGGTGAAGAAATGAAGACATACTTTAAATATTCAGCACTGCATTTTCGGTGTTTTTTCTTCGACTCATTCATACTGTTATCTCTTAAAAAGGGAACAAAAGATATAAGAAAATTGGTAAATCAACTGTCTAATTTGTAACAAACCACTGTTAATAATTATAAGCACCCACCTTTATTTATAGTTTACTTAGGACCTAAAAATCGTTACTATTTTAAATTCCATAATAAAAACCAATCACAATTTTATTATTTTATATTAAACATCTCGTGGACCCCCTGACATTGTTCAGGGACCCCTAAATCAGTTTTTATTTTTCACGGACCCCCTGAATGGTACCACGGACCCCTAGGGGTTCATATAGACCTCTTTGAGAAACACTGTGCTAAATGGAAGTGGACAAGAAAAAAAAATAAAAGCAAGACATAATCTTCATTTTCCTACAATTTCACTCCTTTTATTTTATAGCACTACAGTTATTGGACCTTGCTGAACAATGTAATAATATAACCTTTCTGTTTAAATTTCCTAACAATTATTATTATTTACAAAACAGAGCTATTGATCCCAAGCTCAACCCTGACCAAATGCACCAGGCTGTTTCTCATTATCTGGTGTCTGTCCTCTGATCTGTCCTGCTTCGGTGGCCCTTTCAGTAGCCTGGCTTCACATGTCACAGCTCTTGGGATCCACAACACATACACACTATAACACCATTGTAAAGTGGGAATGCCTTTGGCCAGGGTCAATAATTCTTAATTTTTGTAGTAAAAAGCAAAATTTTTTTTAAAAAAATATTCATTTCAAAAATTGCAAGCATTAAAATTGCACTTGACACATTCTTCCATTTAAATTCAATTGATCAATTTTATGTTACTTAGATACTCAAAAATTATCAAAACTTCTTCCTCATTAAAAAATTATCAAAATACATGTCTAAAACCTAGACATTGGTTGAAGTAACAAAAAAAAAATCACTGTATTAACTTTAATGCTTGTTTACTCAAACTCATTAAAATGTTATTTTTAACTTTTCTTTCATATAGCTCTATCTATGTAACTAATAGTATTTAAAATTTTATTTAACTACTTTTTTTTTTTCATTTTAATTCTTTTTTCTTTCTTCCTTTTGAAATTATAGAAAAACACAATATTTTTGAAAAGGATACCATTGAAGAAAAACATATTAATGAAAATAGAGAAGATCTGTTTTGCAAAACATTAGATTCAAATAAGCTTTGGAAAAAACTTGGTTTATACATAATGGATGAGAAGGAATTAAATGTCATTGAAGTTATGGATAGCACTCCAACAAAAACTATATTGAATGAATTAAAAGTAAGTATTGCTTATTTAGAAAAACTTGAACAAATAATTAGCATATATTGCATACTTTCTCTGATGAAGTTATATTAATAATGTATATTATCTATATATAGTGACGTTAGAAAAGTAGCCTAATTTATTTCTTTATTCATTTGGAAAACTCAGCATTTTTTTTATACTGGTCAGTAAAATAATGTCTTTGTTGTATTATGTATTCAATTTATTCTTTGTGACTGGGATATTTAATTCCTACCAATTTTATAATTTGTGTGTTCAGAAAGCGTAAAATACTGCTTAGAAAGTGACAACCTAGGGAAATGTCAAGTGCTATTAAAAGTGTTCAATTAAAAAGCACTAAGTAGTAAAATCTAATTTTTTTTTTTTTTTAACACTTACGTCTGTTCTCTAGATTATTTTATAATTAAATTCAATCATACTAAAAATATTTTTATTAATCCATTATTCATACAAATTAAATACGTTAATTTCTTCCTCATATTAACACAATTAACTAGTTAACACAGTTAATTATTTAATTATAATTTAGAGAGAATAGATTCTATAAAAAAGCTGTGCTTTTATTGAATTATAAGAAGATTAACTAAATTTTTTTGAAGTGCTATAATTTTTATTCTTTATATTCACGCTTATCACAGTTATTAACAATTATCATTTTGTATAACTATTTTGTTATCAATCATTAAATATAGTCATTATTATTGAAAGATTTTTTTTCCTTCTTTTAGCTTGTTGGCATTTAAAATGAAGGAATTTTCTGATTAAAATTTTTAAAAATCTATATCTTTGACAAGATGAAAACAAAATCTATAAAACATTGCTTCATATAATGCAAATCAAATTTTAATCCTATTATAATAAATTTTTTAAAGAGGGTATTTGCTTTATTAAAGGGGGAGGATTTGATAAAATTTGCATAAATTATGCCCCTGTTTTGTATGGTAAATGAAAGAAAAGGAATAATGGGAAGTATTTGGTTTATAAACATAAATTTAACTTCTTCAACCCATTTTGAATTATTATTTTAAATATATTGTATTTAAGGATAATAGCTATGTTTTGCTGTTTTTTCTTTCACTTTTTTTTTTTTAAATTTAACAAATTGTAACATTCTTGCGGAATATACAAATTGTTTTGGTAACTTCATTATTTCTTTTGATTTGGACTAGTTGTAAATAATTTTGTGCTTTAAAGTATAACTATTGATATTCATTGAATTGTTAAATGCAATATCAATGTTGTGCATTTTGTAAATTTTAATCATATAATGTTTTATTCATCTTTTTTTAATAGAAGCAAAATGGAGAAAAATATCCTGAAAAACTAAAGTATATTTTGTCTGACAGTAAACTGAAGGAATTTGCACACTTACTAAAAGTTGAAGTGTGAATAATGATTACCACATTAAAATCATTATTGTGTTGCAGTTTTCTAATACCATGAATATTTACACTCAAGCTAAAGCTCACTGAGCATTGTCTTAAATGCTGGACACTTTGAAAAATAACAAATTTTATATGTGCCTAAAAAACTTCCTGTTGTCAATTTTGAAAGACAGTGCTTTGTCAATGCTGCATTACTCTCCAGTTTTTCAAAGCAAGCTTTTAAAGATATATTCTTTTTTAATTCTCAATCATTTCTATATCTTGTACATTTCTTTTATTTGTTTTACCAATCAGGGTACCCTTTTCTTTTTTTTCCAAAGGAATTGTTATTTTAAATGTAGTGTAAATATTTGTTAAATATTCATAAATTTGTGTACTTCTGTGAATGCTTGCAAGAAGAATGAATGAGTAATAAATATAAAATTATTTACAAAAAATTACTATTATTATTGTCATTGATTGTAAATATAAGATGATAAAAATTCTGTTTGTATACTGCTGTTATTATTAAAATTTTTCATCTCTATGGTAGATGTTTCATGTATATATTATACCTCACACTTCGTTAAAGCAAAGTCATGGAGTTGATAAAATCTTTTTATATTAGCCTAAATTTGTGCTGCCTGATAAAACGGAAATTGGCATTTAGAGTTTTTTAAAAATAAACTAAAGCAAAAGTTTCAAAGATATGTTTTATTGATCCTTTTAAGTTAATCAATTTTTTTATCCAAAAAAGTACACACAAACCCTTACTCACACGTAACATATTTTATGTAATGTAATATTTTTATTTAAAAAAATTAACTAATGATGATTAAAATGTAAAAATATATTTAAGATAAAGTTTAAAAAATTGTTTATTATTGACTTTTATTTGAAGTTTTGTATTCTGTATGCTTCTCTTATCCCTCTTAATGAAGCAACTTCAATTTTTTTTTTTTTTTTTTAATTTTTGACAGTTAATCTGTTTTCTTGACGTCTCTTAACTGATTGATTGCACAAACCTTTCCATTTGTGAAATCCTAACATTAAAATCGCAAAAAATGTTCGGCTTTCTAAGTATCTGAACTAAGGGGCTTTAATTCCCTCTCATTTTCAAAACCTAAAACTCTAGTACAACTAAAATCAACTATATGCCTTCAATCAAACGAAATGCTCACAAAAGAATTTTACCATCAGCAAGAAAAGAATGCAATTCTTAACTTGGATCCAACACTTAGGTCAGCACCTCTCACCCAATTTTCTAAAATCGACGACTCCTCTTGTTCAGTAGGTTACATCACCAACTCCAATTGTGAACTATGGGAACACCCACCGCATCTAAAAGAACAAATGCACTCTCCTCATTTTTCCAGTTTAGGAAAAATTATAAGTTTGTTTAACTTAGTGAGATCACCGCAAGTATTAGTGAGGAATTTATTTTCATTAGGTGCAATTTTCAGGGAGTTTATTACTTAAATGGGAGAATTTTATTTTCACATTAAATTATGTTTATCCTTTATGATTATTGTACCAAAATATTGAACTGAGTTCTGTAAAGTTACAGCAGAATATGTCGAGCGTGTCCCAGGACGTGCTGTGAGATATATGAACAAGAATGTTTTAACTATTTTATTGAAATAATTTGTTTAAATTATGTCAGAAAGAAGGAGTAATATTAGAAATAGTTGAAATTGCAACTTATTTAGCTGTTATAAGTTTTAGTGAAGGTTTTCAAAGGGTTATTGAGAGTTTTAGAGCAATTGAAATTAAATGTAGGTTCAACAGCCAAAGAATATACTCAAAATAAAGATGACCGCTTCTACTCTAAAAATATAAGAGGCGTTAGATGAGGGTAGATTGATTATAAGAATGTTTAGTCTAGCACTTGAGATTACTGAAAATGATGCTTTATAGTTAGTTACAAAATTTTATATGGTTTATTAATCACGAAACTTTAAATGTAATTTATTTGAAACTATATTAATGTAATGTACTTTAAATGTAATTCATTTTAAACTATGTTTCTGGTACTTGCTATATCTCTAATACAATTTTCAACTGATTAACTTCAAATTTTGACACAATGAATATAGTTTTTGTTGCACGTAGGGATTTTTTATTATATTAACTGGTTTTGAATAATTCTCGTTAATGTAACTTATTTTATGACATTTTGTTCAAATAGAGATTACTGAAAATGATGCTTTATAGTTAGTTACAAAATTTTATATAGTTTATTAATCACGAAACTTTAAATGTAATTTATTTGAAATTATTCTGCTGTACCATTATTATTCTGCTGTACCATTTTCTAAAAAAACAAAAAATTTAGTTTTTAAAAATTTTGTGTGCAACAAAAACTACATTAACGTAAAAAATCAAGCCTGAATCAAATTGTGATGATTATTTTTTCTATGAATATAGTAGTAAATAATTTAAAAAATAAGTTTTAAACATATTTTTAAATTCTTGTATTTGGAACATAATGAAATGAAGATGAAAATGTGTACAATAACATAGAAAAAATTTATTAAGTTAATCACAACCGTTAAAAAATTCCTCTTTTTACTGGCCTCTATTGCGCTTTTACTCCTTAATATAAATAGACATTTAATGATGTAAAAATTAATCATGTAGTTAAAATCATTTAGTTTCTTTATTTAATAAAATTTTTATGGAAAAAAAAGTTCCATTGCGAATATTGCTTACTCGCCTTTACAAATTGAATTCTCGTACTTTCTATTTATGTATGTACAGTTGTGCCGAGGAAATTTTTTTTTTTAAAAAAACGAGATGAAAACAAGATTATTTTTACTAAGGAATTTAAATTAAAACTGGAGTAGGAGTTGAAAAGAAAATTACATAAAGTTCTCAACTCCTAAGGTCATTGTAATCAGACTCTATTAGTTATTGGAAGTAATCTGTTGTATATGCACTAGAAAATAAATATATCTTGGGTGTTTTTTTAATTAAATCTTTATTTTCTTATTCTTTAAAACTGTATAATTCTCAATGCACTTTACTCAAGACTATCTCTAAATAATTATAAAAAAATATTTTTTACACGAAATTATCTTTGGTAAGTAAAAATTACATAATGGGGCACTAACTTTTGACTCATTTCTAAATAAAAATTATTTGGATTGTGCATTATAGATTACAGTTCATTTTGAGAGGCAGAAATCTAAATCTTTAAAAAAAAATTTTAAATTTCCCCATTCAGAGAAAATGGGTTATGGTATATTATTATTATTTTCTTTCTTTTTTTTTTTTTTTGTATCTTGCTTAAATTTGCATTGGCAACAAATTACCATCTTACACTATTTAATTTACATATTTATAATTCATTATCTTATCATTTTCTTAAATTTTACTTTTTATTTTCTTTCTAGCGACTGCACAACATAATAAAAGATGTTTAAGTTGCAGACCTTGTGCAAATTTTGGAGTATCCAAAACTGTTTTTTTCTGTTTTCTTTCCTAGTTCCCTAAACATTTTTATAGCTAAATATTTATTGAAAAACATGCGTGATTGTTGGATCTATCATCACATACCTGACAACAATCTGTTTTCCTTTTTTAATAATTTTGATAAACTTTGAGTTCATGAATTCCATGTGTTCGTCATAAGGAGAAAATTTTAACACAAATTGGTCTACATTTATTTTATTGAAATATTCAGTATTTCAAATTTTAAAAAAAAGTTATGTACTGAAAAGAAAGAAAAATTGATAGTGAGATGGTACTAATTCGTTTAAGAGAAACGTAAAAAATTGCAATGCTGTTATTGATGCCAATGATGCTTAATTTTTTTTTTTTTTAGTAATAGAAGACACTACTTGAAATATGGTAATTGATGCAGTTTTAAATGATAAAAAATATACTAATATAGGTGCAAAGACACCCATGTTTATATATTTGGTACCTATTAAATCTGTATCTATAGTGTGCGGAAAGCGATTTTTATGACCTCAATAAATACCGGAGAAAATCGTTTCATTGTGGTAAGTGAATTGGTATATGCCTTTCAGTTTTGTGCATGATCTAACTGAGTTAACCCGTACAACGAACGGAATTTCAGATGGTCTTACTAAATTACTTAACGAATATTACAGACAAGCCTTGAATAAAAATCAAAAATAGTTTGTTTTTTTTACTGAAAAGAAAAAAACCTTCATGAATGCGCGTCATAGAAATGGAGTCACAAATATTGTATTTTGTCATGATTCAAAGAATAGTAATATATTTTAGTGTTTCTGGTTTTCACCAGTATACAGATTTTAACGTTAACATTGCAACTGCATATAATAAATAACATCAGCCATGAGACCAAGGAATAGAATTTTAATACTAGTTGGTTGGGAACATGGTATATGCAAATAACTTTTGTCAAATGTGTAAAAATGTGCAATTTCGCTGTGTTTGGTAGCATTTCCACCATCAGAGAATTTAACCCTAGAGGATCCTTCAACCCTAGAACTGTAATATGAACTTTCTAAATTTTCTTAAGTCTTTTCTTTATTCTAGAATGCATACCAATTATGTAGAAATAAGATTCTTGATTTAAAATACTTGCTTGGTATGTAGACCTTTATCTTGAGAAATCACATATGCAAAACGCGCAAGTGTGACAGCACATGTGAAATGAGTTGTTAGTAAAAATGTATCCTTTTAAGAACTTGTTTAGTACAAAAATAAGTGGCTGAAGGCGTACAGACACTTCAATAAACATAAACCGAAACTTATGCTTGCGCTGTCTGCTGACGCGCATTTTAACAGGGAATTTCGATTAATTCCCTACTCTTTTTGTTTTGTATTGTAATCAATAAATTGTTTACATCACGAATTATCCATTTTGTGTTTTTTTTTTGTATGTGGGTTTTTATTTTCAAGCTTTCATCCGAGTGAGAATACATTTACTGCTACTTGACATATTAACTTTTAATTAGGGAAGACTTAATATCTCGCTCCTTTTAAATCTAAAAGTATAAGTTTCGCTTTTGTGTATTTAGACCGTTTCATAACTTATCATCTCGTTATTGTGACGAGTATTAAGATGCATCAATCTTTTGGTTATGAAAATACATTTCAGACTTTATCTTCAGAGTTTCAATCATCATTAGCATCCAGCTCTACTTCATCATATGGTAAATATTTCAAATAATCTTTAGGTAAAACTATTTTTATATTCTATGCAAACAATTTTTAACATAAAAAATTCAACTGAAGAAATCTACTGCATTTGGATACTTGTCTTTTCTCTAGTAGTTTCAAGTATATAAATTAGTAGCGTGAGGGGGGTCACACTTTTTATTTTTAAGAAGCTTTTCGTCTATATTAGGTTTCATTACATTTATGCTAGAATATAAATATATATTCATATAAAAAATAAATATGCGTATGTACAAAAAACTTAAAATAAACTAACAGTTTTCTAAAACCAAAAAGTGTGCCTTCCTTCCAGGGTTCGCCAAGTGAGCCCACTTTGAAAAAACCCGCCCGGGTTTTATTGGGTGGGCCCACCTTGAAAAAACCCACTTGGTGGGTTTTTTCACAAATTGTTTAATTTTAAAAATTTGGTTGAAAAAGAAGTCTCTCCTAATACTATCATTGGACACATCCTGGAAGTTAACAAATATTTTAGAAATGTGCATCAAGCACATGGATGGGCAAATAAAAAAAAACTGCTTGATGCTCCAATTACCAAATGACATTGCTCTTGAACATCAAAATGAATCTAATAATAATATGTCAAAAATATTAAATAATGTTGGGCTTTACCAATAAACTATCAATTTGGAAAAACAGGTATCAATTGTTTCTGAAGCTTTAAAAAAAGTTTCAGTCAGAAAACATTTCAATTTCATAAGCTGTTGAAATAAGAATTAACTTACTATTGTGTGATGAATTAGAACCCCACAAACATTTTGCAAAAAGATTCCATCAGGCTATTCAGCCACCTCATTTATTAGCATATGCATCCTGGATCCCGAAACAAGGAAACAATTTTTAAATGATGAACAAAAGCAATTAGCAGAAAACTGTCTTTCTAAGCATCATCCAGAATTTCTGCCAGGTGTTATGGCATTTAAAATTTCCAATCCTTAATACTTTCCAAAATAAATGATGCTTGATACTATTATTCAACAGTTTTCATCAAAAAATAGTGGAAAATTATGGCAAAAAAAATTCCAAGCTTCCACAAAATTTCTGCCAATTCTTTTTTTTTTACACTCAGCACCAGCAACTTTTGGTTTGGTGTGGAGTAAACTATGAAATAGATTAGGAATGGATAAAACTACAAAACTCGTAAAAGTGTATCACCATTAAATAGAGAAATGTAGATACTTTGAATCTGCTGTATGATAAGAATAATAAATAAAGAAAGGGACCTTTTTTTTAAAGTTACTCTTAACATCTACTGACTATTTTTAACTATTTGGAAAAAGTTTTATCACCATTAAAAAAGTTAAAAATTAAAATATTACTTTAAGATTTTTTAAATATTATTTTTGAGATTTCTTTTGAATATAATTTATTTTATTTCTTTTAATAGTGTTTTAAAAAGAAAACAAACGAAAAAATTTTTTCTATTAAGTGATACATTAAACAACAATTAACAAATTCAAAGTTTTATTTTCTGGTTTTAAAAAAATAAGTTAAAACTTTTTATGTGTGTTTTTTTTTTTATTATTTTAAGATTAATTTGTTTTTTGAAATTATAAAGTTAAAATTTATCTAAAAATGCAGTCTTTTTTTCTAAGGATAAATATTTGAAAAATGGGACAATAACTGATACTCTTTATAATTATACATAATTTTAATTTCCCTTTCTATTAATCATATTATAAAAAACATGGAAGACCATTGAATATTTATTCTGTTTTAATTTTATTTAAGGTAAAAGTCAGAAGAAATTTTAGTTTTTACTGATTATAAATATTTATTGATTATAAATTTGTAATAAGTACTAATATATATATATGCTTAATAAATATAGTAAATAGAAGTGTGGGAAAACAAAAAGATTACCTAATAAACTTGTTCCTTTTATATTACTGTTGCATTTATGTTTTATAGTACTTCAGATAAAAATTGTGAAACGTTATTTATTTAACAATAAAGATTCAAGTACGTATTAGTGACAGTGCATTATTTAAACTTATTTTAATTTTATTATATATATATTTTGTATAAACTTTTTGGATTTATTTATATTTTTAAGCTTATACAACACTATTTAATAAATAAAAATATTTACACTGTAAAATTTTAAAGTTTATGAGCACTATATGAAAAAACCCAAGCAGGTTGGGGTTTTTCAAAAATCCCCGGATTTTTTCAAACCCTGCTTCCTTTATGCTACACCTATATTATAAATATAATTTAACTTAAAGTTTCATAAACTTTTTCTTGAACAAAGTTTATTTTATTTCATTATAATTCATGTTCAAAGTCTGTTCATAACTAAAAAAAGCTATTGTATTAATTTTTTATATTTAGGCAACCCTTATTTGACTGTTAAAAATGAACTCCTAGTCAAATTTAGATTTCGACATCTCAGTGATGGGACTCATGGAGGTTTAGAACCAATAATTGAAGTAAGATACTTTATAGTTTTTAATTTTTAAATATTGGTTTGTTGACTTTTTAATCATTTTTATTGTTAAATAATGTTATTATCATTTGTAAAAATATCTTTCCTCACTTATGGTTTTTAAATGAAAATCATGTTTGAATTTTTCTTATTCAAAGTTTAAATGCTTTTCTTTTGCTAGATCGATAGTTACCATATTGGCTAACGTACAAGAAAAACAAAGAAAGTGAAAATGTAATTGAAGAAAAAAATAATTTATTGTTATCCTATTTAATCTTATTTTATTTTTTGTACTTTGCCTCTTTTTTTTATTTTTTTTACTCATGTACTTTCATATACATTAAATAAAACTTATTGCAAATTAATGATAATCGTTGTATAAGCTTTTAGAACAAGGTTGCATAATTGTATTTTAAGATTATTAATTGTTTTTCTCTCTCTTTTTTGCAGCTAAATTTTTCTAAAAAAGTGCAGTTAGTATATTTCTTGAAAAATATGTGTTTACCTTGCGAAACATTTTAATTTCACTTCTTATACAAAATAAATGCATGCTATGCACGTGTATATCTGCGAAAATTCTGGAAATTTGTGCAATTTTTTTTTTTTTTTTTTAAATTAACAGGAGTGTTCACACAGTATAAAAAATCAATTATTTTCATTCAGAAATCACACTTAAGAATCCAAATTAAAGTGATTTAAAAATCAACCATCATAAATCATATTGCCATTGTCAAATTATCATATGTCACAATTTGCATTCTCACAATTGAAAAATCCTGTATTGCAATTTGTATTCATGTGTTTTGCAGATCCAATATTGTGATTCATATTCACATGATCTTAAAATCAGACATAAATTTACACGATTTGAAACATAAAGTTGCACATTGCCATTCCTATTCTAATAATTTAAAAATTACATTTCACAATTTAGAT
This sequence comes from Parasteatoda tepidariorum, assembly GCF_043381705.1. Classification (NCBI taxonomy): domain Eukaryota; kingdom Metazoa; phylum Arthropoda; class Arachnida; order Araneae; family Theridiidae; genus Parasteatoda; species Parasteatoda tepidariorum. The sequence continues at coordinate 76,000,537 of NC_092204.1, forward strand.
TCAATTGGCTTAAAAACCAAACGACATGATTCGTATTCATGAGTATTTAAAAGTTAGTATCACTATTTGTATTCGTGTGATTTTAAAGCTAAACATCTCTATTTGTATTTGCACGATTTTAAAATAAACATCGCACTTTGTATTCACACACTTTTAAAATCAAGCATTGCTATTTGTATTCATAGGATTTTGAATTTAAACAGCGCAATTTCTATTCAGATGGTTTCAGGTGCATTATTTGAGGTTTTTTCATTTATGATTGGAAATAGCTGTAAGTGAATATATTTAAACTAAATCCTTGGTTCTTTATGTTTATTCTTTTTAAAAGAATTTTTACTTTCTGACTAATTGCTGGTGATGGTGCAATTTTAATAATTTGAAAAAGAAGAGTAAAAGTGAAAGGTAAATTATTTAAAATACAGTTTATTTATTTTAATTAATATTTATTTAATGTATCAATTTATTTATTTATTTTAACTTTCATTTGTATATCACCAAACAAGGATATGCTACATGCCTTCTAATGATAGTAGTTAGGTTGGTTGGTTCGAGCCCCTCAAGTTTTCAAAACCTTTTGAAATTTTTTTACAGTTTCTTTTTCTTAACTCTTAAAAACGCATTTTCTATTCAAAGATACTTTTCTGTCGAGTTTGCTTTTTTCCCCTTTTAATCATGTTTAAATGTCTTATGTGGTAATCAATCAAAAAAAAATTTAGTGCACATTTCCACCAAATTTCTTATTTCTTGGTTCATTTGTTTCAAATTAAGACTCAGGAAACAGGTTATACCTTAACTTTTTATGTCAGTTTATTACTTTCTAAAATATTATTGCATAATTAACCTTAATAGGTAATTACATTTCATATATTCACCTATTTAGTTTTGCAAAACTTGGATATTGGTTCATTACTTTAAATCAGGGTTTGTTGATTTAAATCAGCTTGATTTAAATCAAATGATTTTTTTTTAAAGAAATCATTGATTTAAATCAACTAATTTTTTTTTATTCATATATTGATTTAAAAAGTTTAAAAACAGTGTTTTAAATTATTGATACTTTTATTATTTCTTTTCTTAGTTTTAAAATTTATTTTAAATAAATTGCTGCATTAATTTTAAAATTTATTATTGCAGCATTAATTAATTTTAGCTAATGAAATTATTTTCTTTCTTGGTATGTGTTAAATTCCAACACATTTAAAATTACATTTTTAAATATCTTTTGATTCTTGAAATTGAAAGTAGAGATTAAAGTAAACATTTAAGAATTTTTTTCTCATAATATGTTAACAGTATCTTTGACATTATCAGATTTTCTATAAAGAAATTTTGTGCAAAAAAAATTTCAATGATTAGTACATAGATTTTTGTAAAAAAATTTTTTAGCTTAACTTATCTATTTTGATATAGGATTAAAAATGAATGTTTTAATATGAAAATATATAGATTAAATATTTATTTATTTTTTGATGAATGACTACATTTATAAACACAATCTGTAACTTTTATTTTGTCATTTTAAAAATCAAGAGAAAAAAAAAGAAATCACAATTTTAAATTTAAATTATGGTTTGGTAATTGAAACTTAGTTTTAATAGTTAAAGTATAAATTCTCTATTTCATCTAGTCTTAAAATTTCAATCATACATTTGTTTCAAAATGGTTTATTATAATGAAAAATTGTTTTAGGTAGTTAGAGCTTTTAAAATATTCTTATAATATAGTTTTAATATTAATTTAATTTGGATTTAACATTTATATAGTTTTTTTAGTCATAAATCAAAGTTCTTACAGTGTATTTGAATAAAAATTTAAAAAAATCCGATTTAAATTTTAAAAAATTCGATTTTTTAAATTTAAAAAAAAACATGAACTCTGCTTTAAATTAGAAATTTCAAATACATTTGCATCTTTCAAAAACATTTGTTGAAGGCCTAAATTTATATTTTTACTGAACAAATTTTTAACATATGATATTTATATTTTAGTTACATGATTGTAATGATCCATCAGGTATATACATTAAAGCTTCTTTGTACACCAGTGAAGAAATACCTAGATTGCATGTTACTAATTGTCTTTTTGGAAAACATTGCGATAATGGAGTGTGTTGGGTGAAATTGTCTGAAGACTTTACAGCAGAGTAACTATGTTTTATGAAAATATTTTTATTTCTGACAGTGACTGATTATGGATGGTGTATTCTATACAAATGTAAAAAAAAATCAAATCTTGACTTTCTTACCTACCGACTTCCAGTTTGAAAGTTTTCAGCTGCTCACTGCAGCTTATTGCAACAGATAATTTTATTTTCAATGAAAAAAATTAACAAAATAATTTTTGAGCTCAAATCTGTTGCACTTAATATTTTAATGATATTGAGTAATTTTTGCGAGTTCAAAGTAAAAATTTGTTTTAGCTATTCATAGATATATTGTTTTAAAAAAAAAGGACAAAGTGGTTGCTATATTTGGAAAGAACTCACTTTTCCTATGGCAGAATTTTTTCGGGCTTTCTGCGACAAAACTCTCTAGCACTAATATATTTCTGCAAATTACTTTCAATAATAACAACGATGTATATTACTAATTTAAAGTAACAAGAACACTGTTTGCAAATAATAAAAAAATATAATTATTTTTATTGAATGTGTCATATTTTTTATTCTAATATTATTGCCGATTTTATCATCCTTTGTTGGGAAGAAAAATGCACTAAGTATTTCCTTTATTGAATTTTGTAAATTGTCATCACATTAAAAAAATAATTAAAAATCATGAAATTCGCAGCAGTAATTACCGAAAAAACAGATCGACGACAAAAATCACAAATATCGAATCAGCTTTCTTAACATGTGATCCTGATGATTTGTGGGATAGACCTTAAATATACTGGTTTATTATTGCAAACAGGGTGCGTAGCATTTTTAAGGTGGGTAGCATATAATTTAGGGTGTGTAGCATATAAGTATTCCTATACGTTTAATTCTTACATTATACAGGGTGTGTAGACTATTTAGAAAGTGCTTAAAGGTGCTTATTTTCAATTTTCGTTTTTTAAAAGCCCTTAAAGGTGCTTTTTCCATTGGGTGTTTTAAAAAAGTGCTTAATTTTTCTCTTTTCAAAAATTAAATTTTTCCTTTACCATGTTGATTTTTGCTATGAATTAAGCAAAAAGACACAGTTCACATTATTCTATTCAACGTTTTCTCAATTAATTCAACCCCAATCTATTAAGGCGCATTGTCAGTCTGTAGCGTATGAAAACGTCATTCGTTTTACATGATTCAAAATTTCATGATTTTTTTGACAATTATCAAAAACAACGCCAAAATGTGTTTTTTTGACATAACGGTTAAAACCAGATAAAACCGTCAATTGTCAAAAGCTTTCCAACCCTGCCTAACTATGATATTTTTTTAAAGTGCTTAAAAATATTTTTTGAGTGCTTGAAAAGTCATTAAAAGGTGCTTATTTTTTGTTGTATAATTTGGCTATGCACCCTATGTAAAGGATATGTTGCATTGAAAATCAGATGCAAAAGTGTACTTTAACCAAATACATGAAATAAGTTAAAATAGTTTCTGAGTAATAAGATTTAAAAACTGTTGTAATTTTAATTTATTTCTTGATTTAATAATTTCACATTTTGGATTTTGTCCCTTAATTTTATTAAGTTCTGAATAATTTGAAAATTTGTCTTTCTGAACTCAACTTCATCAATATTATATTCTGAATGTCACACAAACAGGCAAATTTAAAAGAATGTTTCTTCCATATATACAAATTATCTATTTAACAATAGAAAACTGATTTTGCCATGTGTAAAATAAATTTCAACTCAAATATGTGTTTGTTATAAAAATCAATTAGTGCATGAAATTATTTTTAGATAAATAAACTTTAGAATTGCGTGCAAATATTTTTCTTAAGTCCCCTAAATAGTTCTAAATATAGTTCAAAAAGTAAAATATTTTTCTTAAGTCCCCTAATTAGTTCTAAATATAGTTCAAAAAGTAAAATTAACATGAAAGGTTAATGGTTTAAAGTGTTATTAAACTATAACAATCAACATAACATAAGAACAATATCAAACTTGTTATTCTTGCTGTATGTTCTTCAGAAGCTAAGATAAACAGTATATTTAGAAAGGAAGAAGTTGTTGAGAAGCACTTTTGATAGCATTAAATATGTTACTTTTATCCCTGTAATGGGCTGAAGTTTATAACTGCTCTCCTATCTCAACAATTTACACCATATTTTACAGATCAAATATTTGAGTCCGTTAGAAAAAGAAATTCAGAGAAAATATGTTTTTTTGTTTGATTTTGTAACTTAAAATATCATTTACATTAAATAATTTGCATATTTATGATGTATTATGCTAGTTAAATCATTTAGATCATTACTTGGGTGTGAAAATTCTATGATTATGATAGATTAAAAGTTATTTAGGGTGTTCCTATTTTGTTCACTGTGTTTATTGAAAGGAGTATCAGTAAAATGGAAAATCTAGTTTTATTTGCTATTTTTGTTTTTCGTTTCAGCTTTTAAAGTTAAAAATAACTGAATCTAAAGGGACATTGCATTATTTTACTGATTTTTCTAAAAATTTGACTTGTTCGTTTTCTTTCTACTAGAAGTTGGAGTTAATTCATTTTCTTTTGAACATAATATTTTTTTTTACTGAAGAATTGTTTTATTATATTGTTAGAAAATAAGATGTACTATTGTTCTGAGTTTCTTATAAACTACATGATTAATAATTTTAGCTTTTATACCAGTTTAAATTTTTATTCTGGTTTTACCATTTATTACGGTTTTAACGTATTAACTACAAATGAGGAATTTTGTTTCAGGTTTCCTCCTCTGCCAATTTTATTTAAGAAAATGGAGGAATCAAAAATCATTTTAGGAGAAAGAATAAAGCAAAAATATTGTTAGTTCAAGTATTATTTAATCCATTCTGACTATTTTATATCATGTATATTTAAATATAGCTGTTATATTTTAACAGGAAACTCTTATTTTAGAAAAAAACTTTAACCAATAACAAGTAAAGTTTTGTTAATGTAACTATTTAAATCTGTGTTAGTCTGTGGCAGGAGGATCTTAACTTGGCAAACATTGTTTACTATGCTTGCAACAATGTGCGACACATCTAGCCTTGAAGCATAGGTTATTATAAGATTTGTTATATTGTGCTGCTATAAAGTCATTCTTATTAATATTGTTTATAATCTTGTTTAAAGACAAACAGAAAAAAAAACTCATGTGTGCTGGTGAATAGAAAGAGAAAACAGCAACTTTGTGTATTTATTTGTACATGTTGCTTGATACTTATTGCTTCTTTCATATTTATTCAATATTTTTATTTAAACTTTTTTTTTACTAATATCACACGTCAGACTAAAGAAAATTATTTATATTATTTTTATCTTGTATTTAAGTGATTAAGTATGTTGATTATTATTAGTATTGAGTGATCTCGATGAAAAAATTTTCTTTGTTGTGATTTAATGCTTTATTACATCTTTTTACCTAATTTAGTTTTAGTTTTTATAGGAACTAATAATGATAGAATTAATCATATTGCTACATTTTTATTTATTTTTTGGCACAGGTGGCTATTAGAGTGGGTCAAAATTTCTTTTTTCAAATTTCAGAACACCTAGTGTAGTGGTGTCTTAAAAATGTGAATTAAGCTTTGAGTAAAATATGTGAGCATGAAGCTAAAGATTAATATATCCGAACAACACTTAAGTGTATATCAGTTATGCTTTAGTTCTCCAAAGACTATCAGTTTTTAGATGTATAGTAAATATGAAAAAAAGAACTTTAACAATGCTGTAAATCAAAGAATCTTCCTCCACTGAAAATATATGTATATATTTGTAAATATAATGTAAATACCATACCAAAAGTCTGTTGAGTGGGGTGTAGGTATAACTCAATGTGCAAACATGTTCACATGGCTAGTTTTGGATTGTTTTGACCTAACATAATGAGCTTATCAATTTAGAAAATATAAACATTTCAGATTTTTGGGAATCAGAAAAATGTAAATAGTGAATATTGGGTTATGCTTGACTATTAGTTAGTAAAATTCTTTATTCTAATAAGGTATATTTAACAGAAATTATTTGTGATTTTGAAAAATTGTCAAATTTAGTGTTAAAAAAGCACTGTCTTGTAAAATCACTAAAAATGTTGTAAAGAGTGGTGTGATTTTTGGTTCTGCTTCAATGGCAACTTTTTATAATGTTTTCTGTTATCTCCTGATTCAGTGGGAAAAAAATTTGGATTAAAGTTATTTTTACTTCATGTCAACTGCTTCCATTCAGCTAGTATTAATATTTTCAATTTAAAGATTTTACTGTGTAACTTCATATATTTTAAAAAAAATTTTCCCTTTGAACTAAATTCCCTTTTTGAAAAATTAGTGAGGAGTTTTTATCAAATTTTGAGAAGTGTAACTTCTAAAATGGAAATTAAAAATTTACAACATTTTTGAGCAAAACATTAATTTCAAAAGTAAATAAAGAAATAATAGTTGAACTTAAAAAAGAGAACTGATAAAATATGTGCCATACAGCATATTAATTTCCATATGACAGTCGAAAGTTGCCATATTTAGGATCACAAACATGTTCAAGGGTTAGGGGTGCAGAAGTCGGAGGCAATTGTTCCAGGACTTGGGATTGCTGAGGACTTGATAAAATTTTTCTGAAAAATATTTAGTGTCCATTAATTATTTTTTTAAAAGAAGATAGCGGAGTTTTCGTTCCTTGTATTTCTACCGAAAAAAATAAAATTTTTAAAGGATTTTTCAACAAATTTTAAAAAAATATGAAAATAAGGTTTTTTGTATTACAAAAAATGGGGCTGGGCTTTTGGAAGAAGAATGGGAAGTTTTTTCTTGGGGCTCATGTCTAGCCTTGTTGAAGATTCTATGACTTCCACATAAATTCTCGAATAAACCACCATGGTGCATGCTGCAGATCATAACTCTCCCCATGCAGATGGATGTCTTATAAGATGTCACGTATTGTGTGAATAAAAAAAGATAACTTCACATTGTTGCTTCTCCTTCTTTCCTCCTCTCGTACATATGAGATAAAATTTTGTGCCCTGCTTTGAAAGTTGAATTAAAAATGCAGTTATGATAATAAGGAATTTTTTTTCTTGTTACTGCTATTATCAATTCTTCTTTTCTTTACTTGTTTGATAATAGCGTTTTATTTTAATTATTTTTTAAAAAAGGATTTTATAATATTTTTTTATTATACATATTTTATTGTACATATTTTATTGCAAATTTTTTATTGAACATTTTTTTAAGAGAAATTACTATTTTTCAGATCAGCAAGGGAAAAGTATTTCTAAAAAAAATCTAGAAAAAGAATTGAAAATGGAATTAAAAGGATATAACAATAAATGCGTTAAGTTTTGCTTTGAAGCTTTTTATAATAAAGATGAAAATTTTCCTGTATGCGAGAAAATCTTTTCTGAATCAATTAATCACTCAGGTAAGTAAATTTAAGTAATCAAACTTATGTTATTTACATCACGATTCTGAATACCGATTCTTAATTCTGAATACATCCTGTTTTTCATACTAATACCCATTCAGCCTGTACTATTGCAGTGATATCCAGATATATCTAAATTTTCAATGGATATTTTGGACTTATCTGAGATATCTAAAAATAACCAAGTGAATCGATGTGAATATTTTGGCTCTCTGACATCATTTATGAACATGCATTGACTATGGATGTTGAAGTAATATCCTCATGTGTTCCAAGTTGAATATATGGATGTTTTGTTACCTCTTAGATATTATATGTTTAGGATGTTAATGTTAAAAAAATGCCTGAAGGTTATCTTGAATTATATTTATTTGGTGCATTTCTAGTTTTTAAATATCACCAAAATTTAAGTTTTTAGATATTAGTAAGATTATTTGCAAGTTCTTATCCACGTAAAAATGCATGAAGAGAAATGGAAAATAATACTGAATTATTATTATAATTTTTATTATTATAATATTATTATATTTTTTAATATGAATATTGTTGCTAATAATATTTTAATTAAAGACTAGGATTATTTTCAATGTCGACAAACAGCTCTAATTTTTTTTTTTGTAAATAGCAAATTTTACACACAGAAAATGTTATAAAATTACATCTTTATAATGTTAAAGGCTATTCCTTAGATACATAAGTAATATGTATAATGACATCTGCCAGAAGCCACTTGGATATTAATGTTACAAGTCGTTACAGCTATCAGATATCTCTGGGACGTTAGTAACAATCACAGTATCCGAATATCTGTCGGACATTGGCATAAGGCGGTTGCAACCCCTGCATTTTTGACAGATATTCATGAGTATTCAGATATTTGGAAGATCTCTTTTGGACTTAGTAGTATTCATCTTTTTTATTTATTTATGTTTAAGAAATATCTCAAAAGATTTTTAGGAATGTTTATGATTGTTTGAGTACACTACATTTCTTTTAAAGATATTCTCTTGAGAATTCCTTCTATTACACTATTCAATTCTTTTGCATCATTACTATGACTAATCAAAAAATTGTCTTCAAATATTTTTATTGTAAAGGAGTTGTATTTTGTAGAATAGGGGCTCGTAACTGATGATTCTTAAATCTCTTCACTTTTATGTAGATTTATATTTTAGCTATATACAACTTCCTAATAAGAATGGTTGGGCATGTACAGTGTTCCAAAAAAGGAGCATCTGGAATAACTTTTGTTCTAATGATTGGATCTTCATGTTTTAGGACTCAATTTTAATGATTTGAAGAGGTGACCACAAATATATACAATGTTTTAAGTTATGGAATCAGACACAAAAACGTATTTTCTCTGAATAAACATACCTTTTTTTTAGCGAATTCGGATTTCTGATTCCCAAAATATAGAGGATAACCTCAATCTGGAAAATATAGTTCCTATAGTTTGGACCCTTAATGTTAATTTTACTTTTTGCGTATTTTGCTATATCTCTGGAACTATTTAAGAACATTGAAAAACTTTTACACACAATTAAAAAATTAGTTTATCTGAAGATAATTTCATGCAAAATGTAACTTTTAGTAAATATTTATTTATTTTTTGTTATTTTATTAAATAATAGTCTAAAATGTTTTTTAATTGTAAGGTATACAAAATTTGAGCAAAACCGGTTGAATAGCTCTTGAGAAATTGAATTTTGAGTGAGTCGTATGTTTAAAATTATATTTCTCAGGAACTATTCAAACCCTTTTGTATTTTGTCATGTAAAATTACATACTTTAAAATAGCATAAAAAATGTTATACCTTACAATTCAAAATTTTTTCTACTATCATTTAATAAAAAAAAAGGAAATATTTATTAAAATCTATTTTTTGCATGGAATCATCTTTGAATAAACAAATTTTATAATGGTATGCAAATATTTTTCAATTTGCTTGAAAAATTCTCAAGATATAGCGAAATACACATAAAGTAAAATTGACATTAAGGGATACGAACTTTGGATCATTTTCCTGATCAAACTATGGGGACCATATATCTTGGATTGCAACTACCCCTATATTTTTGGGGGGTCAGGAGGGGACTCCAACAAAAATGAATGTATGTTTATTGAGAGAAACTATGTTTTTGAACCTGATTTTGAACGTAAAATATCGGTGCACCAATTAACATATTTGAGATCACCCTCTTAAACCAATACAAATGAGTCCTGGTACGTGAAGATCTGATCATTAGATAAAAAGTTATTCAGGATGGTCTTTTTTTCCGAACTGTATACCATTTTCTTTTGAGGTAAGATATCTAGCTTTGGATTGACTTTTTTGCTTTAATCACAATTACCAGTCAACAAGCATCTCTCTTACACTCCTGATAATCATTACACAATATTTCTTTAAGTGCATGAGATTTTCTAATCATATAAATTTGTACAACATTTATTCCCTCATCTTTTAACATTGACCTAAAATTTTAAATTGTATTTGTATGATCACTCATGTGATGTTATTGTTTATGTTAAAGATAGATGACTAAAATTTAATATTTCTCTCTTACTATTATCAACCGAAATAAAGCTAAAATATTAAAATTAATCCTAAACAATTAAATGACATATTCTTAGAAAATAATAAACTAGAGGAGATAAACAGTTTTACTTATCTTGAAAGTATAATTAACAACAAACTCATTAAGATATACTAAATAGATTAAACAAAACCTGAAGCATTTACGCTATTCTAAATAAATTCTGGAAAAACATAACAAATTCAACAAGAATTTTAATTTTAATACTAATGTTAAATCTGTTCTGCTCTAATTATTTGAAACATGACACTGCAATAGAAATAACATGAAAAATCTTCCAAGTATTTATTAACAACATTTTAAGAAGAATTTTGCGTATCAAGTTGTTCTATAAAATTTGTTAGACCGAAATCCTTAGAAGAGCAAAACAGGAATCAATTGAGCTTTAAATTAAAAAACGTAAATGGAAATGGATTGGTCATGTTCTACGTAAACCTGAAAAATTCAAAGTAAAACAAGTTTTTGATTGGCTTTAAGTACTTGGTGCAGAATGATTGTAAATAAATTAAAAATATTCGGAAAGACAGGGAGAGAGGCAAAATATTTGGCCATAAATAGAGCGAGATGGAGAGCTATGATAAGTCTTATGCTCCAATTCCGAGTGAAGAGGAATATGTATGTGTATATTTTGTTTAAAATTTTTAATGACTTGTAGTTTTAATATTGCATTAACCATTTTAGTTTCAACATTCTTTTCTTCTTCATATTTTAGAAAGTAAAGATACTAAAAAGTTGAATATTTCTCGATTATCAAGATGCATGGGAAAGGTGACTGGAAATGAAGATACAATATTGTTATGTGATAAAATAGATATAGGTATTTTTACATTTTCTATTTTTCTTCTTTTCTTTTACATGCATATTCTTTGTTTCGATAAACATTTACTCACTGAAACATTTTTTATTATCAAATAAACAAAACAAAACTAAAAAGATACTTGACCTTGCATGCTTCAAACCTTTATTTTAGTATATTGACAAATGATAGTCTTTTAAAAGTTCTATAATATTTTCAAATGCTTAATATAGTTGAAAATGCCAACATTCCACTACATCCAAATACCACCTCATATTGGAAGATTAAACTGTTTCTAAGAAATGTAAGCATGAATTCCATGAGGATTATTCATCAAAAATCTTGGTTCTTTTTTTTTTTTTTTTTGGAAGTGATGGAATCAAAAGCCTAATGTTGTGCAGCCTAATTGCTGGAAAAGTACTCTTGCCATGTAATATGGTACTGCTCTAATCCTAGACTTCAATAAATGGAGTTGCTAAGGAAATATTGGGGATTAATCATTTCCAAATATTGTGATGAACACTACACTTTGCACAGTTCTCCCGAAAAATGAAAGAGAGTTCAAGGAATGTACAAGAGAGGTTGAATTGAAAATGTTTTCCATTTGAAAAATATTAAGTACTCAATGGCTAGCGTATCATCCTTTTGAAAAAGTTTGCTGTACAGCTCAAACACTTATCTAATGCCTAAGTAGATGTGACCCGAAATTCAAGAGTGAGTAAAAAGGCTTAGGCAAACTTGTTTTATGTACTACTCTGGACATTTTCTTGAAGACCTTTAAAAGTGACATATATCTTCTGATTTTTAGAAATGTGATCTGACACTGACTGAAGCACACTAATTAGTAATGCATAGAATTTCAAGGGTCATGAGAGTCAATAAAATAGAAAGGAAGACATAGAGATTGCTTAAGTGAAACAGAACATTCTATAAAATATAGTAGTTTTAAAGACATTAAGCTACACAGTTTATCTAAAGCTAAAAAAAAAGTCTTTTGAAATGGCCATAAGATGTAAACACTGAAGTTTTACTTAGGTGAAAAACCATCAAGCATTGTGCAAAACATTTGAAATTGAAGAACAGTTTTCAAGAATATATTGAATCAAAGCTTAATTTCTTTTTTAAAAAAAAAGAATATTTTTTACATTTTAGTCAATTTTGAAAAATAGCAAAGTGTAAAATATGA